>NC_134354.1:486504165-486814998 GCF_048569485.1 Anomaloglossus baeobatrachus
ATCCATAGTATGTGGATTGGTCTGTGACGTGGTCAGACGTCTAAGATGGCCTGTTAGATATGGTGATTTCGATTGATGACTGGAGAAGGTGAGGAAAGGGGAGAAAAAATAGAAGAAAAGGAAAAAGGAGAGAGAGAGAGAAGGAGAAAGAGAGGGAGCGAAAGGAAGAGAGAGAGAAAGTAAGAAAGAGAGAAAGAGAAAAGAGAGAGAAAGAGAGAGGAAGAGAGAGAAAGTAAGAAAGAGAGAAAGAGAGAGAAAGAGAGAGAAAGAGAGAAAGAGAGAGAAAGAGAGAGAAAGAGAGAGAAAGAGAGAGAGAGAGAGAGAGAGAGAGAGAGAGAGAGAGAGAGAGAGAGAGAAAGAGAAAGAGAAAGAGAGAGAAAGAGAGAAAGAGAGAGAAAGAGAGAAAAAAAGAGAGAAAGAAAGAAGGAAAGAAAGAAGGAAAGAAAGAAGGAAAGAAAGAAAAAAAGAAAGAAAAAAAGAAAGAAAAAAAGAAAGAAAAAGAGATAGAAAGGGGGGAGAAAAAAGAGAGAAAAAAAGGAAAAAGAAAGAGAGAAAAAAAGGGAGAGAGAAAGAGAAAGAAAGAGAGAGAGAGAAGGAAAGAGAGAGAGAGAGAGAGAGAAAGAAAGAAAGAAAGAAAGAAAGAAAAAGAGAGAGAGAGAGAAAGAAAGAAAGAAAGAAGGAAAGAAAGAAAGAAAAAAAGGAAAAAGGAAAGGGGGAAGAAGAGGAGAGAAAGAGAAAGGAAGGAAAGGGAAGAGAAAGAGAGAAATGAAAGGAAAAAGAGAAAAAGAAAGAAAAGGAGAAAAAAGGAGGGAAAAAAAGGGGGAGAAAAGGAGAAAATAGATAAGAGTAGAGTTAACATGTTAACGTATGAAATGGAATAAATACCAGTTATATATAGACATGGGAAATGAATAGTTACAGTATACCTTAAATAATGTATGGGGACCAGGAGTGAAAAGCCACAATGTGGTCACACTTGTCAGTAGAGATGAGCGAACCGGTCGCGGTTCGGCTCGAGGTTGGTTCGCCGAACGGACCTCCCGTTCGAGTTCGGTTCGTCGAACGTTCGACGAACCGAACTCGAACTGCATAGGAAACAATGGCAGGCAATCACAAACACAGAAAAACACCTAGAAAACACCCTCAAAGGTGTCCTAAAGGTGACAAACAACGCAAACACATTGGAAAGTGACAAGGACATATACTCATGCGAAAACAAAACAGCTGGACAAGGAAAAAGAGGAGGACACACAGATATAGGCATGGCACGCCCTTCTAAAATCATGTAAAACACCGCAAGGTGACTCCAAGCGGAGTCTCCCTTTTTTCCAAAAATTGGGCCACACACACACCCACCCCTTCAGTGGCAGCACTTGTGCCCCAGTTGTACACTTCACAACTACATTTGCATCAAGCACATTCAAAAATACGCCATTCTTATCCGTCCCCAGGATGACACCGGGGTACGTAGATAAAGTCTTTGCTGATCCATGACTTGTTCATCTTGGCTTCTTTTAAAAACAATGTAAGCAAGGGTTACTCCAAGCGGAGTCTCCCTTTTTTCCAAAAATTGGGCCCACACACACCCACCCCTTCAGTGGCAGCAGTTGTGCCCCAGTTGTACACTTCACAGCTAGATTTGCATCAAGCACATTCAAAAATACGCCATTCTTATCCGTCCCCAGGATGACACCGGGGTAGGTAGCAAAGTCTTTCCTGATCCCAGCTCTGTTCATCTTGGCTTCTTTTAAAAACACAGCAAGCAAGGGTTACTCCAAGCGGAGTCTCCCTTTTTTCCAAAAATTGGGCCCACACACACCCACCCCTTCAGTGGCAGCAGTTGTGCCCCAGTTGTACACTTCACAGCTAGATTTGCATCAAGCACATTCAAAAATACGCCATTCTTATCCGTCCCCAGGATGACACCGGGGTAGGTAGCAAAGTCTTTCCTGATCCCAGCTCTGTTCATCTTGGCTTCTTTTAAAAACACAGCAAGCAAGGGTTACTCCAAGCGGAGTCTCCCTTTTTTCCAAAAATTGGGCCCACACACACCCACCCCTTCAGTGGCAGCAGTTGTGCCCCAGTTGTACACTTCACAGCTAGATTTGCATCAAGCACATTCAAAAATACGCCATTCTTATCCGTCCCCAGGATGACACCGGGGTACGTAGATAAAGTCTTTGCTGATCCATGACTTGTTCATCTTGGCTTCTTTTAAAAACAATGTAAGCAAGGGTTACTCCAAGCGGAGTCTCCCTTTTTTTCCAAAAATTGGGCCACACAGACACCCACCCCATCAGTGGCAGCACTTGGGCCCTAGTTGCAAACAGGATGTTTTGATTTGCATCAAGCACATTCAAAAATACGCCATTCTTATCCGTCCCCAGGATGACACCGGGGTAGGTAGCAAAGTCTTTCCTGATCCCAGCTCTGTTCATCTTGGCTTCTTTTAAAAACACAGCAAGCAAGGGTTACTCCAAGCGGAGTCTCCCTTTTTTCCAAAAATTGGGCCCACACACACCCACCCCTTCAGTGGCAGCAGTTGTGCCCCAGTTGTACACTTCACAGCTAGATTTGCATCAAGCACATTCAAAAATACGCCATTCTTATCCGTCCCCAGGATGACACCGGGGTAGGTAGCAAAGTCTTTCCTGATCCCAGCTCTGTTCATCTTGGCTTCTTTTAAAAACACAGCAAGCAAGGGTTACTCCAAGCGGAGTCTCCCTTTTTTCCAAAAATTGGGCCACACAGACACCCACCCCATCAGTGGCAGCACTTGGGCCCTAGTTGCAAACAGGATGTTTTGATTTGCATCAAGCACATTCAAAAATACGCCATTCTTATCCGTCCCCAGGATGACACCGGGGTACGTAGATAAAGTCTTTGCTGATCCATGACTTGTTCATCTTGGCTTCTTTTAAAAACAATGTAAGCAAGGGTTACTCCAAGCGGAGTCTCCCTTTTTTTCCAAAAATTGGGCCACACAGACACCCACCCCATCAGTGGCAGCACTTGGGCCCTAGTTGCAAACAGGATGTTTTGATTTGCATCAAGCACATTCAAAAATACGCCATTCTTATCCGTCCCCAGGATGACACCGGGGTAGGTAGCAAAGTCTTTCCTGATCCCAGCTCTGTTCATCTTGGCTTCTTTTAAAAACACAGCAAGCAAGGGTTACTCCAAGCGGAGTCTCCCTTTTTTCCAAAAATTGGGCCACACAGACACCCACCCCATCAGTGGCAGCACTTGGGCCCTAGTTGCAAACAGGATGTTTTGATTTGCATCAAGCACATTCAAAAATACGCCATTCTTATCCGTCCCCAGGATGACACCGGGGTACGTAGATAAAGTCTTTGCTGATCCATGACTTGTTCATCTTGGCTTCTTTTAAAAACAATGTAAGCAAGGGTTACTCCAAGCGGAGTCTCCCTTTTTTTCCAAAAATTGGGCCACACAGACACCCACTCCATCAGTGGCAGCACTTGGGCCCTAGTTGCAAACAGGATGTTTTGATTTGCATCAAGCACATTCAAAAATACGCCATTCTTATCCGTCCCCAGGATGACACCGGGGTAGGTAGCAAAGTCTTTCCTGATCCCAGCTCTGTTCATCTTGGCTTCTTTTAAAAACACAGCAAGCAAGGGTTACTCCAAGCGGAGTCTCCCTTTTTTCCAAAAATTGGGCCCACACACACCCACCCCTTCAGTGGCAGCAGTTGTGCCCCAGTTGTACACTTCACAGCTAGATTTGCATCAAGCACATTCAAAAATACGCCATTCTTATCCGTCCCCAGGATGACACCGGGGTAGGTAGCAAAGTCTTTCCTGATCCCAGCTCTGTTCATCTTGGCTTCTTTTAAAAACACAGCAAGCAAGGGTTACTCCAAGCGGAGTCTCCCTTTTTTCCAAAAATTGGGCCACACAGACACCCACCCCATCAGTGGCAGCACTTGGGCCCTAGTTGCAAACAGGATGTTTTGATTTGCATCAAGCACATTCCAAATCCACAAGCATTTACTCTCCCCAGGATGACACAGGGGTAGTAAATTCCTTCTGGATCCATGACTTGTTCATTTTGATGAACGTCAGTCTGTCCACATTGTCACTGGACAGACGCGTGCGCTTATCTGTCAGCACACACCCAGCAGCACTGAATACACGTTCAGAGACAACGCTGGCAGCTGGACACGACAAAATCTCCAAGGCGTAACTGGAGAGCTCTGGCCATTTTTCTATGTTTGAAGCCCAAAAGGAGCAAGGCTCCAGTTGCACAGTCATGGCATCGATGTTCATTTGGAGATACTCCTGTATCATCCTCTCCAGCCGTTGAGTATGTGTCAGACTTGTTGTCTCTGGTGGCCTTGCAAAAGAGGGTCTAAAAAAATTATGAAAAGATTCCATAAAATTGCTGTTACCGGCACCAGATACGGTCCTACTGGTACGGGTAGACTGGTGAAGATGACGAGACCGTCCCATGTTTGTCAAGTTACAACTGGGAGATTCCCTCCCTGCACCTGCACGGTTGTTTGGTGGAAAAGCCGAGCTAAGATCGAGTAACAGCTTCTGCTGATACTCCTGCATACGTGCGTCCCTTTCTATGGCTGGAATTATGTCACAAAATTTGGACTTGTACCGGGGATCTAATAGTGTGGCAATCCAGTAGTCATCATCACTTCTAATTTTGACAATACGACTGTCATGTTGGAGGTAGTGCAACAAGAAGGCACTCATGTGTCTTGCGCAGCCATGCGGACCAAGTCCACGCTGTGTTTGTGGCATAGAGGTGCTAACCGTTCTTTCTTCCTCTGACATCTCCCCCCAACCTCTTTCAACTGAAATTTGACCAAGGTCTCCCTCATCCGCTGAGTCTTCCATGTCCATGGACAGTTCGTCCTCCATTTCTTCATGTTCTCCTGCACCTTGCTCAACATTTCGCCTGCTACTATGCGCCCTTGTCGATCCCTGTTCCCCATGGTCCCATGCCTGCTGCGTTGGTGATGATGAACGTCTGGATCTTGGTGATGTTGTTGTCCCTTGCACATATGAATCCTCCTGTAGTTCCTCCCCTTCATGTTGTCCCACCCCCTGACTCCGAATAGTGTTTAGCGTGTGCTCCAGCATGTAAATGACTGGAATCGTCATGCTGATAATGGCATTGTCAGAGCTAAACATATTCGTCGCCATGTCGAAACTGTGCAGAAGGGTGCATAGGTCCTTGATCTGAGACCACTCCATCAGGGTGATCTGCCCCACCTCTGCATCTCGTTGGCCCAGGCTATACGTCATGACGTATTGCACCAGGGCTCTGCGGTGCTGCCACAGTCGCTGTAACATGTGTAGAGTTGAATTCCAGCGTGTCGCCACATCGCATTTCAGGCGATGAACCGGCAGGCCGAAAGACTTCTGGAGCGATGCAAGTCGCTCAGCTGCGGCGCTTGAACGCCGGAAGTGAGCAGACAGTTTTCGTGCCCTGTTCAGAAGGCCATCTAGGCCGGGATAGTGTGTTAAAAATTGCTGCACGACAAGGTTCAACACGTGAGCCATACAAGGTACGTGTGTCACCTTGCCCAGGCGAAGGGCCGCACCCAGGTTTGCAGCATTGTCGCACACGGCCTTACCAGGCTGCAGGTTGAGTGGAGACAACCATTTATTAAACTCGGACCGCAGAGCTGACCACAACTCCTCAGCTGTGTAACTCTTATTACCAAGACATGTCAAGCTAAAGACCGCCTGATGCCGTTGCGCTCGGCTGCCAGCATAGTAATGAGGCGTGCGTGATTCCTTCTGCGCAGTGAGAACGCTGGTGGCCTGACCAGGCAGGCTTGGGGCGGAGGTGGAGGACCCAGATGAGGTGGAGGATGCAGAAGCTGTGGCGGAACTTGGACAGACAGAGGATTGACACACAAGTCGTGGGGACGGCAAGACTTGTGCAGCAGACCCTTCACCATCTATCACCATAGTTACCCAGTGCCCAGTCAGCGACATGTAACGTCCCTGTCCATGCTTACTGGTCCAAGTATCGGTGGTGAAATGCACCCGTTCACACACAGAGTTTCTCAAGGAAGCGGTGATGTTGTGTGCGACATGCTGGTGTAGCGCGGGCACACCTTTCTTAGAGAAGTAGTGGCGACTAGGCATCTGGTACTGGGGCACAGCGACAGACATAAGGTCTCTAAAATCCTGTGTGTCCACTAGGCGGAAAGGCAGCATTTCGGTAGCCAACAGCTTACAGAGGGATAGAGTCAACCTCTTAGCTTTGTCATGGGTCGGAGGAAGTGGCCTTTTATTTGACCACATCTGAGGGACAGAGATCTGGCTGCTGTGTGTAGACGGTGTTGAGTAGGGTGTCCCTGGAAAAATGCAGGTTTGTGAGGAAAGTGCAGGCGGAGACATGATGTTGCCTTCATCCAACGTTGGTGCTATCGATGTCTGAGAGAGCTGTACACACTCACTTGTTTCCCCTTCCAAACCAACTGACGACCTTACAAGCAAACTGCCTGTTGCGGTTACAGTGGTGGAAGTTTTGCGTGGAAAAACAGGTGTGACAGCTGTCCCCACAGTCCTAGAAGATGAAGAGCGCGCGGATGCACTGGAAGGGGCGGGCGGTGGATGGTTCGCTCCGCTAGCCGGCATTGCAGCACGGTGAGCTTCCCACCGGGACTTATGATATTTATTCATGTGACGATTCATGGAAGAAGTTGTCAAACTGCTGAGGTTTTGACCTCTACTAACAGAATCATGACAAATGTTACATATCACATGAGTTGGGCGATCTTTTTCGATGTGAAAAAAAGCCCAGGCTAGGCAAGGCTTAGAGGCCATGCGACCTGTTGATCCACCCCGAATAATGCTCATAGGCAGAGTGGTGGCTGAGGATGCAGTTGTAGACGTGCTACCAGTGCTCCGACTCTGTCCAGGAAGGCGCAAGGTAACTTCGTCGTCGGTTGCATCCTCCTCCACCGCCTCTGTTGACCTCCTCGAGTGCCTGACTGGGGGTTGACAGTAGGTGGGATCTAGAACGTCATCATCAATTGTTGTGTTTGCACTCCCCTCCCCCTCAGACCGAGCCTCTTCTTGCCCTGACCGAATATTTAAGTTGTCATCCCAATCGGGTATCTGCGTCTCATCTTCATCAGTATGTTCCTCATTGTCTATAACCACAGGTGTTACAGTTTGTGACAAAGGGTCAACATTATGCTCAGAAACTTGGTCCTCACGGCCTGAATCTGAGTCACAAAGGTTCTGGGCATCACTGCAGACCATTTCCTGTTCTGTACTCACTGTAGCTTGGGAGCAGACCTCTGATTCCCAGGCTATAGTGTGACTGAACAGCTCTGCAGACTCAGCCATCTCAGTTCCACCATACTGTGCAGGGCTGATGGAGACTTCAGAGCTGGGAGAAATCAAGTGTGATTGGGATGACAACTCAGAGGAATGGTGTTTTTTGGATGCGGTACTTGAAGTGGCTGAGAGGGCACTTGTTGGACCACTTGAGATCCATTCAAGCATTTTCCTTTTTTGCCCATCATCTACCTTTGTTCCTCTTGTTCGTGTCCGTAAAAAAGGGAGCACATCGGATTGTCCACAATAAGTAGTAGACATCTTACTTTTGCTAGTAGATGGTCTATCTTCAGCAGATGATAATGGAGCTTTGCCACCTTCCCCACTGACAAAACATTTTTTGCCTTTTCCACCACGCCTCTTCCCCTTTCCACCAGCATCTGTCATTTTGCCACTCATGTTGATTGCGACAAGATTGTGGACTGAAAATGTGGTAGTAAAAATTGAGAGGTGGTGAAGATTGCAGTGGTGGTCTAGCTTTATTAACAGCAGAATAATAAAGAATAAATATCCCTGACAATGTAACTTAGTTATAATTCGTTGGAGTGTGCAACGCAGGCAGACGTGCTGCAAATGTCTTGGCACTAGTGGGACTATAGCAAAGTCCAATAGCCACGTATAGGATGCCACTAGGTACACTGAGTGTTTGCTAGTATAATGGCTTCGTTATAATTAGTTGGAGTGTGCAACGCAGGCAGATGTGCTCTGCAAATGTCTTGGCACTAGTGGGACTATAGCAAAGTCCAATAGCCACGTATAGGATGCCACTAGGTACACTGAGTGTTTGCTAGTATAATGGCTTTGTTATAATTAGTTGGAGTGTGCAACGCAGGCAGATGCGCTCTGCAAATGTCTTGGCACTAGTGGGACTATAGCAAAGTCCAATAGCCACGTATAGGATGCCACTAGGTACACTGTGTGTTTGCTAGTATAATGGCTGAGTTTAAAAAACTTGGAGTGTGCAATGCAGGCAGATGTGCTCTGCTAATGTCTTTGCACTAGTGGGACTATAGCAAAGTCCAATAGCCACGTATAGGATGCCACTAGGTACACTGAGTGTTTGCTAGTATAATGGCTTCGTTATAATTAGTTGGAGTGTGCAACGCAGGCAGATGCGCTCTGCAAATGTCTTGGCACTAGAGGGACTATAGCAAAGTCCAATAGCCACGTATAGGATGCCACTAGGTACACTGAGTGTGTGCTAGTATAATGGCTTTGTTATAATTAGTTGGAGTGTGCAACGCAGGCAGATGCGCTCTGCAAATGTCTTGGCACTAGTGGGACTATAGCAAAGTCCAATAGCCACGTATAGGATGCCACTAGGTACACTGAGTGTTTGCTAGTATAATGGCTTCGTTATAATTTGTTGTAGTGTGCAACGCAGGCAGATGCGCTCTGCAAATGTCTTGGCACCAGTGGGACTATAGCAAAGTCCAATAGCCACGTATAGGATGCCACTAGGTACACTGAGTGTGTGCTAGTATAATGGCTTCGTTATAATTAGTTGGAGTGTGCAACGCAGGCAGATGCGCTCTGCAAATGTCTTGGCACTAGTGGGACTATAGCAAAGTCCAATAGCCACGTATAGGATGCCACTAGGTACACTGAGGGTTTGCTAGTATAATGGCTTCGTTATAATTAGTTGGAGTGTGCAACGCAGGCAGATGCGCTCTGCAAATGTCTTGGCACTAGTGGGACTATAGCAAAGTCCAATAGCCACGTATAGGATGCCACTAGGTACACTGTGTGTTTGCTAGTATAATGGCTGAGTTTAAAAAACTTGGAGTGTGCAATGCAGGCAGATGTGCTCTGCTAATGTCTTTGCACTAGTGGGACTATAGCAAAGTCCAATAGCCACGTATAGGATGCCACTAGGTACACTGAGTGTTTGCTAGTAAAATTGCTTAGTTTAAAAAACTTGGAGTGTGCAATACAGGCAGATGTGCTCTGCAAATGTCTTGGCCCTAGTGGGACTATAGCAAAGTCCAATAGCCACGTATAGGATGCCACTAGGTACACTGAGTGTGTGCTAGTATAATGGCTTCGTTATAATTAGTTGGAGTGTGCAACGCAGGCAGATGCGCTCTGCAAATGTCTTGGCACTAGTGGGACTATAGCAAAGTCCAATAGCCACGTATAGGATGCCACTAGGTACACTGAGTGTTTGCTAGTATAATGGCTTCGTTATAATTTGTTGTAGTGTGCAACGCAGGCAGATGCGCTCTGCAAATGTCTTGGCACTAGTGGGACTATAGCAAAGTCCAATAGCCACGTATAGGATGCCACTAGGTACACTGAGTGTTTGCTAGTATAATGGCTTCGTTATAATTAGTTGGAGTGTGCAACGCAGGCAGATGCGCTCTGCAAATGTCTTGGCACTAGTGGGACTATAGCAAAGTCCAATAGCCACGTATAGGATGCCACTAGGTACACTGTGTGTTTGCTAGTATAATGGCTGAGTTTAAAAAAACTTGGAGTGTGCAATGCAGGCAGATGTGCTCTGCTAATGTCTTTGCACTAGTGGGACTATAGCAAAGTCCAATAGCCACGTATAGGATGCCACTAGGTACACTGAGTGTTTGCTAGTATAATGGCTTCGTTATAATTAGTTGGAGTGTGCAACGCAGGCAGATGCGCTCTGCAAATGTCTTGGCACTAGAGGGACTATAGCAAAGTCCAATAGCCACGTATAGGATGCCACTAGGTACACTGAGTGTGTGCTAGTATAATGGCTTCGTTATAATTAGTTGGAGTGTGCAACGCAGGCAGATGCGCTCTGCAAATGTCTTGGCACTAGTGGGACTATAGCAAAGTCCAATAGCCACGTATAGGATGCCACTAGGTACACTGAGTGTTTGCTAGTATAATGGCTTCGTTATAATTAGTTGGAGTGTGCAACGCAGGCAGATGCGCTCTGCAAATGTCTTGGCACTAGTGGGACTATAGCAAAGTCCAATAGCCACGTATAGGATGCCACTAGGTACACTGAGTGTTTGCTAGTATAATGGCTTCGTTATAATTTGTTGTAGTGTGCAACGCAGGCAGATGCGCTCTGCAAATGTCTTGGCACTAGTGGGACTATAGCAAAGTCCAATAGCCACGTATAGGATGCCACTAGGTACACTGAGTGTGTGCTAGTATAATGGCTTCGTTATAATTAGTTGGAGTGTGCAACGCAGGCAGATGCGCTCTGCAAATGTCTTGGCACTAGAGGGACTATAGCAAAGTCCAATAGCCACGTATAGGATGCCACTAGGTACACTGAGTGTGTGCTAGTATAATGGCTTCGTTATAATTAGTTGGAGTGTGCAACGCAGGCAGATGCGCTCTGCAAATGTCTTGGCACTAGTGGGACTATAGCATAGTCCAATAGCCACGTATAGGATGCCACTAGGTACACTGAGTGTTTGCTAGTATAATGGCTTCGTTATAATTAGTTGGAGTGTGCAACGCAGGCAGATGCGCTCTGCAAATGTCTTGGCACTAGTGGGACTATAGCAAAGTCCAATAGCCACGTATAGGATGCCACTAGGTACACTGTGTGTTTGCTAGTATAATGGCTTCGTTATAATTTGTTGTAGTGTGCAACGCAGGCAGATGCGCTCTGCAAATGTCTTGGCACTAGTGGGACTATAGCAAAGTCCAATAGCCACGTATAGGATGCCACTAGGTACACTGAGTGTGTGCTAGTATAATGGCTTCGTTATAATTAGTTGGAGTGTGCAACGCAGGCAGATGCGCTCTGCAAATGTCTTGGCACTAGTGGGACTATAGCAAAGTCCAATAGCCACGTATAGGATGCCACTAGGTACACTGAGTGTTTGCTAGTAAAATTGCTTAGTTTAAAAAACTTGGAGTGTGCAATGCAGGCAGATGTGCTCTGCAAATGTCTTGGCCCTAGTGGGACTATAGCAAAGTCCAATAGCCACGTATAGGATGCCACTAGGTACACTGAGTGTGTGCTAGTATAATGGCTTCGTTATAATTAGTTGGAGTGTGCAACGCAGGCAGATGCGCTCTGCAAATGTCTTGGCACTAGTGGGACTATAGCAAAGTCCAATAGCCACGTATAGGATGCCACTAGGTACACTGAGTGTTTGCTAGTAAAATTGCTTAGTTTAAAAAACTTGGAGTGTGCAATGCAGGCAGATGTGCTCTGCAAATGTCTTGGCCCTAGTGGGACTATAGCAAAGTCCAATAGCCACGTATAGGATGCCACTAGGTACACTGAGTGTGTGCTAGTATAATGGCTTCGTTATAATTAGTTGGAGTGTGCAACGCAGGCAGATGCGCTCTGCAAATGTCTTGGCACTAGTGGGACTATAGCAAAGTCCAATAGCCACGTATAGGATGCCACTAGGTACACTGAGTGTTTGCTAGTATAATGGCTTCGTTATAATTTGTTGTAGTGTGCAACGCAGGCAGATGCGCTCTGCAAATGTCTTGGCACTAGTGGGACTATAGCAAAGTCCAATAGCCACGTATAGGATGCCACTAGGTACACTGAGTGTTTGCTAGTATAATGGCTTCGTTATAATTAGTTGGAGTGTGCAACGCAGGCAGATGCGCTCTGCAAATGTCTTGGCACTAGTGGGACTATAGCAAAGTCCAATAGCCACGTATAGGATGCCACTAGGTACACTGAGTGTTTGCTAGTATAATGGCTTCGTTATAATTAGTTGGAGTGTGCAACGCAGGCAGATGCGCTCTGCAAATGTCTTGGCACTAGTGGGACTATAGCAAAGTCCAATAGCCACGTATAGGATGCCACTAGGTACACTGTGTGTTTGCTAGTATAATGGCTGAGTTTAAAAAACTTGGAGTGTGCAATGCAGGCAGATGTGCTCTGCTAATGTCTTTGCACTAGTGGGACTATAGCAAAGTCCAATAGCCACGTATAGGATGCCACTAGGTACACTGAGTGTTTGCTAGTAAAATTGCTTAGTTTAAAAAACTTGGAGTGTGCAATGCAGGCAGATGTGCTCTGCAAATGTCTTGGCCCTAGTGGGACTATAGCAAAGTCCAATAGCCACGTATAGGATGCCACTAGGTACACTGAGTGTGTGCTAGTATAATGGCTTCGTTATAATTAGTTGGAGTGTGCAACGCAGGCAGATGCGCTCTGCAAATGTCTTGGCACTAGTGGGACTATAGCAAAGTCCAATAGCCACGTATAGGATGCCACTAGGTACACTGAGTGTTTGCTAGTATAATGGCTTCGTTATAATTTGTTGGAGTGTGCAACGCAGGCAGATGCGCTCTGCAAATGTCTTGGCACTAGTGGGACTATAGCAAAGTCCAATAGCCACGTATAGGATGCCACTAGGTACACTGAGTGTTTGCTAGTATAATGGCTGAGTTTAAAAAACTTGGAGTGTGCAATGCAGGCAGATGTGCTCTGCTAATGTCTTTGCACTAGTGGGACTATAGCAAAGTCCAATAGCCACGTATAGGATGCCACTAGGTACACTGAGTGTTTGCTAGTAAAATTGCTTAGTTTAAAAAACTTGGAGTGTGCAATGCAGGCAGATGTGCTCTGCTAATGTCTTGGCCCTAGTGGGACTATAGCAAAGTCCAATAGCCACGTATAGGATGCCACTAGGTACACTGAGTGTGTGCTAGTATAATGGCTTCGTTATAATTAGTTGGAGTGTGCAACGCAGGCAGATGCGCTCTGCAAATGTCTTGGCACTAGTGGGACTATAGCAAAGTCCAATAGCCACGTATAGGATGCCACTAGGTACACTGAGTGTTTGCTAGTATAATGGCTTAGTTAGAATGAGTTGGAGTGTGCAGAGGACAAGAGGGTACAGTGGCAGGATTGTGGTGCTCTGGGTAGAGGAATGGAAGCCTGCCTTTCTATTCCCTCCTAATGGTGAAATGCAGGGAGGAAATCCCTGACCTGGGCTACACAGACGCTGTTGCTGTTTGCAGGACCTGTCACCTATGGCTCTCTGACCCTGCCGGTACGAGCCCTTAAAAGGACTGCTAGAATGTGCTCTCCCTAAGCTGTCTAACGCTGTGTATGCAGCGCATACAGCTGTATCGGCGATAGGACAAAGGACGGAACTGCGACAGTGATGTCTGACACCAAAGACGCAGAAGGCAGATAATGGCGATCGTGAAGAAAATGTCCGGTTTTATAATGCAGGGACATGTGACATGCAGATCCTATCACACATGCCGTTGCTTCTCTGCCTCAAAGTCCACTTAGGTGTGTGTGTGTCTGTGATTGGCTGACATGCTGGCGAGCCCCACAAGACGCGCGCGCTTAGGGAAGGAAGACAAGAAAAAAAAAAAAAAAAATGGCGATCGCCATTATAGAAACAGCAGTGATCTGAAGGCGCTGTTCACGCACACTATACACTGAAATGTGATAATAGTTTGATTCACAGAGTGACTTACACTATTACAGCAGAAACCAAGCTAAGATTTAGCTGTTTTTTGGCTGCTAGAACCGTTCTCGAACGTTTCTAGAACTATCGAGCTTTTGCAAAAAGCTCGAGTTCTAGTTCGATCTAGAACATGCCCCAAAATCACTTGAGCCTAGAACTGGAGAACCACGAACCACGAACCGCGCTCAACTCTACTTGTCAGCACTTAAAAGGAACCGTTGTTGGTTTAGATAACTACCTGGCTATATGAAAAAAAGAAGAAAGAGAGGGTATTGAGAAGGCACTCTGAGCCATGCAAAGCGGACAGACATAATGGAAAATGAATCTATACCTGAGACTCCACTGATGTTTTGTCTGGATAGGGGTCCTAAAGGTACAGTGGTGGGAGTCCGGGTAGCTAATGAAGTTATGAATGAAGGAAAGAGGGATCGTTCAGTAAGTTGTAATGGCCCAAAGAGTGTGTCCCAGTCATCAAGATGAGCCACTTACCATGTGCCTGCGTGGTGTCAGGGGTGAACCGCACGTCCTATGGGTAATGAGCCCTGGCTGAAAGTGATCTATTTATCGAGAATGATATCGTAACGTCATTTCCGGTTTTAGGGCTGTCAATTAACAATGAGGCCGGAAGTGAAGTACTGCGCATGCGCGGAGGCGAGAATACACAGGCCGGTTATTGTGGATGGTGGTTGCCTGGCGATGCGCGTCATACCAATGGGTGGAGCGTAGGGTGAGAGTGATGACGCGCTCATGTGCCTGTGAGGGCGTGTTTCCAGGGCGCACAGTGATTCAGGCTGATGGTCTCGGATAGAAACAGGACATAGGTGCAGGGACGAGTGAAAGGTTAGTGGTGGCCCAGGATCGTATATGGGGTGCCCCACCACACAGAAGATGTTAATTCTGTAAAGGAGCAGAAAAAGAGAATAAAATTAGAAGACATGAAATGCAATAGACAATGCACATTATGAATACACATTATGACAAACTGATGAATGACATCCACTATAGATACACTCTTGTTGCTGTGAGTATGTGGTCTATTATCGGCTGATAATGAATATCATAATAGTGTAACCATTGAGTGACAATATCAGTATCGTTACCGGATAAAGGACTCTGAGAGATCCTGTGATGGAGATAGCATGTAAATATACATGAAGGGGAAAAAAACATATTAGTACATTATAACAATGCAAGATGGATACACGAGATCACAGGTATGGAAAATTATCAAAAACCTGATTCATATTTGCGATTCAGGCCGTGGGGTTCAAGAGTCCCCAGGGTGTGGATCCAACGTGCCTCCCTTTCGCGGAGTAATTTAACCCTATCCCCACCTCTACGATGTATGCCCACCTGGTCGATGACCTGGTATCTAAGCTGGGAAATCCTATGACCCATAGCTTAGATACCAGGTCATCGACCAGGTGGGCATACATCGTAGAGGTGGGGATAGGGTTAAATTACTCCGCGAAAGGGAGGCACGTTGGATCCACACCCTGGGGACTCTTGAACCCCACGGCCTGAATCGCAAATATGAATCAGGTTTTTGATAATTTTCCATACCTGTGATCTCGTGTATCCATCTTGCATTGTTATAATGTACTAATATGTTTTTTTCCCCTTCATGTATATTTACATGCTATCTCCATCACAGGATCTCTCAGAGTCCTTTATCCGGTAACGATACTGATATTGTCACTCAATGGTTACACTATTATGATATTCATTATCAGCCGATAATAGACCACATACTCACAGCAACAAGAGTGTATCTATAGTGGATGTCATTCATCAGGTTGTCATAATGTGTATTCATAATGTGCATTGTCTATTGCATTTCATGTCTTCTAATTTTATTCTCTTTTTCTGCTCCTTTACAGAATTAACATCTTCTGTGTGGTGGGGCACCCCATATACGATCCTGGGCCACCACTAACCTTTCACTCGTCCCTGCACCTATGTCCTGTTTCTATCCGAGACCATCAGCCTGAATCACTGTGCGCCCTGGAAACACGCCCTCACAGGCACATGAGCGCGTCATCACTCTCACCCTACGCTCCACCCATTGGTATGACGCGCATCGCCAGGCAACCACCATCCACAATAACCGGCCTGTGTATTCTCGCCTCCGCGCATGCGCAGTACTTCACTTCCGGCCTCATTGTTAATTGACAGCCCTAAAACCGGAAATGACGTTACGATATCATTCTCGATAAATAGATCACTTTCAGCCAGGGCTCATTACCCATAGGACGTGCGGTTCACCCCTGACACCACGCAGGCACATGGTAAGTGGCTCATCTTGATGATTGGGACACACTCTTTGGGCCATTACAACTTACTGAACGATCCCTCTTTCCTTCATTCATAACTTCATTAGCTACCCGGACTCCCACCACTGTACCTTTAGGACCCCTATCCAGACAAAACATCAGTGGAGTCTCAGGTATAGATTCATTTTCCATTATGTCTGTCCGCTTTGTATGGCTCAGAGTGCCTTCTCAATACCCTCTCTTTCTTCTTTTTTTCATATAGCCAGGTAGTTATCTAAACCAACAACGGTTCCTTTTAAGTGCTGACAAGTGTGACCACATTGTGGCTTTTCACTCCTGGTCCCCATACATTATTTAAGGTATACTGTAACTATTCATTTCCCATGTCTATATATAACTGGTATTTATTCCATTTCATACGTTAACATGTTAACTCTACTCTTATCTATTTTCTCCTTTTCTCCCCCTTTTTTTCCCTCCTTTTTTCTCCTTTTCTTTCTTTTTCTCTTTTTCCTTTTATTTCTCTCTTTCTCTTCCCTTTCCTTCCTTTCTCTTTCTCTCCTCTTCTTCCCCCTTTCCTTTCTCTCTCTCTCTCTTTCTTTCTCTCTTTCTTTCTTTCTTTCTCTCTTTTCTCTCTCTCTCTCTTTCCTTCTCTCTATCTCTCTCTCCCTTTTTTTCTCTCTCTCTTTTTCCTTTTTTTCTCTCTTTTTTCTCCCCCCTTTGTATCTCTTTTTCTTTCTTTTTTTCTTTTTCTCTCTTTCTTTCTCTCTTTCTTTCTCTCTTTCTTTCTCTCTCTCTTTCTCTCTTTCTTTCTCTCTTTCTTTCCCTTTCCTTTCTCTCTCTCTTTCGTCCTCTCTTTCTTTTTCTTCTTTTTTCTCTCTCTCTCTCTCTCCCTCTGTCTCTCTCTCTTTCTCTTTTTTCTCTCTCTTTCTTACTTTCTCTCTCTCTTCCTTTCGCTCCCTCTCTTTCTCCTTCTCTCTCTCTCTCCTTTTTCCTTTTCTTCTATTTTTTCTCCCCTTTCCTCACCTTCTCCAGTCATCAATCGAAATCACCATATCTAACAGGCCATCTTAGACGTCTGACCACGTCACAGACCAATCCACATACTATGGATCACTGAGGTAATTTACGATCCCCTGTCATCCTTTGTGACAATTCTACTATGAATTACATTTACTAGGATACATTTCATTTACTACAGGTGATGGCCTTAATGTAATCCAGACCCGTTGTGCATGATCTTGCATCACTATACTATTGATTAAATACAATGTTTGGGACTCATACGCCTTGATAACAGGTAACGATTGCACGTTAAACCACACATAGTTTGGATTTCCTTTAATCTAAATAAATATTATCTTTTCCCAGTGCTACCTGCTACCTTCTACGCATAGTGTATCCCGATACTGATTATCTTGCATTCCCTAATCCATACGGCATTTCAGCATTGGTACGGCTACACAATAATCCCTTAAGTATTTTATTCTTACACCATTATTTCAAAAAATGACTATTTTCATTGTACCGTAGGTCTAACAATAGTGTCCTGTGCATATTCATCCACTTTGTGTCCTTTCATCCTTAAGGTGAGCCTCTTTACCATGTACGTCACACAGTATTTACGCTACACGAATGCGCACATGCCACTCTGGATACTTGGTAACATCCACCGTAGTTAGCCACAACAATTTTTTCAATATTTTTTCCAATGTCTTTTCTCCTATTCGCTCACAATTAATGACGCTTACGTATTTACTTACTCACTGTACCCATGATTCCATGTCATTGTCTCTTAATCTGATCTCTTGTTATCTCAACATGCTTATTGTGAAACTTTTATTTGTTCTATTATCCTATACTGATGGATGTCCTGTATTTTTGTTTTGTTTTATTGTATATATTGTTATCAGCCCGTCCGACCTGAAGAAGGCCAAATTGGCCGAAACGTTGTGATTGGCGGACCATTGTACAGCACTTTTTGACACACGTTTTTCACTACGAAATAAAAAGAAAAGGATGTTGATATCAGTTTCATGTTTTCTGACTCTCTGTGTCTCTAAGGGTGATAGTGAGTGTGCCGGAGTTCCTATTGCTTGATTATACTAGCAAACACTGAGTAAACTTAGTGGCATCCTAAAAGTGGCTGTTGGACTTCCATTAGTGTCCCACTGGTGCAAAGCTATTTGCAGCACCTCTGCATTGCACACTCAAAATCATTGTTACTAAGCCATTAGACTAGCAAACACTGAGTAAACTTAGTGGCATCCTAAAAGTGGCTGTTGGACTTCCATTAGTGTCCCACTGGTGCAAACCTATGTGCAGCACCTCTGCATTGCACACTCAAACTCACTGTTACTAAGCCATTAAACTAGCAAACTATGCTGCCAGTTTAAGGGCCGTTGTTGCATTGTCAGGGATTGTTATTGTTGTTTATTCTGCTGTTAATAAAGATAGACCACCGCTGCAATCTACACCACCTCTCAATTTTTACTACCACATTTTAAGTGCAAAATCTTGTCGCAATCAAAATGAGTGGCAAAATGACAGATGCTGGTGGAAAGGGGAAGAGGCGTGTTGGAAGAGGAAAAAAAGGGTTTGTCCGTGGGGAAGGTGTCAAAGCTCCATTAACATCTGCTGAAGATAGACCATCTTCCAGCAAAAGTAAGATGTCTACTACTTGCCGTGGACAATCCGATGTGCTCCCTTTTTTACGGACACGAACAACTGGAACAAAGGTAGATGATGGCCAAAAAAAGAAAATGCTTGAATGGATCTCAAGTGGTCCAACAAGTGCCCTCTTCTCCACCTCAACTACCGCATCCAAAAAACACCAGTCCTCTGAGTTGTCATCCCAATCACACTTGCTTTCTCCCCGCTCTGAAGTCTCCATCCGCCCTGCACAGTATGGTGGAACTGAGATGGCTGAGTCTGCAGAGCTGTTTAGTCATACTATAGCCTGGGAATCAGAAGTCTGCAAGTCCCAAGCTACAGTGAGTACAGACCAGGAAATGGTCTGCAGTGATGCCCAGAACCTTTGTGACTCAGATTCAGGCCGTGATGACCAAGTTTCTGAGCATAATGTTGACCCTTATTCCCAAACTGAAACACCTGTTGTAATAGACAATGAGGAACATACTGATGACGATGAGACGCAGATACCAGATTAGGATGACAACTTAAATATTCGGTCAGGGCAAAAAGAGGCTCGGTCTGAGGGTGAGGGGATGCTAACACAACAATTGATGAGGAAGTTCTAGATCCCACCTACTGTCAACCCACAGTCAGGCCCTCGAGGAGGTCAACAGAGACGGTGGAGGAGGATGCAACTGACGACGAAGTTACCTTGCGCCTTCCTGGACAGAATCGGAGTACTGGTAACACGTCTACATCTGCATCCTCAGCCACCACTGTGCCTCTGAGCACTAGTTGGTGTGGATCAGCAGGTCGCATGCCCTCTAAGCCTTGCCTAGCCTGGTCCTTTTTTGACATAGCAAAAGATCGCCCAAATTATGTGATCTGTAAAATTTGTCAAGATTCTGTTAGTAGAGGACAAAACCTCAGCAGTTTGACAACTTCTTCCATCAATCGTCACATGAATAAATATCATATGTCCCAGTGGGAAGCTCACCGTGCTGCAATGCGGCCTAGTGGAGTGAACCATCCACCGCTTGCCCCTTCCAGTGTATCCGCGCGCTCTTCATCTTCTAGGACTGTGGGGACAGCTGTCACACCTGGTTTTCCACGCACAACTTCCACCACTGTAACCGCAACAGGCACTTTGCTTGGTAGGTCGTCAGTTGGTTTGGAAGGGGAAACAAGTGCGTGTGTACAGCTCTCTCAGACATCGATAGCACCAACGTTGGATGAAGGCAACATCATGTCTACGCCTGCACTTTCCTCACAAACCTGCATTTTTCCAGGGACACCCTACTCAACACCGTCTACACACAGCAGCCAGATCTCTGTCCCTCAGATGTGGACAAATAAAAGGCCATTTCCTGCGACCCATGACAAAGCTAAGAGGTTGACTTTATCCCTCTGTAAGGTCTTGGCTACCGAAATGCTGCCTTTCCGCCTGGTGGACACACAGGATTTTAGAGACCTTATGTCTGTCGCTGTCCCCCAGTACCAGATGCCCAGTCGCCACTATTTCTCTAAGAAAGGTGTGCCCGCGCTACACCAGCATGTCGCACACAACATCACCGCTGCCTTGAGAAACTCTGTGTGTGAACAGGTGCATTTCAACACCGATACTTGGACCAGTAAGCATGGACAGGGACGTTACATGTCGCTGATTGGGCACTGGGTAACTATGGTGATAGATGGTGAAGGGTCTGCTGCACAAGTCTTGCCGTACCCACGACTTGTGTGTCAATCCTCTGTCTGTCCAAGTTCCGCCACTGCTTCTGCCTCCTCCACCTCATCTGGGTCCTCCACCTCCGCCCCAAGCCTGCCTGGTCAGGCCACCAGCATTCTCACTGCACAGAAGGAATCACGCAGCCCTCATTACTATGCTGGCAGCAGAGTGCAACGGCATCAGGCGGTCTTTAGCTTGACATGTCTTGGAAATAGGAGTCACACAGCGGCTGAGTTGTGGGCAGCTCTGGAGACTGAGTTTAATAAATGGTTGTCTCCACTCAACCTGCAGCCTGGTAAGGCCGTGTGCGACAATACTGCAAACCTGGATGCGGCCCTTCGCTTGGACAAGGTGACACACGTGCCTTGTATGGTCACGTGTTGAACCTTGTTGTCCATCAATTTTTAACACACTATCCCCGCCTAGATGGCCTTCTAAACAGGATACAAAACATGTCTGCTCACTTCCGCCGTTCAACCGCCGCTGCTGAGCGACTTGCATCGCTCCAGAAGTTTTTCGGCCTGCCGGTTCATTGCCTGAAATGCGATGTGGCGACACGCTGGAATTCAACTCTCCACATGTTACAGCGACTGTGGCAGCACCGCCGAGCCCTGGTGCAATACGTCATGACGTATAGCCTGGGCCAACGAGATGCAGAGGTGGGGCAGATCACCCTCATGGAGTGGTCTAAGATCAAGGACCATCAATACAGAAGAAGAATAAGACCGCACCAATGCTGATGTCTTTTTCCGGATAATCTTTATTCCATAAACTCGGTTAAAAGGTGTTGTAAAATCAGCGGGTGGAGGAGACCTGGATGCGGCCCCTCACTATGGACAAAAGACATCAGCATTGGTGCGGTCTTATTCTTCTTCTGTATTGATGAACTGAACTGACTTTTGCTGTTTGGACCTGCACGCTGATCCGGCTTCCAACAAGGACGTCTGGTGCTATATTCCTTACCCTCCAGTGATCCCAGGTGTGATAGGCGTGTATGGGTGGTGCAGGACTGTGTTCTCTTGGATTCATATCTAAGATCAAGGACCTATGCACCCTTCTGCACAGTTTCGACATGGTGACGAATTTGTTTAGCGCTGACAATGCCATTATCAGCATGACAATTCCAGTCATTTACATGCTGGAGCACACGCTAAACACTATTCGGAGTCAGGGGGTGGGACAACAGGAAGGGGAGGAACTACAGGAGGATTCATATGCGCAAGACACAACAACATCACCAAGGTCCAGACATTCCTCATCACCAACGCGGCAGGCATGGGACCATGGGGGACAGGGATCAACAAGGGCGCATGGTAGCAGGCGAGATGTTGAGGAAGGTGCAGGAGAACATGAAGAAATGGAGGATGAACTGTCCATGGACATGGAAGACTCAGCGGATGAGGGGGACCTTGGTCAAATTTCAGTTGAAAGAGGTTGGGGGAGATGTCAGAGGAAGAAAGAACGGTTAGCACCGCTATACCACAAACACAGCGTGGACTTGGTCCGCATGGCTGCGCAAGACACATGAGTGCCTTCTTGCTGCACTACCTCCAACATGACCCTCGTATTGTCAAAATTACAAATGATGATGACTACTGGCTTGCCACACTATTAGATCCCCGGTACAAGTCCAAATTTTGTGACATAATTCTAGCCATAGAAAGGGACGCACGTATGCAGGAGTATCAGCAAAAGCTGTTACTCGATCTTAGCTCGGCTTTTCCACCAAACAACCGTGCAGGTGATGGGAGTGAATCTCCCAGGAGTATCTCCAAATGAACATCGATGCCATTACTTTGCAAATGGAGCCTTGCTCATTTTGGGCTTCAAATCTTGAAAAATGGCCAGAGCTCTCCACTTACGCCTTGAAGAATTTGTCATTTCCAGCTGCCAGCGTTGTCTCTGAACATGTCTTCAGTGCTGCTGGGTGTGGGCTGAAAGATAAGCGCACGCCTCTGTCCAGTGACAATCTGGACAGACTAACGTTCATCAAAATGAACAAGTCATGGATCCACAAGGAATTTACTACCCCTGTGTCATCCTGGGGAGAGTAAATGCTTGTGAATTTGGAATGTGCTTGATGCAAATCTAGCTGTGAACTGTACAACTAGGGCACAAGTGCTGCCGCTGATGGGGTGGGTGTGTGGCCCAATTTTTGGAAAAAAGGGAGACTTTTCTTGGAGTAACCCTTGCTGTGTTTTTAAAAATGATCCAAGATGCACAGTGCTGGGATCAGGAAAGACTTTGCTACCTACCCCGGTGTCATCCTGGGGACGGTTAAGTATGGCGTATTTTTGAATGTGCTTGATGCAAATCTAGCTGTGAAGTGTACAACTGGGGCACAAGTGCTGCCACTGAAGGGGTGGGTGTGTGTGTGGCCCAATTTTTTTGAAAAAAGGGAGACTCCGCTTGGAGTAACCCTTGCTTACATTGTTTTTAAAAATGATCCAAGATGCACAGAGCTGGGATCAGGAAAGACTTTGCTACCTACCCCGGTGTCATCCTGGGGACGGTTAAGTATGGCGTATTTTTGAATGTGCTTGATGCAAATCTAGCTGTGAAGTGTACAACTGGGGCACAAGTGCTGCCACTGAAGGGGTGGGTGTGTGTGTGGCCCAATTTTTGGAGAAAAGGGAGACTCAACTTGGAGTAACCCTTGCTTGCTGTGTTTTTTAAAAGGAGCCAAGATGAACAAGTCATGGTTCAGCAAAGACTTTGCTACCTACCCCGGTGTCATCCTGGGGACGGTTAAGTATGGCGTATTTTTGAATGTGCTTGATGCAAATCTAGCTGTAAAGAGTACAAGTGGGGCACAAGTGCTGCCACTGAAGACGTGGGTGTGTGTATGGCCAAATTTTTGGAAAAAAGGGAGACTCCGCTTGGAGTCACCTTGCGGTGTTTTACATGATTTTAGAAGGGCGTGTCATGCCTATATCTGTGTCTCCTCCTCTTTTTCCTTGTCCAGCTCTTTTGTTTTCGCATGAGTATATGTCCTTGTCACTTTCCCATGTGTTTGTGTTGTGTTGTGAGTTGTTTGTCACCTTTTGGACACCTTTGAGGGTGTTTTCCAGGTGTTTTTATGTGCTTGTGATTGCCTGCCATTGTTTCCTATGCGATTCGAGTTCGGTTCGCCGAACCGAACTCGAACGAGACGTCCGTTCGGCGAACCGAACTCGAGCCGAACCGCGACCGGTTCGCTCATCTCTAGTGAACATGCTAAATAAAAAAAAAAAAACAAGTTTGCAATCGCACTTTTCTACAATTTCATTGCACTCTGATTTTTTTTCCGCTGTTTTGCAATACACTATATAGTACAGTTGATGGTGCCATTCAAATGTGCAACTCATCTCACAAAAAACAAGCCCTCATATGGCAATATTAATGGTAAAAATAAAAAAGCTATGGCTCTATAATGAAGGGGAGTAAAAAAGAAAGAAAACAGAAAATCACCCAGGGGTGAAGAGGTTAATTATTAGGGGAGATAACCTGTCCCTAGAGGAATTTGGCTCAAGTGTGTGTGTGTGTGTGTGTGTGTGTGTGTGTGTGTGTGTGTGTGTGTGTGTGTGAACGAGTGGATGCGCACGATAGGAGTTGAGGGGGAAAACATTGGCTGATAGAGCTAGAAGACCAATACATATTATATACCCAAATAAATTTACTGTATTGTGTTCCTTTCCATAATCTATTTTTATTCCCAGCAAGTTTTTCGAAACACCTCTTGCAGCCAATGAATTACCTCCAGCTGCATCCGTAACGATTTTTCTATTTATTTATCCTATAACATGTTAATAGAGCACATTCTCGTCCGAGATACTGTAATCTGGTGATTATTCCTCTGCTCAGGTAATTAACTGTAAACCAATGATAGATAATGTTGGGCTTTAAGGTATTTTATAATATTGCTATCATAAAATGAAAATTCAATTATATAAAATGTAGCAGCAGGCAGAGCTATGACTGTATCCCAGTGGAAGAAAAATAGAGATAGCAACAGCGGGAAGAAAAAAAAACAGTAAAGTAAAAACAGTGACAGACAAACTATACAATGCTATGAATAGGGATGTCTGGAAAGTGAACCACAAGGGAGACAAGGACATAAAAGAGAAGAACCTTGAAAATTGTGTGATTGCTAAATGACTTTTCCATCACAAAATCCCCTGCAGTCAGAGAGTAAACAGCTGCTGTCTAAGTGTGAAAAGTTAATGGGAGTAAAGTGTAATATTGCTGAGCGTGATTCCTCACACATTCCAAGTAACAGTATTCTTAAACTGGTCACAGATGTAACAATAATCATTACCAATGTTACTGTCAACTTTGATTTATATATCTCCGAATGCTACTGAAATGATCTCAGTACTAGAGTTGAGCGCGGTTCTAGGTTTGAGGTTCTCCAGTTCTAGGCTCGAGTGATTTTTGGGGGCTGTTCGAGATCTAACTAGAACTCGAGCTTTTTGCAAAAGCTCGATAGTTCTAGATACGTTCGAGAACGGTTCTAGCAGCAAAAAGCAGGGCTTTTTACAGCTACAGTGTGCAGGAGCCATCGCTGGCAGCCTGCCAGAAGCTGGTAACCAAGATAAACATCGGGTATCCAACCAAAGCGCTTTGGTTAGTAACCCGATGTTTATCCTAGTTACGTGCAGGAAGCCCACACTTCCCCGCTCAGCTCGCTCCGCCCCCTCCTGCCCGCGGCATGTACACACGTACACACACACACACACACATGGTCCCGCTCAGCTTACCTGCGGTGATGAAGTCCCGCCATCCCGACCTCAGCGCTCTTCACTGTCCTCCATGGCTGCCACTTGTCACATCACCTTCTCTTGCTTCCGACCCGAGACTGACTAGCGGTGATGTCACGGACCTCTCGCGATACTTGGTGTGAAGGCGCCGGTCATTGAACTCAGTGACAGGGGCTGTCAGTGTGCTGGAGATCAGCGCAGGTAATGTACCTCGCTGACAGCAGCACTTGTCATGCCCTGCAGTGACCTGGGCTGACCCATTGATGTTAGCTCAGGTCCCTGCATTGCTCTCCCAGCTAATGGGGAACATCCTGCTCTTCATTGACTGGGACAGTGTGGATCGTCATGGCAACCCCTTGGATTACACCAGACCTGGATTTGTTTTTCATTCTAATAAATTGGTTAAAGAGGGAATGTATTGGGGAGTGTTTTTTCAAATAAAAATGTGGTTGTCGTCTATTTTTTTTATTACTGACTGGGTTGGTGATTTCGGGTATCTGATAGACGCCTGACCTCACCAACCCCAGGGCTTGATGCCAGATGACATTACACATCTGGTATTAACCCCATATATTACCCCGTTTGCCACCACACCAGGGCGCGGGATGAGCTGGGGCGAAGCACCAGGATTGGCGCATCTAATGGATGCGCCACTTCTGGGGCGGCTGCGGCCTGCTATTTTTAGGCTGGGGAGAGTCCAATAACCATGGACCTCCCTAGTCTGAGAATATCAGGCCCCAGCTGTCTGCTTTACCTTGGCTGGTGATCCAATTTTGGGGGACCCCTACGTGTTTTTTTTTTAATTATTTATTTAATTTAAAATAACAGCGTGGGGTGCCCTCAGTTTTGGATTACCAGCCAAGGTGAGGTTGCCAGCTGTGGTCTGCAGGCTGCAGCCGTCTGCTTTACCCTAGCTGGCTAAAAAACTAGGGGGAACCCTACGTCATTTTTTTTTTAAATTTTTTTGGCTAAATACAAAGCTAAGCACCCCTTAGTGCCACATGAAAGGCACCAAAGGGTGCTCCACTTTTTCTCCACTTTTTCTCCACTTTTTCTCCACTTTTTCTCCACTTTTTCTCCATTCTTTTTCTATGGTCGGTCTACCCATTAGCTCTGCCATGCATAGTGTAGCTCTACACCTACTGCACATGTTACTTTATGATTGACATCTCTTTCGTACCAGAGCTGTCTAAGCCTACTCTGACCCCATATTTGTCATTACTATATTGTCCTTGTACTGTATTATGACATTTGTATCATGTGTTTCATTTCTTGCTGTGTTGCAATTTTTTTGCTGCATCCCAATTATACCTCTACATTGTTCGAGTTTATGTTATTGTTCTCTCACTCTTATGTGATACTGATTATTGTCATTTTTCAGGATTACATGCAGATAAGTCCAATCTGACGAAGGCTCAGGCCGAAACGTCATTTGTAACTTGTTTTGGACAAAAACATATATGCTTATGAAAAATTTTTTTTTCTTAATACGGATCAATAAAGAGTGATTTTGCATTACTATCCGTTGTGACTTACTGACTTAGTCTGGGAGATTTAGAGTGCCGAGGTTACTCACTAATTTTATCTATTATTACCTCTGAGCACCTATATACCAGTGAGCAGAGCTTCCTCTACAGTAGTTCTCCTGATTAGGCATGCCCTTACCTCATGAGCAGGGCATTGCAGCTTTGGTAGCAACCATTACGACATGGACTCTGCTGCTGTGGACCCGAGAAGAGTGAGTGCAGATTCATTGCACCCATACTCCTCACATGAAGGGTCCGCACTCCTAGAAAATGGGGGATACGTTCCCTGAGTGTCTCCCCCCCCCATATTCTAGACGGTCCAGAGTCGTCTTGGGACCCCTTTATTTTTTTTCTTACAATAAATTGGTGAAAGAGGAAATGTTTTGGGGACTGTTTTTTCAAATAAATTTCTTTTGTCGATTTTTTTTTGTTAGTACTGACAGTTTATGATGTTGAGTATCTAATAGATGCCATGACATCACAAACTGCTGGGCTTGATCTCAGGTTACTTTACAGCTAGTATCAACCCGATTTATTACCCCATTTGCCACTGCACCAGGGCACGGGATGAGCTGGGGTGAAGCGCCAGGATTGGCGCATCTAGTGGATGCGCCACGTCTGGGGTGCCTGCGGCCTGCTATTTTTAGGCTGTGAAGGCCCAATAACTATGGACCTTCCCACCCTGAGAATACCAGACCACAGCTGTCCGCTTTACCTTGGCTGGTGATCCAATTTGGGGGGGACCCTACTTTTATTGTGTAATTATTAATATTTATAAAATAATTATAAAAAAGAGCCTGAGGGGACCTCCACATTGGATCCCCAACCACGGTAAAGCTGCCAGCTGTGGTTTTCAGGCTACAGCCGTCTGCTTTACCCTAGCTGGCTATCAAAAATGGGGGGACCCAACGTCATTTTTTTTTTAACTATTTTTTAAATAGAAAAAATTAATGGGCTTCCCTGTATTTTGATTGCCAACCAAGGTAACGGCAGGCAGATGGGGGTGGCAACCCATAGCTGTCTGCTTTATCTGCGCTGAGAATCAAAAATACCGCGGAGCGCTACATCATTTTTTTAAAGATTTATTTTTACAGCACTGTGATGTCCAGCAATCAAAATACAGGGAAGCCCATTTTATTTTTAGTTATTTAAATAAATAATTAAAAAAAAATATATATGGGCTCCCGCTGCATTTTTTGTATTGCTAGCTAAGGGTAATCCAAGCAGCTACTGGCTGCTAACCCCCACTGCTTGGTGTTACCTTCACTGGCAATGGAAAATCCAGGGAAGCATTTTTTATTTTTTTTGCCAAAAAACTACAAAAAAAGGACGTGAGCTTCGCCATATTTTTGTATGCTAGCCAGGTATAGCAGGCAGGCGCTGGAAGAGTTGGATACAGCGCCAGAAGATGGCGCTTCTATGAAAATGCCATTTTCTGAGGCAGCTGCAGACTGCAATTCGCAGCAGTGGGGCCCAGAAAGCTCAGGGCAACCTGTGCTGCGGATTCCAATCCCCAGCTGCCTAGTTGTACCTGGCTGGACACAAAAATGAGGCGAAGCCTACGTCATTTGCTTTCTAATTATTTCATGAAATTCATGAAATAATAAAAAAAGGGCTTCCTTTATTTTTGGTTCCCAGCCGGGTACAAATAGGCAACTGGGGGTTGGGGGCAGCCGTACCTGCCTGCTGTACCTGGCTAGCATACAAAAATATGGCGAAGCCCACATAATTTTTTCAGGGGGCAAAAAACTTCTGCATACAGTCCTGGATGGAGGTAGAAAGAGGTTTTTTGCCCAGCTCACCTGTGTGATGGAAGCCAGTAATCCTGGGCTGTGCACGGAGAAGAGGTTTGGAGAGCCAGTCCATGTGCATTGAAATTGGTTAAGGGATTTCACCAGCACAAAACTCCAGGCATTTTGTTCTTTAAAATAAAACTTCCTTTATTTTCTTATCATTAAAAATTTCTCTCTGACTTGGGCTTGACCACCATAGCATGGACTTTTTAATGATAAGAAAATAAAGAAAATCCCTTAACCAAGTCCTGGATGGAGTATGCTGAGCCTTGTAGTTCTGCAGCTGCTGTCTGTCTGTATGGAGAAGAGCAGACAGCAGCTGCAGAAGTATAAGGCTCAGCATACTCCATCCAGGACTGTATGCAGAATTTTTTTGCCCACCAAAAAAATGACGTGGGCTTCGCCATATTTTTGTATGCTAGCCAGGTACAGCAGGCAGCCACGGGCTGCCTCCAACCCCCAGTTGCCTATTTGTACCCGGCTGGGAACCAAAAATATAGGGAAGCCCGTTTTTTTTTAATTATTTCACTTATTTCATGAAATAATTAAAAAACAAATGACGTGGGCTTCGCCCCATTTTTGTGTCCAGCCGGGTACAACTAGGCAGCTGGGGATTGGAATCCGCAGCACAGGTTAGCCCGAGGTTTCTGGGCGCCTCTGCTGCAGATTTCAGTCCGCAGCCATCCCAGAAAATGGCGCTCTCATAGAAGCGCCATCATCTGGCGCTGTATCCAACTCTTCCAACAGCCCTGGAGCCGGCTGGCTTGCTGGGTAATCATGAGTTAATACTGGCTTTGCTTTACTAGCCAGTATTAAGCCAGAGATTCTTAATGTCAGGCACGTTTGACCCGGCCATTAAGAATCTCCAATAAAGGGTTAAAAAATACACCACACAGAGAAAAAATACTTTAATAGAAATAAATACACAGACACATTAGAGACTCCATCTTTATTACCCCCTATCAGCCCTCCACGATCCTGCTCTTCTGTCTTCTTTCTTTCTAGTGTAGTAGTAGTGACGATTGTAGTGAGGATGAGGTTCCCCAGCTCATCACTTGGGGCTGGGGAACCTCATCCTCACTACAATCCTCACTACAATCGGGAAGCAGCATGCAGCCTTCACTCCGTGAGTGATCAGTGCTGGCTGTCAGCGGTAACAGCGGTAACGCTGACAGATGCGTTACCATAGCAACGGTGCTCTCGGAGACGCGGTTAGCGGTGACGTCACCGCTAACTGCGTTGCTATGGCAACGGTGATCTCCGTTAATGACCGGCTGTGTCAGCCGGTCCCTAACGGAACGGGGAGTCGACCATGTGCTAGAGCATGTCGCCGGTACACGGCGATACACATATGTGCACCGTGTACCGGAGAGATGCACTCTCAGGTCCTACATGACGCGTCATAGTCATGTGACCAGTCTGTAGCCAATGAGATAATAGCCACGTGACTGGTCACATGGCTATTTTGACGTCACGATAGGTCCTGCATCTCTGCTGACAGTGCAGTCACCGGGAGGATTCAGCGATCTTCGGATGGAATAGCGGCAGGAGACAGAGTGCAGAAGGGATCGCGAGTACCGGTAAGTGTTATGGCAATGTTTATTAACTGTTTGTGTACATTTATAATGCATTTTTATGTGTTTGTGATTGCCTCCCATTATAGCCTATAGGTTCGAGTTTGGTTCGTCGAACGTTCGACGAACCGAACTCGAACGGGACCCCCGTTCGGCGAACCGACCTCGAGCCGAACCGCGACCGGTTCGCTCATCTGTACTCAGTACTAGATATGAAATGTTATAATCAGTTTTCATTACAAAATATTCCCATCATTTCATACATCTTTGCATGTATATCTCTTTGCAGAGACGGTAAGACGCCTTCTGCAAAAAGAATATTGCAAATAAAGATAAGAGATTCTATATATTTGGTGTATACTTATTTATTGAAGACTGCTGCCTATTTCAGCTTTTTTATATTAAAATTTCTAGGGTTTAACCAACTGCCGTGCTCCCAAACAATTGATTTCCACCACATATAAGATATTGGTGTACTCAGGAAAAATTGCACAACTAATTTTATGGTGCATTTTCTCTTGTTACCCTTGTGAAAATGCTACATTTTTTTGGCTAAAGTAACATTTTTGTGTAAAAAAGTAAAATTTTCATTTTTTCCTTCTACATTGCTTTGGTTGCTGTGAAGCTCCTAAAAGGTTAATAAACTTCCTGGATGTGGTTTTTAGCAGAGTGAAGGGGGTGCAGATTTTAGAATGGGCTCACTTTTGGGTATTTTCTGTCGCCTAGGTTTCTCAAAGCACTCCAAATGTGATGTGGTCCCTAAACATTTTTTTTTCCATAAATTTTGATGGAAAAATGAGAAATTGCTGATGAACTTTGACCCCTTCTAACTTACGAAAAAAAAATTTGTTTCGAAAATTGTGCTGGTGTAAAGTAGACATGTGGGAAATGTAATTTAGCAACTATTTTGTGTGACATATCTCTCTAATTTATGGGCATAAAATTTCAAATTTTGAAAATTGCGAAATTTTCATAATTTTCGCCAAATTTCCAAAATTTTCACAAATAAACGCAAAACATATCGTCCTAAATTGACCTCTATCCTGAAGTACAATATGTCATGAAAAAACAATGTCAGAATTGCCGGGATCCGTTGAAGTGTTCCAGAGTTAGAACCTCATAAATTGACATTGGTCAGAATTGCAAAAAAATGGCTTGGTCTTTAAGGTTAAAACAGGCTGGGGGCTGAAGGGGTTAAACTGGCTCTTTTGCACAGAAATTCTGCTGTGTTTAACTATATAAGCAAGTTTATTGTGATTTCACAAAAACTGGACCCAGTGTGGGTCTAAAGACGTTGCTGAACTGTGCGATTTTGGTGCATTGTTTTGTTTAGATGCTTCTATGTGGAACCTAAAAAAACACATGTAAAAAACTGCAGTTTTAAAAGCAGGATCAAAGATTTTCTGTATTATAAAAAAACTGTTTAAAAATGCTGCTTCACATCGCCACCAAAAAAATCATGAAATAAAGTTGGAAAAGGCATACAAATACAACAAATATGCAATAATCTAAGAAAATTGTTTTTGTTTAGCCTGGTTCGCACATCTGCAGAAAACAAAAAACACAGTATTTGTGCAACTTGTAAACACTGCTTTACAGATAAAAAAAACTCCCCAAATGTCAAATAGTAAAGCTTACATAAAAATAAGAACATTCTGGCTGCTACAAGTATGAATGAACAAAAAAGTCCATAAGCTTTTCCAGACCCGTCTACAAAACTTGTCACGAGGTGCGCCAATTTTCTGGAATGCACTACCAAGAACAATTCGCTTAATTCACAATATCCACAGATTTAGGCGTGTCATAAAAATGCATGTGTTTAGACTAACCTATCACTTCACCCCACTTCTGTTCCCATTTTCCCATACAAAATCTTTCTTCCAAATCTGGTCTTTTTATCATCTGTTTATACATCCTCCATGCACTTAGTAGCACTTTGAATCTGTACACATACTGGCTGGTGATTGATTCATGCAGCACTATTTTAATACCATATTTATTATACTGTATTGAGGGCTCAACCTTTTCACCATTTACCTTTTGTGGCTCCCCACCCATCCTTATAAATTGTAAACTTGCAAGCTGGATCCTCACTCCTCTTGATATCTGTTGAATTGTTTTAATCTATAATGTCTCATATTGCCTGTACATGTCCCCCTTGAAGTGTAAAGTGCTGCAGAATATGTTGGAGCTATATAAATAATAATAATAATTATTATTATTATTATAACTAAAGATGAGCATTAAGCACAGATGACAACGTGGCAGCACTGGCTAATCAAAAATCATGCCGGGGACTCTGGAAGGTATGGGATTTGTGGTCTCTTGTCCAGCTGTCGGGTACCACTGTCCTGGACACTGGACCGGAATCCCATGCATGTTTGCTCTCATCTCTAGTCCCAACCTTCCTGTATAAATGAGAGAGACACAGATTTGGGTCTATGCTGAATGTCCCTTACTGCAACCACTCTCTCTGATATCTCCTTCTGCCAGGGAAAAAATAAATGGTAAATGGGTGTGGTTTTGAGTGAGGCTAGAAGTGTGACCCAAACTTGCAGCGGCACACATGATTTCTTGCTTTTTCTGTTCTTCAAAAGTTGGGAGGTATTGACTATTACCCATTACTAGTGTGTGTTGCCTAGAGATGAGCCATCCCCCTAGAGTTCAAGTTCGGTTCGGTTCATCGAACGGTGCCCCGTTCGACGAGCCGTTCGACGAGCTGTTCAACGAACCTCTCGAACCCCATTGAAAACAATGGGAGGCAATCACAAACACATAAAATACATTATAAATGTACACATACAGTTAATAAACATTGCCATAACACTTACCGGTGCCCGCGATGTGTCCTGCACTCTGTCTCCCGTAGCTTTTCCATCGGTAATCGCTGCATCCTCCCAGTAACCAGCAGTGATGACAGGACCTATCGTGATGTCAAAATAGCCATGTGACCAGTCACATGTCTATTATCTGATTGGCTACAGACTGGTCACATGTTAGACTGCATGTCCTGTCCTAGGTCCTGTCAGTGCATCTCTCCAGTACGTGGTGATCGTTTGTGTATCTCCGTGTACCGGCGACAAGCTGTGGCACATGGACGACTCCCCCTTCCTGCATGGGGCGCTCTTTACAGAGTCAGCCCACATGCAAGGACTGGCTGTCACAGCCGGTGAATATCGGCACTGGGAATCACGTGATCGGAGCACCATTGCTATGGTAACCCGGCTGTGAGTGGTGAAGTCACCGCTAACAGCCGGCATCCTGTGATCACTCTCACAGTGATTTCTGCCCGGGGCAGTAGCGTCTTTCTCCCATGCAGTGAAGCCTGATGTAGCAGAGCTGCATGGGTTGAAGGAGAAAGAAGACAGAAGACCATGGATCGTGAAGGGGTGACAGGGAGTAATAAACATGGAGTCTCTAATTTGTCTGTGCATTTATTTTTATTAAAGTATTTTTTTCTCTGTGTGGTGTCTTATTTTTTAACCCCTTATTGGAGATTCTTAATGGCCGGGTCAAACTTGCCTGACATTAAGAATCTCTGGCTTAATACAAGCTAGTAAAACAAAGCTAGTATTAACTCATAATTAGCCAGCGAGCCACCATCACCAGGGCAGCTGGAAGAGTTGGATACAGCGCCAGATAATTGCGCTTCTATGAGAGCGCCATTTTCTGGGGCGGCTGCGGACTGCAATTCGCAGCAGAGGCGCCCAGAAACCTTGTGCTAAGCTGTGCTGCAGATTCCAATCCACAGCTGCCTAGTTGTACCCGGCTGGACAGAAAAATGGGGCGAAGCCTACGTTGTTTTTTTTTTTTTTAATTATTTCATGAAATTCATGAAATAATTAAAAAAAGGGCTTCCCTATATTTTTAGTTCCCAGCCAGGTACAAATAGGCAGCTGGGGGTTGGGGGCAGCCGTACCTGCCTGCTGTACCTGGCTAGCATACAAAAATATGGCAAAGCTCACGTCATTTTTTTTTTTTAGTTTTTTGGGAGAAAAAAAATAAAAAAAGCTTCCCTGGATTTTCCTTTGACAGTGAAGGCAACACCAAGCAGTGGGGGTTAGCAGCCAGTAGCTGCTTGGATTATCCTTATCTAGCAATTCAAAAAATGCAGCAGGAGCCCATATATATATTTTTTTATTATTTATTTAAATAACTAAAAAAAAAAATAGGCTTCCCTGTATTTTGATTGCCTGACATGACAGTGCTGTAAAAATAAATCATTAAAAAAATGACGTAGTGCCCCGCGGTATTTTTGATTCTCAGTGCAGTTAAAGCAGACAGCTACGGGTTGCCACCCCCATCTGCCTGGTGTTACCTTGGCTGGCAATCAAAATACAGGGAAGCCCATTAATTTTTTTTATTTAAAAAAATAGTTTAAAAAAAATAAAATGATGTTGGGTCCCCCCATTTTTGATAGCCAGCTAGGGTAAAGCAGACTGCTGTAGCCTGAAAATCACAGCTGGCAGCTTTACCATGGTTGGGGATCTAATGTGGAGGTCACCTCAGGCTCTTTTATAATAATTTTATAAATAATAATAATTACAAAAAAAAGTAGGGTCCCCCCCAAATTGGATCACCAGCCAAGGTAAAGCGAACAGCTGTGGTCTGGTATTCTCAGGGTGGGAAGGTCCATAGTTATTGGCACTTCACAGCCTAAAAATAGCAGGCCGCAGGCGCCCCAGAAGTGGCGCATTCACTAGATGCGCCAATCCTGGCGCTTCACCCCAGCTCATCCCGTTCCCTGGTGTAGTGGCAAACGGGGTAATAAATGGGGTTGATACTAGCTGTAAGGTCACCTGACACCAAGCCCAGCAGTTTGTGATGTTATGGTGTCTATCAGATACCCGACATCACAAACTGTCAGTACTAACAAAAAAAATAGACAAAATAAAATGTATTTCAAAAAACACTCCCCAAAACATTTACCAATTTATTGTAAAGAAAAAAAAAATAAGGGGGTCCCACGACGACTTTGGACCATCTAGAATATGGGGGGGACACGCTCAGGGAACGAATCCCCCATTTTCTAGGAGTGCAGACCCTCCATGTCAGGAGTGTGGGCGCAATGAATCTGCATCCACTCTCCCCGGGTCCACAGCAGCAGAGTCCATGTCGTAACTGTTGCTACCAAAGCTGCAATGCTCTGCTCATGAGGTAAGTGCATGCCTAATCAGGAGAACTATTCTACATTTCCAAATATTGGTATTTGCTGATATTATTGCTATTCCACCTACTATATATTGGGGATAGGATCTTGGAGATGGAATACCCCTTTAAGTCCAGTTATCCAGCTGAATGAATACTAAACAGAGCTTGCTATTTAGATGTGTTTTCTTGTGGTGTATAACAGACTCATGTTTGGTAGTCGTTCAGCAGGGCAACTATAAAATCAAATACCTCCATTTGGAAATATAGTATAGCTCTCCTGATCAACTATAATCCTTACCTCATGAGCAGGGCATTGCAGTAGCTTACAGATGCATGGTTACCGCCACTCACTGTGTCTGAACACAGGAAGCTGAGCTGACAGCCGCTCTGTGCATGCGGCAGTGTCTATTGTGAAGGAGGGGGCCGCGGGGGATCAACGCTGCACAGGTACTGTGGGACACCGGGGAACACCGGTGGGGTTATACGGGGTGACCTGGCAGGGCCTGGGGAGGAGTTTTCTGTCGCATGTGTCATGGCACATGTGACAGAAATCAGAGGAGTAGGGTGAATGTGGCCGGCGCGCTGCTGTGCACGTGGCCATCTTGGTTTTCCGGGAGGGGGTTGGGGTACCTCTGATCACGTGAGCGGGGACCGGAAAAAACGGCCTGAATCATTATCTCCAGGGTCTCAGCTACCCCTGAAACCCCGGAGATTTTCTGACGCTGGGGAACGCTATTTACTTATTTATGCCTGCTGTTTATAAAGGGAAGATCAGAATAAGGCTACATTCACACGACCGATCCGTTTTTGCGGTCCGCAAAAAACGGTCCTTTTTTTTAGGGGTGCATCCATGTGGCATTCGTTTACGTTCAGTATATGGTTCGTATATCATCTGTTTGTCATCCGTGTGCCTTCTGTTTTTTTGTGTACTGCAAAAAAACGGAAGGAGGGAAAATACATAAATTTACCCAGGATCCATAGCTTCAACCTACATGAGGCGGTCACATGTTCACTCCAGTGCCATTTTCTACTGGTGTTCACAGCGTAGAGCGCTCGTGATTTTCCTGTGCTTGTACACTTCATATCAGTCTTTTCTGTCATAATGGCAGAAAGACACATCATGTCCCACTCTCCTGCATTTTGTAATTTTGCACCCTTTGGTGCCTTTCATGTGGCACTAAGGGGTGCTTAGCCTTGTGTTTAGCCAAAAAAATGAATACATTTAAAAAAAAAAAATGACGTAGGGTTCCCCCTATTTTTGATAGCCAGCTAGGGTAAAGCAGATGGCTGCAGCCTGCAGACCACAGCTGGCAGCTTCACCTTGGCTGGTAATCCAAAACTGAGGGCACCCCACTCTGTTATTTTAAATTAAATAAATAATAATAAAAAAAAAACACGTGGGGGTCCCTACAAAATTGGATCATCAGCCAAGGTAAAGCAGACAGCTGGGGTCTGATATTCTCAGACTAGGGAGGTCCATGGTTATTGGACTCTCCCCAGCCTAAAAATAGCAGGCCACAGCCACCCCAGAAGTGGCGCATCCATTAGTTGCGCCAATCCTGGTGCTTTGCTCCAGCTCATCCCGTTGCCCTGGTGCGGTGGCAAACGGGGTAATATATGGGGTTAATACCAGATGTGTAATGTCACCTGGCATCAAGCCCTGGGGTTCGTGAAGTCAGGCGTCTATCAGATACCCGACATCACCAACCCAGTCAGTAATAGAAAAAAAAATAGACGACAAACACATTTTTATTTGTAAAAACACTCCCAAAACATTCCCTCTTTCACCAATTTATTAGAAAGAAAAACAAATCCAGGTCTGCTGCAATCCAAGGGGTTCCCATGACGATCCATACCATAGTCACTGTCCCAGTCAATGAAGAATAGAATGTTTCCCATTGGCTGGGAGAGCAATGCAGTGACCTGAGCTAACATCAATAGATCAGCCCAGGTCACTGCAGGAAATGAAAAGTGCTGCTGTCAGGAGCGAGGTACATTACCTGCGGTGACGATCTCCTGCACTGCTGATAGCAGAGCTGTCACTGACTTCAATGACCGCCGCCTTCACAGCTAAGTTTCCTGGGAGCCTGTGACGTCACTGCTAGTCACAGTCTTGGGTCGGCAGCGAGAGGAGGGGATGTGACAAGTGGCGGCCATGGAGGACAGCGTCAGTGCTGAGGACGGGACGGCGGGACTTCATCACCGCAGGTAAGCTGAGCAGGGTAATGTGTGCAGAGTGCGGGGTGGGTGGAGCCAAGCGGGGTAATGTGTGCGGAGTGCGAGGTGGGTGGAGCCAAGCGGGGCCATGTGTGCGGAGTTTGAGGTGGGTAGAGCCGAGAGGGGCCATGTGTGCGGAGTGCGAGGTGGGTGGAGCCAAGCGGGGCCATGTGGCGCTGAGGACGTCAGTGCCGGGGACTGCATGCCTGGGGACAGGTGAGTGTGAGTGTGTGTCTGTACATGCTGAGTGCAGGATGGGGCGGAGCCGAGCGGGGAAGTGTGTACTCCCTGCACACGTAACCAGGGTAAATATCGTGTTACCAAGCAAAGCGCTTTGCTTGGATACCCGATATTTACATTGGTTACCAGCTTACGCAGGCTGTCAGCGATGGCTCCCTGCGCACTGTAGCTGTAAAAAGCTCTGCTTTTGGTGATCGAACCATTCTCGAACGTATCTCGAACTGTCAAGCTTTTAGCAAAAAGCTCGAGTTTGAGTTCGATCTCGAGCACCCCCCAAAATCACTCGAACATGAAATTGGCGAACCTCGAACATCGCTCAACTCTAGTGTTGCCCTGCTTAAAAATATACAGATTATTGCATAGTGACAGAAGACTGTCGTAACAGAGTAATTGAGGTGCTGCTGAGCAAAATGCTAGCAGATTTACTGTGTCAGCAAATCATTGATAGTCAGAGATGTGCTGAAATTGTGAACCAATAGTCATAAATGTCAACGACAGGCATGGCCGAAAGTGTGATCACCCTTGAAATTGTTCCAGAGAATGAAGTATTTGTCCCAGAAAAATATTGCAATTACATGTTTTGTCATACACACGTTTATTTCCTTTGTGTATATTATAATTAAACAAAACACTGAGAAAGAAAGGCAAATTGGACATAATTTCACACAAATCCACTAAATTGGGCCCGACAGTCTATTAAGTTAGCTACCTCAACTTAGAAGGCTGCATAACTTTTTGCCTCCTTGTGAGTAAAGTTCTGTAACTGGATGCTGTGTACACTTGTATCCTTCTATCATGTGTGTTGAAAGACTCTTCCACTAAAGACCACTACATCCTAACAACCCTTCCAACCCTTTTTACATGTATATACCCCCATAATACATGCTGAATTATATTAATATAGAGAAATCTCTTAGTCGGTGCAAATAAGAAAGAATCTACTGTATATTACAATCTTAACTCACTATTGACAGTACCACAGATCTTTCCCCCGCTACTCAGCGACACCCTGCATAAGGTTGCCAGAGCTATTTTGGCCTTTTCTATAAAGGAAATTGTGTCGTTTTCTCTAAATTGTTTGTCATATGCTTAGTAAGTGTATTATAATGGCCACAAAGCAAATTAACATATCAAAAGCTGCTACTGAGAATAACCTATTTTAATATTCAGAAAACAATCTGCTGAGCTTGAAGCAGCATACACGTCTTGCACAAACGAGAGTCTGATCCATGTAAAACATGGATATTAACACTGTGTCTATTCTGCATGACTAGATGTCTGCAGCTAATTGTGAAAATGAAATCGGTAGGATAAAAGTCTGGCCATCAGGACTGTAGGAGGCACTGGCACTGCCGAGAGGATGAGATATATGTGGCTGGGACATAAGAAAGAAGAGTGGGTGGATGTGAAATAAATGAATAATGAGCATAATTTGAGATTTCATCTGTGCTGCATTGAATCACTTCTATTACAGAACACCACAAAATGTACAAAGAATTGGTAAGTACTTAATGCTCCAATAGGAAGATTAAGTGTATCTTTATTATAAGCTTTTAAAGTGATGGATTGCTCCATGAGGTGTAAGGAAATTGCAGACGTGGTGATCACACAATTAAACAAAACAATCAAGCTTGTGGTTGACAAATGCAAAGTCAAGCCACATTCTCATAGCTAATACGCAGTTACCGCTTTCAGGATTCCCAAAGGAGACAGCATTTTTCGCAAAACTAGTCAAGTAGAAATACAGCTACTTTTCCCAACCTAATGAGCAGTAAAGAAAAAAGTATAGCTATAACAAAATTGCAAAGGTTGCAGTACCATACCAGTAACTATGGGGCTATGAAAGGGAAGAGGACAGACGAATTGCAGGAAAATTGAGGTTTCTCATGGTGGTTTATCAGGTAATGGGAAGGGTGCACTAAGATATTATAAGGTGATATTCAAATTGTCTCTCCAGGAAAGGAGACAAACTCTAGCGCCACCTATTGGAAGTAGCAATCCTAAAAGTCAAAAGTGGCCTTTTAACAAGCCTTTTCATATGACCTAGGATATATGCCAGATCAGAATCCCAATTTGCAGACACGGTGTTTCGGGGTGATTGCCCCTCGTCAGTGTAAAGTGTTGGTAACTGATCTGGCATAGGAAAAGCTATATGGGGACCACGGGGGAAGAATATTCTCCTTACGGAGACCTGACAAACCAGTCTGGCTGTCAGTGGTGAGGGGACTTATAGCTGCAATGTCCCTCTGGGAATTATTCAAATTGTCTCTCCAGGAAAGGATACAAACTCTAGCGCCACCTATTTTCATATGACCTAGGATATATGCCAGATCAGAATCCCAATTTGCAGACACGGTGTTTCGGGGTGATTGCCCCTCGTCAATGCAAAGTGTGGGTAACTGATCTGGCATATGAGAAACTATTTGGGGACCACGGGGGAAGAATATTCTCCTTACGGAGACGTGACAGACCAGTCTGGCTGACAGTGGTGAGGGGACTTATAGCTGCAATGCCCCTCTGGGAATCCTAAGGTGATAGTGATTGACTGTGCCAGGTCTATCGGTAGCAGTCTGAGCAGACACCCAACCTCTGTCCCATTAAAATTTAGTTGTCACTAGTTACCCTAGTCTACATATTTTCAAAAGTTGTCAGGTTCAGTTATGAAATGAGCCATTTCTTAATGATTTTGACCACCTGAATTCTATTTGGACAATTAAAATTTTTAGTTGGCACTTGTTTCTATGATATCAAAACGTTTTCCTTTTACTGCTACATATAATTAATGCTTAAAAGTTTCAGTACTTTGAAAGATTATTATTTTTGCAAATATGAAGATGCAGAATAGTTTATTAGTTCAATTTTCTGTTATTCATTTATAGGAAATTTAGTAACAATTTAAATATCTAAAACCTTTCTAAACATTATTGCGAATTATAAACAGTTACAAAAATTGGACTACAAAATTTGGTCCTCATTCAGTGATAACTCTTTTTGGCTTGTCTCTTGTACTCCTGCATTGGATCATCTCTTACAATCGACTAACAGTAATCAGCAGCTCTGAGGGATTAAATTTCCTTGAGAACAATGTCTTGGTGAAATCTCTCACCATGGTCGTTGCTCACTGCTTTGCAGTCTGGTGGTAAAAAGTTTAGATGTAAATGTAAAAATTTAATCTTTAAGGGCATGTTACAGCCAAGATCCTTATATGTTTTGAGGAGATTTCAGATCAAATTTTCATAGTTAAATGCTCTAGAGTTTCCCAAAAAATTAATTACCACTAGGGATGAGCGAGTAGTGAAATACTCACTCACTATATTCGTAAAAAGTAGGTCCTAATACTTGGGTACTCGTTATGAGTAGCAAGTCCAATGCAAGTCAATGGGAAATGCAAGTATTTGTCTGCTGGACCCTACAAAACGGTCTGGGGGATGAGTAAAATTATACTTACAGGTCCCAAGACACGTCCAGCAGACTCTGTCTCCTGCCGCTTCTGCTTCCGAGTATGATCATTGCTGTGCAACCCGGTAAACAAAGGAACTTCTGTGACATCATAGCATGTGACCAGTCATGTGTGAATGTTGTATGATCTCATTAGCTACAGACTGGTCACATGTCTATGACGCCATTCAAAGTCCTGTAGTGCTACCATGCTCGCCGGTACTTGGTGATTGACCGAGCATCTCAGTACTCGTAGTATACTCAGCGAGCGCCATGTACGGGCATGATGTTCGAACACATGCTCAGCTCCCCCTCCCTGCATTTTGGCGCTCTTTACAGAATCAGCCCACATGCAGGGATTAAATAACTAAAAAAATAAAAAAAAAATGGGTTTCCCCGTATTTTGATTGCCAGCCAAGGTAAAGCCAAGCAGATGTGAGTGGCAGCTCCTAGCCGTCTGCTTTATGTGCGCTAAGAATCAAAAATACAGCGGAGTGCTACGTCATTTTTTAAAATTGTTTATTTTTATACAACTATATATTGTGTTAATGTTGCATGTTTACTGAACATTGTTACAGCTCAGTTTTTTGGTGTTTTTTGTCTATCTTTCTTTACTGCAAGTTGGAGGCGTAGCCCTCCTAATACGGAGACTGAACAACTAATTGCGTCTCACTTTTCTGTGTATTTAATCTGGGACACAGCTGACCACTTGCCACCATTCATATTGGAGTTTTGACATGACACAAGTCAGGTATTGATAATGTTTTTAACTTTAGTAGGTTAGGGACTGTCTCAGATGGGTACACCGTGATGGGGTGAGACAGCTTTTTACCTTTTTGCAAAAATGTATATACTAAGTACCCTGCTATTAAGCACTTGCAATTTATTTATTTATAGTCAGGGTATTTTTCGTACAATTCTTTTCTTTGGTTTTTCCTATATATTGTGTGTGTGTGTGTGTGTGTGTGTGTGTGTGTGTGTGTGTGTGTGTGTGTGTGTGTGTGTGTGTGTGTGTGTGTGTATACAGCATACATACAGTATATATATACATACATACATACATACATACATACATACATACATATATATATATATATATATATATAATTATTACATGGCTCTGGCAAAAATTAAGAGACCACGGCAAAAATTTCCAGTTTTTCTGATTCTTATCTTTATATTTTTGAGTGAGATGTAAATTGTTCTTTTATTCTATAAACTACTGACAACGCCTCCGAATTTCCAAGCAATACATTTTGTATTTATTTTCTGAAGATACTAGTTTATAGAATAAAAGAACAATTTACATTATACTCAAAAATATACCTATAAAGAGAAAAATCAGAAAAACGGAAAATGTTGCAGCGGTCTCTTAATTTTGGCCAGAGCGGTAGAGATAGATATATATACACATACACATACACATACACATACACATACACATACACATACACATACACATACACATACACATACACATACACATACACTATATAGTTCTATAAAAATAAATAAATAATTTAAAATAATGACGTAGCGCTCCACAGTATTTTTGATTCTCAGCACAAATAAAGCGGACTGCTATGGGCTGTCACCATCACCCCATATACCTGGCAATCAAAATATAGGAAAGACCATTCATTTTTTTTTATTTAAAAAAATAAATTAAAAAAAATGTGTGTGCTCCCGCAGTGATTTGATCGCCAGTCAGGTAAAGCCAGGGAGCTGGGGGTGGGATTCTCGGCAGTCCGCAGCTGCCTCTGAAAATGGCGCATTGTTTCTTAGCGACATTTACAGGCACTTTACCCTGCTCATACAGTGGCCCTGATGGTGGTGGCACGCTGGGTAATAAAGGGGTTAATACCAGCTTTGTATTCTCACATGGTACTAAGCCTGAAATTCATGGTGTCACACCAAATTAGATATGGCCACCATGAATTTCTAGTAAAGAGTAAAAGAAAAACACAACATAGAAATTTTTTTTTATTAGAAATAAATAAAACAAAAAAAAAATTTAGAGACTCCATCTTTATTATAAAAAATCCATAGTCCACAGGTACAGCAATGTCTCCTCTGCTTCTTCACTCTGTATAGACAGTCTATATCGTGTGTGAAGCAGGGAGAGCAATGAGCAATGTCAACTCTGCTTCATCACTCTGTACAGACAGTCTATACAGTGTGAGAAGCAGAGAGAGCAATGAGCAATGTCAACTCTGCTTCATCACTCTGTACAGACAGTCTATACAGTGTGAGAAGCAGAGAGAGCAATGAGCAATGTCAACTCTACTACCTACATCACTCTGTACAGCAGCGGTTATACAGAGTGAGATGCAGGCTGACACTGAGGCCGGAGTTCCACTTACGTGTGACTCGTGCAGTCTTGCATGGGAATCTCCCCTAACGGACTGACACTCTCTGGACAAGAGCGCCGACCGCTCCTGTCAGAAGAGTGTGCGACCATACCAGGTGATGCCGACGTGACACTAGCACAGTGACAGTCAAAGCTCAGTTACCAAGACCTTCGAGACGTCATAGTCATTTGACCAGTTTGTAGCCAATGAAGTAATACAGCATTCACATGTGACTTGAATGTAATGCATTGCCATAATACAGCAGCTTTTAGGCTTGTTTTGGATGAATCAATGAAGAGCCTCCATTCATCTGGATTATAAATTATCTTCAGAGTTTCTATTAAATTGTTAGTGTTGTTACATGCCACAAAATTGCCCTCCATGAAGAAATATTGTAAAAGATCTTTATCATGGTAGCAGAACAATGAAATCTGAACACCGCAAGCCAAGATATTCCAAGGCTGAAGCATTTCTCTTGGGCAGATCCAAATCTGGAAGGTTTGAATACTGTAAATTCCACATCTTCTTCCATGAAATTCCTTTCCTAATGGGGGGGCACTGTCCAGAAAAAGCAGTTGGTAGGGTGATCAATTGGCTCTTTCCAGGTCATTGAGACAGCAAAAGACATACATAGCCCCTTCTCATTTAACCCCTTTATGACCGTGGGCAGTAATACTTCGTCCCTGTTGTCATAGTGTAAATCGCCACCTGCTGCTGTGGACTTCAGATGGGGCTCCATGCACATGTCAGCTGATTTGCACAGCTGACATGTGTGCCTTTCAGGTATGAGTGGAATTGCTATCCACCCATATCTGATAAACCCTTAAATGGTGCTGTAAAGATGTGACAGCGCTATTTCAATGGCGATCGCAGTAGCTGTTTACTCACTTCCTGATACCAGAAGTCCCGTGATGTGATCACATGGATCCGGTGGTTGTCATGGTATTATGGGGTCATGCGATGACTCCTGTAGCTCACATGACTCAGGTCCTTTAACCAGCAGCCGAGTACTTCAGGTTATAAGAGATAAGCATTTCTCGTGGTCTGAAGGGTGCTGCTCTGATCGGGAGAAATGAATGAGCGATCAGACTGCTGATCCTTATAGTCCCCTAGGGGAACTAGTAAAATAAAAAGTTTAAAAAAGTTTTGAAAATTTAAAAAAAAAAAAAAACCTAAAAGTTCAAATCATCCCCATTTGCCCCATTGAAAATTAAAGGATTAAAAAAATAAAAAATATGCACATATTTGGTATCGCCGCATTCAGAAATGCCTGATCTATCAAAATATAAAATCAATTATTCTGATCGGTAAACTGCGTAACAGCAAAAAGAATTCCAAATGCCAAAATTATGTTTTTTGGTTGCCACAGATTTTGCGCAAAATGCAATAAAAGACAATCAAAAGATAGCATTGTCGCAAAAATGATACCGTTAAAAATATCAGCCCGAGACACAAAAAATAAGGCATCACTAAGCCAAAAAACCTGAAACATGAGAACGCTATGGGTTGCGGAAAATGGCACAAAACGAATGCCACTTTTTTTTTTTACAAACTTCAGGTTTTTTTTAACACCATAGATAAAAGTAAACCTATTCTTGTTTGGTGTCTACGAACTTGCACCGACCTCAGGCATCACACCAACACAACAGTTTTACCATATAGTGAACACAGTGAATAAAATATTTCAAAAACAATAGTGCAATCGCACTTTTTTTAATTTTTCCATATTTGTTATTTTTTGCTGCTTTCCAGTATACTATATGATAAAACTCATGGTTTAATTAAAAGTACAGTTTGTTTTGCAAAAATTAAGCCCTCACATAACTATATTGACTGAAAATAAAAAAGTTACAGCTCTTGTAAGAAGGAAGGCGAAAAAAACGGAAAGTGCATAATTGGCCAGTCATGAAGGGGTTAACCACTTGGCAAGATGTGATGTACATCTACTGAACCCAACTCTTATCCTGATTTCCTATTCATCAGCCAAAATAAGTTTTTCCTCATCATGGTAGCCAAGTTTGGCCTTTGTGATCCAAAAGTGACTTCTCTGCATATGTACCAAAAATTATCTGCTTTTTTAATGCAAGAACGAGGAATGTCTGAAAAAATGTACAGAAACATGTTAAAATGATAATAAACTAAGTTAAGAAAACCTAAAACTGTATACCTTAGACCAGGGGTGGGGAACCTTTTTTCTGCCGGAGGCCATTTGGAAATTTCTATCAACCTTCGGGTCTGCATTTCAAACAATTAACTCACCCCTACACCCCTATTGTGGTGTCTGGAGCTGCTTCTCTTTGGTGCAGTGGTGATGTTTGGTAATATTGATCATGTTACTTCTTACAACTGCTTTTCCAGGTTTTTCTCGGTCTGGTGCACAGTCAACAGATTAGTAAATCATATATAGAGTAAAGAAAAAATCCCTTTCGGCGCTTCCGGAGGGAAGTTTTTGCAAACTTGCACTGATAATCCATTTATCCTCCGGAAGCGCCGAAAGGGATTTTTTCTTTACTCCATTACCCACGTGGGAGCACCTGTTCAGTACTCTCATTGTTTTTCCCGAGGATTCGTGCTGCATACTGGAGGATTAATAAGAGAGTTGATCCACTACACGGATCATACTAGCGAAAACAGAAGAAATCTGCACGGTGAGTGTAAAATTCGTATGATCACACAATCTGTGTTTACACACATCTACACTTAGATTTGGCGCCCCGTTGTTCTCTTCTTTTTTTCTTTCCTTTATTCTGTAAATCATATATAGGAGACACTGGAGGCACATACAGGAGGGGCTGGGGGATATATACATCACAGGAGGGGATGGGACATATATACATCAAAAGAAGGGATGGGGACATAAAAATCACAGGAGTGGCTGGGGGCATATATACATTACAGGAGGGGTTGGGGCTCGGACATCACTGGGGGACACAAACAGTACTGCCAAGCATGAACAGAACTAGCGGCGGCACAAACCGCACTAGAGAAGCATGAACAAGACTGGGGGACACAGACAGGACTAAGGAGGCACAGACATCACCAAGGGGGCATAGACAGCACTGGGGGGGTGGCACACAGCACTGGGAGGCGAACACAGCACTGGGGGGTGGCACACAGCACTGGGAGGGGACACATAGCACTGGTGTACATTCACAGTACTGGGGGTACATAGCACTGGGTGGAGGGCTCACAGCAGCAGGAGGTAGGAGGCTCACGGGACCGCAGGAGGCAGGAGGATCACAGCACCGCAGGAGGCAGAAGGCTCACAGCACCGCAGGAGGCAGAAGGCTCACAGAATCGCAGGAGGCAGAAGGCTCACAGAATCGCAGGAGGCAGAAGGCTCACAGCACCACGGGAGGCAGGAGGCTCACAGCACTGTGGGAGGAAGGAGGCTCACATCACCGCAGGAGGCTCACATCACCGCGGGAGGCAGGAGGCTCACATCACTGCAGGAGGCAGGAGGTTTACAGCACCGCGGGAGGCAGGAGGTTCACAGCGCCCCAGGAGTCTCTCAGCACCACAGGAGGTCCACACCACCGCAGGAGCCAGGAGGCCCACAGCACCGCGGGAGGCAGGAGGCCCACAGCACCGCGGGAGGCAGGAGGCCCACAGCACCGCGGGAGGCAGGAGGCCCACAGCACCGCGGGAGGCAGGAGGCCCACAGCACCATGGGAGGCAGGAGGCTCACAGCACCGCAGGAGGCCCCTTCGCAGCGTGGGAGGCAGGAGGCTCACTTCACTGCAGGAGGCAGAGGGCTCACTGCAAAGTGTGAGGCAGGAGGCTCACAGCTGTGGGAGGCATCTACAAAAGGGAGGCCGGTTAACTTGATGCTTCCTCTTCATCTGTGAGATGGGAGCGCAGCGCATCTCACGCTTACCCCAACCACAAAGTACAAAGTACAAAGCCCAAGGTACAGCCTCAGTAGGCTGGCACAGGCCAGCAGGCTGAGGACCTAATGAAATGTGTGCTACATATGATTTAAAGGGACAGCAGCCGAAAAGAATGCAGCAGCTGCCGAGTACTGCAGTCCCCGGGAATGTACCCAGGGGCCGCGTAACAAGTAATTGCAGGCCGCATACAGCCCGCAGTCCGGAGGTTCCCCACCCCTGCTTTAGACAGAAAGCATTTACAAAAGTAGGTGTGCAACTGTAATTAGGATTAGGTCATCAGAGCTAATTTGGTGGTCATTGTAAAATGATAGATTACGGAAGGCTCAATAGACAAAATAGATTATGTAATAGACTAGTTTAGTTACTAAAAATGCAATCATGATTGTGAAATAATGAAGACAACACTTTCTATAAACTTGCATGAAAGGTTTTCTAAGTAATTACAATCTCCTCTGGCTCTGGTTAATTAGAGACAATCAGCAAGTTTAAGCATTATTTTTTTTTTAAGCACCATAGAATCAGTTAACTTCAGCTGTGTTCAACTTTGAGTCAATTTTGCTGTAGAACAGTGTTTTTGGTTATTTCTAAGAGACTGAAGAGATTTGTGGGTTTTTTTAGAATAATTCTATTATAATGTCACAGCAGGTAGTATTTTCTGTCCTAAAAGAGCTAGTCACTGAGTAATTCCTATATTGCTAAAACCATGGTTGTGTTTCAGGTCTAAAACAATTTTATATGGTGTTCTTCAGTACCATGATTTATTTTGTTGATATTTTAAAACTGGGACCACCCACCACTATTCATATGTTACTGTTGTTTAAGTTTATATTTGGGGTGGGGGTGTAGCAGCCCTAGATGGCCTATATTGGTTGGTTCCTTTTGTCCACGCAGGACCTTCGGCCCATGAGCCTCTCTTCCACATGAGAAATCACCAGTATTATAAGAAGATTCACTTTCATTTTGTCTGTAAACCAACATTACAGGTGAAGGTAAAAAAAATTGTAATGCAGTATCTTAATATAAAAAAGTAATGTGTTCTATATCGTCAGGCAATTTTTTGTTCCCCTTCCCTGCCTCTTGCATTGATTATTCATCTTGTCATCTGTATTTAAAGGAGATATACTAAAATAAACTGTGTAAAATACTAAAAATTACAAGCTCAGCAAGTACTCATCCTCCTTTGTGTCAGACTCCAACTGCTGCTCCAGTACCAATGTTTTGTCTGGAGAGGGTTGAAGTAACTTCAACAGAATGAGTTACCTGTTTATGATGTCATATGCTGCTGAAATCAATGGATGAGCACTCAGCTCAATGGCTGGCTAGAATATTGAAGATCTCTGTTGACGTGATGTCACTGCTAAATCCAAAACACCAGGAGTAAAGTAGCGTCTGATAGCCGTTGCTGAACTGAGAGAAAGTGAGTACCTGCCGATTTTGATTTATACTTATTTTACAAAGTTTGGGGCCCACATTCTTCAAAGTGCACAACCCCTTTAATGAGAGATGTCATGGTTGAATTGGCATGGCTGTGATTGGCCAGGCAAATCACTGTACAAAAAAAAATGACTTAAGGGGGCTTTACACGCTACGACATCGCTAATGCGAAGTCGTTGGGGTCACGGAATTGGTGACGCACATCTGGCCACATTAGCGATGCCGTTACATGTGACACCTATGAGCGATTTTGCATCGTCGCAAAAACGTGCAAAATTACTCATCGGTGACATGGGGGTCCATTCTCAAATATCGTTACTGCAGCAATAACGAAGTTGTTCCTCGTTCCTGCGGCAGCCCACATCGCTCCGTGTCACGCCGCAGGAACAAGGAAGTTCTCCTTACCTGCCTCCTGGCCACTATGCGGAAGGAAGGAGGTGGGCGGGATGTTCATTCTGCTCATCTCCGCCCCTCCGCTTCTATTGGGTGGTTCAGTGACGCAGCTGTGACGTCGCTATGACGCTGAACGAACCGCCCCCTTAGAAAGTAGGCGGTTCGCTGGTCACAGCGACGTCGCCGGGCAGGTAAGTACGTGTGATGGGTCTGGGCGATGTTGTGCGGCACGGGCAGTGATTTGCCCGTGTCGCACAACAGATGGGGGCGGGTACCCTTGCTAGCGATATCGGTACCGATATCGCAGCGTGTAAAGCCCGCTTTAGGCTCCCGTCCTATTTTGATAGCCAGCATGGGTAAAACAACAGCTACAAGATGCAGCCCCCACCTGTGCACTTAGCTGTGGCTAGATATCAAAATAGAGGTGATTCTATGGCATTTTTCTTTAAATTGTTTAAATAAATATTTTTTAAAAAGGCATAGGGTCTCCCCCATTTTTGATATCCAACCACAGTAAAGCAGAAAGGTGGGGGCTGGTATTATCAGGGTGGGAGTAGCCATGGATATTGACCCCCGAGCCTAAAAATACCAGCCCACAGCTGCCCAGAATTGGCATATCACATAGATGTGACAATCCTGCTGCTTAAAGGCCCTGTCACACACAGAGATAAATCTGCGGCAGATCTGTGGTTGCAGTGAAATTGTGGACAATCAGTGCCAGGTTTGTGGCTGTGTACAAATGGAACAATATGTCCATGATTTCCCTGCAATAATAAGGAATAACGTTTGGAACACCATTCTAAGTCTGAACTGGGTGCAAAAACCTAAAAAAACATCACTATGGGGAGATAAGGTATGCACACCAGTGACTATGTAAGGGGAATACATGAAATAGCAGAAACTGCTGTGTGAATACTGACTTGAAAAATCCAATAGCTATATGTAAGAGTGAAAATGTGAAAAATGGAATCTGCATTACTGCCATGAATATATGAATCAAGAGAAATTTAGCTACTGAATTGATCAATGCAATAGAGCCCCAACACTACGCCAAAGTATTTCTCTACGTTGGGGTCCCTAGCTTGTGTGTGTCCTCTCATGCAGTTAAAAAACTGCATAGCCTGGGTCTCAGCTTCCCATACACGGTAAGTTTTTTAACTGCATGAGGGGACACACACAAGCTAGGGACCCCAACGTAGAGAAATACTTTGGCGTAGTGTTGGGGCTCTATTGCATTGATCAATTCAGTAGCTAAATTTCTCTTGATTCATATATTCATGGCAGTAATGCAGATTCCATTTTTCACATTTTCACTCTTACATATAGCTATTGGATTTTTCAAGTCAGTATTCACACAGCAGTTTCTGCTATTTCATGTATTCCCCTTACATAGTCACTGGTGTGCATACCTTATCTCCCCATCATGATTTCCCTGCAACCACAGATCTGCCAAAGATTTATCTCTGTGTGTGACGGGGCCTTTACCTAGCTCAGATTACTGTCATCAGGATGATTGTGCACTGTGTGCAGTCCGCGGCATTCACTGCTGGTCTGATAGGTGCTGATAGATGGGTGGATGATGTAGTCTGCATAAAGCGCTCAGTCATCCTGATGCCGGTGATATTTAAACTTTTCTGCACACTGATGAGGGTCACCTTGACCAAAACATTTGTACCTGTTTAATTTCTCAATATTTAAAATAAATTGAACAAAATCGCAGTTGAGTACCAAGTATTACTTGACACGACATACAGGTTTGGAACCTACTTTTCCACCACCCAGCCAGAAATGTCATGCTATCACTACTTGAGATTGGTTGCAGTCCTGCTTCTCCCACCCACCCTCTGTGACAGTGTGTGTGATTTCAGTCATGTTAGCTGTCTGAGTCCCCAGAATGGAGTGTAAAAATAAATAAATCATTTGAAAAAATGGCGTGGGGTCCCATGTATTTTGATACCCAGACCAGATAAAGTAGACAGTTACAAGCTGCAGCCCCCAGCTATCTGTGTTATCTTGGCTTTTTATCAAAATATGAAGGACCCCATACGTTTTTCTTTTTAATTATTTAAATAAACCAGTCAGACACCAGGACTGCAGTTTGCACCACTTAACTGTAACACGGGTTTCACCAACTCCTTCCACCTTGAGGTCTGCATTCCAATTGATTCAGAATAACTGGCACCCTCTACTGGGAGAAGAGGGTATATATAGGGAATGAGAGTGGTCCCAAACTGGAAGCACCTGAACAGAGGAAATGAGAATGCTGCTAGCAAGGAGAAACTGACATTAACCCCTTGCTCACAAAAGGAAAGGAATCTACATTTAATATTAAGAGTCTTATATAACAACTAGAAGGTGGCCCGATTCTAACGCATCGGGTATTCTAGAATTTATTGTGTAGTTAATGTATGGTTTTTGTTATATATATCGATGTTGTTGTGTGTAGTTGCCAGTGTTTGTGTAGGGCACTGTAAATGTTCTGGGTGTTGTCTGGGTAGGGGTGTGTGAGAGCGGTGTTGTATGTGTGTTGCGTTGTGTGTGTTGCGTTGTTTGTGGAGCGCTGTGTGTCTACAGCGTTCTGTGTGTGTGGTGCTGTGTGTGTGTTGCGCGGCTTGTGTGGGTGTGGAGTGCATGTGTGTGTTTTGGGGGAGGTATGTTTTGTGCAGTGTGTGTGTTGCGCGGTATGTGCGTATATTTGTGTATGCTGCGGTGTTTGTGTGTTGGGTGTTGTGTGTGTGCGGCGTTGTCTGTGTGTGTGTGGGTGTCTGTGTAAGGCGGTGTTTGTGGTTCCCAGTGTGTGTGTGGTGTGTTGTGCGGTGCGCGTGTGGCGCTGTGTGTGTGTTTTGGGGGGAGGTGTGCACCTCCATCGTGCTCCATCCCCCATGCTGCGCACCCCCCATCGTGCTCCATCCCCCATGCTGCGCACCCCCATCGTGCTCCATCCCCCATGCTGCGCACTTTCCATTGTGCTCAATCCCCCATGCTGCGCATCCCCATCGTGCTTAATCCCCCATGCTGCGCACCCCCCATCGTGCTCCATCCCCCATGCTGCGCACCCCCCATCGTGCTCCATCCCCCATGCTGCGCACTCCCATCGTGCTCCATCCCCCATGTTGCGCACTCCCCATCGTGCTCCATCCCCCATGCTGCGCACCCCCCATCGTGCTCCATCCCCCATGCTGCGCACCCCCCATCGTGCTCCATCCCCCATGCTGCGCACTCCCCATCGTGCTCCATCCCCCATGCTGCGCACTCCCCATTGTGCTCCATCCCCCATGCTGCGCACTCCCCATCGTGCTCCATCCCCCATGCTGCGCCCCTACCATCGTGTTCCATCCCCCATGCTGCGCACCCCCCATCGTGCTTCATCCCCCATGCTGCGCACCCCCCATCGTGCTCCATCCCCCATGCTGCGCACCCCCCATCGTGCTCCATCCCCCATGCTGCGCACTCCCATCGTGCTCCATCCCCCATGCTGCGCACCCCCCATCGTGCTCCATCCCCCATGCTGCGCACCCCCCATCGTCCTCCATCCCCCATGCTGTGCACCCCCCATCGTGCTCCATCCCCCATGCTGCGCACCCCCCATCGTGCTCCATCCCCCATGCTGCGCACTTCCCATCATGCTCCACAGTCACACATCAGACAGTATACACGCACACATCTGATCGCATACACTCACACCCCACTTCTCCTTGAGCCCTCCGGTGGGCGGTCCCAGCAGCTGTGCTGCACGCCATGCTCCTCTGCCAACACTCACAGATCCGATCGCATACACTCACACATTAGAACACACGCACACACCCGATCGCATACATGCACACACCCGATCGCATACACGCACACACCCGATCGCATACACGCACACACACACTGACGATATTGCACATACGTGCTCACACACTCACAACATCTGGAGATAACACATGATTCCGGCCATGTGATCTTCCGGCAGGTCCTGGAAGGTAACTGCACGCACAGTATCACCGCCAAGTAAGCGATATCACTGGATGTTGTTGTGTGTGGATGCAATCTGATGTGTGTGTGTGAGGTGTGTGTGAGAGTGAGTGTGATCTGATGTGTGTGGGTCTGTTCTTATGTGTGTGTGTGCGTGTGTGTGTTTTCCGCCGCTGCAGGACCTTGATGCGCTCACCTGCTTCCGGTCGGCGTCTGGTGAGTATGACTGCGGGGTCTTCTTTCTTCTGTCTTCTCTCTTCTGGGGGTGCGTGCGGAGGTCCGGGGCGAGCGGCTAATCCATGTGGGGGCGGGGTCAGGCCGAGGTGAGCGGCCAATCCGTTGGGGGGGCGGAGCCAGGCCGAGCCCAGAGCGGCTAATCCATGCGGGGGGCGGGGCCAGGCCGAGGCGAGCGGCCAATCCGTGGGGGGGGCGGGGCCAGGCGGAGCCCAGCGGCCAATCCGACAGTTGTCACTTTTATGACACTTACGGTGACACTGTCACGTGACACAATTTTGGAGCAAGACAGACAGACAGACAGAATAAGGCAATTATATATATAGATGAGAGACTCTAGCCCTAAACCTACCACTAGTCTCATAATGCAGAGAGACAGCCGTGACAGTTATCACTTCACAATAATGACACCCCAGCACACCCCTGCTACCTATAGGTTGGCTGAGCTTTCACTCAGTGAGTGGCGAATTTGTGATAGTACTCCTTGTTCTAGGGGGGTCCCAGCAAATAATAAATCAAAGGCTCTGACCAGACAATTAGCCTTTACAGATTAAGCTAGGACCCAAGATTTTTCCTTTGGTCTGTATCCACTCCAATATATTAGATACTAGAGGGAGTTTTGGACACTCCAAGAATTCCCAATGATTCTCATATTCCAGATCTCAATTGACCGAGAACTTGAGAAAGTGGGGAAGAGGGATATAATACAGAAGAGATAAACTCCTTTAATAAGTGTCTATGGAAAACATTAGAAATAGGAAAAGACAGAGGAAGTTTTAATCTAGCAGCCACTGGATTGACTACTTACAGAATTTCTTAAGGGTCAATGAACTTAGAAGGACCCAACTTCTCTGGAGGTATTTTAAGTCTAATATTTTTGGATGACAACTAAGGCGGGCTTTACACGTTGTGACATCGCTACCAATATATTGTCGGGGACACGTTGTTAGTGACGCACATCCGGCGCAGGTAGAGACATCGCAATGTGTAAATCCTAAGTGCGACGATGAACGAGCGAAAAAGCGTAAAAATTCGCTGATCTGTGTCACGTCATTCAATTCCATAATGACGGTACTAGAGTTGAGCGCGGTTCGCGGTTCTCCAGTTCGCGGCTCGAGTGATTTTGGGGGCTGTTCTAGATCGAACTAGAACTCAAGCTTTTTACTAAAGCTCGATAGTTCTAGATACGTTCGAGAACAGTTCTAGCAGCAAAAAGCAGGGATTTTTACAGCGACAGTGTGCAGGAGCCATCGCTGGCAGCCTGCCAGAAGCTGGTAACCAAGATAAACATCGGGTATCCAAGCAAAGCACTTTGGTTAGTAACCCGATGTTTATCCTAGTTACGTGCAGGAAGCCCACACTTCCCCGCTCAGCTCACTCCGCCCCCTCCTGCACGCGGCATGTACACACACACACACACACACACACTCACACTCACCTGTCCCTAGCCAAGCAGTCCACGACACTGACGTCCTCAGCACCTCCCACTTCGCACTCCGCCACCAGCACACATGGCTCCGACCACCTGCACTCTGCACACATGGTCCCGCTCGGCTTACCTGCGGTGATGAAGTCCCGACCTCAGCGCTGTCACTGTCCTCCATGGCCGCCGCTTGTCACATCACCTTCTCTCGCTTCCGACCCGAGACTGACTAGCGGTGACATCACGGGCCACTCGCGATACTTGGCTGTGAAGGCGGTGGTCATTGAACTCAGTGACAGGTGCTGTCAGCAGTGCAGGAGATCAGCACAGGTAATGTACCTCGCTGACAGCAGCACTTGTCATCCCCTGCAGTGACCTGGGCTGACCCATTGATGTTAGCTCAGGTCACTGCACTGCTCTCCCAGCCAATGTGGAACATCCTGCTCTTCATTGATTGGGACAGTGTGGATCGTCATGGCAACCCCTTGGATTACCCTAGACCTGCATTTATTTTTCTTTCTAATAAATTGGTTAAAGAGGGAATGTATTGGGGGGTGTTTTTTCAAATAAAAATGTGTTTGTCGTCTATTTTTTTTTATTACTGACTGGGTTGGTGATGTCGGGTATCTGATAGACGCCTGACCTCACCAACCCCAGGGCTTGGTGCCAGGTGACATTACACATCTGGTATTAACCCCATATATTACCCCGTTTGCCACCGCACCAGGGCACGGGATGAGCTGGGGCGAAGCACCAGGATTGGCACATCTAATGGATGCGCCACTTCTGGGGCGGCTGCGGCCTGCTATTTTTAGGCTGGGGAGAGTCCAATAACCATGGACCTCCCTAGTCTGAGAATATCAGACCCCAGCTGTCTGCTTTACCTTGGCTGGTGATCCAATTATAGGGGGACCCCTACGTGTTTTTTTTTTTTTAATTATTTATTTAATTTAAAATAACAGCGTGGGGTGCCCTAAGTTTTGGATTACCAGCCAAGGTGAGGCTGCCAGCTGTGGTCTGCAGGCTGCAGCCGTCTGCTTTACCCTAGCTGGCTACAAAAATAGGGGGAACCCTACGTCATTTTTTTTTCATTTTTTTGGCTAAATACAAAGCTAAGCACCCCTTAGTGCCACATGAAAGGCACCAAAGGGTGCAAAATTACAAAATGCAGGAGAGTGGGACATTATGTGTCTTTCTGCCATTATAATGACAGAAAAGACTGATATGAAGTGCACAAGCACAAGAAAATCACCAGAGTGCTCTACGCTGTGAAAAGCAGTAGAAAATGACACAGGAGTGAACATGTGACCGCCTCATGTAGGATGAAGCTATGGATGCTGGGTAAATTTATGTATTTTCCCTCCTTCAGTTTTTTTGCAGTACACAAAAAAAAACGGAAGGCACACGGATGACAAACAGATGACATATGGACCGTCTACGGAACGGAAACGGATGCCACACGGATGCACCCGTGAAAAAAAACGGACTGTTTTTTGCAGACCGCAAAAATGGATCGGTCGTGTTAATGTAGCCTTATTCTGATCTGCTGTTTATAAACAGCAGGCAGAAATAAGTGAATAACGCCCCCCAGCGTCAGAAAATCTCCGGGGTTTCAGGGCTAGCTGAGACCCTGGAGATCATGATTCAGGACGGTTTTTCCGGTCCCCGCTCACGTGATCACAGGTATACACCGTACACCGATGATCACGTTACAGTAAATGACAGTGCCGGTAAAAAACTTATTTATCTCCCATCTGGCATGAACAAACATGATAAATCTCCTCCCCGGTCCCCTCCGGTCCCCCGGTGTCGCCAAAGTGCCCCCCCTGATGCCCTCCCAGAAAACCAAGATGGCCGCGCGCACAGCAGCGCGCCGGCCGCATTCACCCTACTCCTCTGATTTCTGTCGCATGTGCCATGACTAGAGTTGAGCGCGGTTCGAGGTTCTCCAGTTCGCGGCTCGAGTGATTTTAAGGGCTGTTCTAGATCGAACTAGAACTCAAGCTTTTTGCTAAAGCTCGATAGTTCTAGATACGATCGAGAACGGTTCTAGCAGCAAAAAGCAGGGCTTTTTACAGCTACAGTGTGCAGGAGCCATCGCTGGCAGCCTGCCAGAAGCTGGTAACCAAGATAAACATCGGGTATCCATTCAAAGCGCTTTGGTTAGTAACCCGATGTTTATCCTACTTATGTGCAGGAAGCCCACACTTCCCCACTCAGCTCACTCCGCCCCCTCCTGCACGCGGCATATACACACACACTCACACACACACACACACACACACACGTCCCCAGCCATGCAGTCCACGACACTGACGTCCTCCTGGCACTCTGCACACATGGTCCCGCTCGGCTTACCTGCGGTGATGAAGTTCCGACCTCAGCGCTGTCACTTTCCTCCATGGCCGCCGCTTGTCACATCACTTTCTCTCGCTTCCGACCCGAGACTGACTAGCGGTGACGTCACGGGCCTCTCGCAATACTTGGCTGTGAAGGCGGCGGTCATTGAACTCAGTGACAGGTGCTGTCAGCAGTGCAGGAGATCAGAGCAGGTAATGTACCTCGCTGACAGCAGCACTTGTCATCCCCTGCAGTGACCTGGGCTGACCCATTGATGTTAGCTCAGGTCACTGCACTGCTCTCCCAGCCAATGGGGGACATCCTGCTCTTCATTGACTGGGACAGTGTGTATCGTCATGGCAACCCCTTGGATTACACCAGACCTGGATTTGTTTTTCTTTCTAATAAATTGGTTAAAAAGGGAATGTATTGGTAAGTGTTTTTTCAAATAGAAATGTGTTTGTCGTCTATTTTTTTTTATTACTGACTGGGTTGGTGATGTCGGGTATCTGATAGACGCCTGACCTCACCAACCCCAGGGCTTGGTGCCAGGTGACATTACACATCTGGTATTAACCCCATATATTACCCCGTTTGCCACCGCACCAGGACACGGGATGAGCTGGGGCGAAGCACCAGGATTGGCGCATCTAATGGATGCGCCACTTCTGGGGCAGCTGCGGCCTGCTATTTTTAGGCTGGGGAGAGTCCAATAACCATGGACCTCCCTAGTCTGAGAATATCAGACCCCAGCTGTCTGCTTTACCTTGGCTGGTGATCCAATTTTGGGGGGACCCCTACGTGTTTTTTTTTTAATTATTTAATTTAAAATAGCAGCGTAGGGTGCCCTCAGTTTTGGATTACCAGCCAAGGTGAGGCTGCCAGCTGTGGTCTGCAGGCTGCAGCCGTCTGCTTTACCCTAGCTGGCTACAAAAATAGGGGGAACCCTACGTCATTTTTTTTTTCATTATTTTGGCTAAATACAAAGCTAAGCACCCCTTAGTGCCACATGAAAGGCACCAAAGGGTGCAAAATTACAAAATGTAGGAGAGTGGGACATTATGTGTCTTTCTGCCATTATAATGACAGAAAAGACTGATCTGAAGTGTACAAGCACAGGAAAATCACCAGAGCGCTCTACGCTGTGAAAAGCAGTAGAAAATGGCACTGGAGTGAACATGTGACCGCCTCATGTAGGTTGAAGCAAAGGATCCTGGGTAAATGTATGTATTTTCCCTCCTTCAGTTTTTTACAGTACACAAAAAAAACGGAAGGCACACGGATGACAAACAGATGACATACGAACCGTCTACGGACCGGAAACGGATGCCACATGGATGCACCCGTGAAAAAAAACGGACTGTTTTTTGCAGACCACAAAAATGGATCGGTCGTGTGAATGTAGCCTTATTCTGATCTGCCGTTTATAAACAGCAGGCAGAAATAAGTGAATAACGCCCCCCAGCGTCAGAAAATCTTCGGGGTTTCAGGGCTAGCTGAGACCCTGGAGGTCATGATTCAGGACGGTTTTTCCGGTCCCCGCTCACGTGATCACAGGTATACACCGTATACCGATGATCACGTTACAGTAAATGACAGTGCCGGTAAAAAATTATTTATCTCTCATCTGCCATGAACAAACATGATAAAAATCTTCCCTGGTCCCCTCCGGTCCCCTGGTGTCGCCAAAGTGCCCCCCCTGATGCCCTCCCAGAAATCCAAGATGGCCCGCGCACAGCAGCGCGCCGGCCGCATTCTCCCTACTCCTCTGATTTCTGTCACATGTGCCATGACACATGCGACAGAAAACGCCTCCCCAGGCCCTGCCAGGTCACCCCCTATAACCCCACCGGTGTCCCCCGGTGTCCCACGGTACCTGTGCAGCGTTGATCCCCCCACGGCCCTCTCCTTCACAATAGACGCTGCCGCATGCACAGAGCGGCTGTCAGCTCAGCTTCCTGTGTTCAGACACAGTGAGTGGTGGTTATGCATCTGTAAGCTAAATGGGCGGCAAGGTGGCTCAGTGGTTAGCACTGCAGTCTTGCAGCGCTGAGGTCCTGGGTTCAATTCTCACCAAGGGCACTATCTGCAAGGCATTTGTATGTTCTCCCCGTGTTTGCGTGGGTTTCCTCCAGGTACTCCGGTTTCCTCCCACACTCCAAAGACCTACAGCGCTATGGAATTAATAACGCTATATAAATTATTATTATTACTGCAATGTCCTGCTCATGAAGTAAGGAACATAATTGATCAGGAGAGCTATATACTACATTTCCAAATGGAGGGATTTGATTTTATAGTTTCCCTGCTGAACGACTACCAAACATGAGAGTCCGTTATACGCCACAAGAAAACACATCTAAATAGCGAGCTCTGTTGTTAAGTATTTATTCAGCTGGATGACTCGACTTAAAGGGGTATTCCATCTCCAAGATCCTATCCCCAATATATAGTAGGTGGAATAGCAATAATATCAGCAAATACCAATATTTGGAAATGTAGAATAGTTCTCCTAATTAGGCATGCCCTTACCTCATGAGCAGGGCATTGCAGCTTTGGTAGCAACCATTACGACATGGACTCTGCTGCTGTGGACCCGGGGAGAGTGAGTGCAGATTCATTGCACCCACACTCCTCACATGAAGGGTCTGCACTCCTAGAAAATGGGGGATACGTTCCCTGAGTGTCTCCCTCCCATATTCTAGACGGTCCAGAGTCGTCGTGGGACCCCTTTATTTTTTTTCTTACAATAAATTGGTGAAAGAGGAAATGTTTTGGGGACTGTTTTTTCAAATAAATTTCTTTTGTCGGTTTTTTTTTTTGTTAGTACTGACAGTTTATGATGTTTGGTATCTAATAGACGCCATGACATCACAAACTGCTGGGCTTGATCTCGGGTGACTTTACAGCTAGTATGAACCCAATCTATTACCCTGTTTGCCACTGCACCAGGGAACGGGATGAGCTGGGGTGAAGCGCCAGGATTGGCGCATCTAGTGGATGCGCCACGTCTGGGGTGCCTGCGGCCTGCTATTTTTAGGCTGTGAAGGCCCAATAACTATGGACCTTCTCACCCTGAGAATACCAGACCACAGCTGTCCGCTTTACCTTGGCTGGTGATCCAATTTGGGGGGGACCCTACTTTTTTTGTGTAATTATTAATATTTATAAAATAATTATAAAAAAAGAGCCTGGGGGGACCTCCACATTGGATCCCCAACCACGGTAAAGCTGCCAGCTGTGGTTTTCAGGCTACAGGCATCTGCTTTACCCTAGCTGGCTATCAAAAATGGGGGGACCCAACGTCATTTTTTTAACTATTTTTTAAATAGAAAAAATTAATGGGCTTCCCTGTATTTTGATGCTTGGTGTTACCTTCACTGGCAATGGAAAATCCAGGGAAGCATTTTTTATTTTTTTTGCCAAAGAACTACTAAAAAAGGACGTGAGCTTCGCCATATTTTTGTATGCTAGCCAGGTATAGCAGGCAGGTGCTGGAAGAGTTGGATACAGCGCCAGATGATGGCGCTTCTATGAAAGTGCCATTTTCTGAGGCGGCTGCAGACTGCAATTCGCAGCAGTGGGGCCGAGAAAGCTCAGGCCAACCTGTGCTGCGGATTCCAATCCCCAGCTGCCTAGTTGTACCTGGCTAGACACAAAAATGGGGCGAAGCCCACGTCATTTGTTTTTTAATTATTTCATGAAATAAGTGAAATAATTAAAAAAAACGGGCTTCCCTATATTTTTGGTTCCCAGCAGGGTACAAATAGGCAACTGGGGGTTGGAGGCAGCCCGTGGCTGCCTGCTGTACCTGGCTAGCATACAAAAATATGGCGAAGCCCACATAATTTTTTCAGGGGGCAAAAAACTTCTGCATACAGTCCTGGATGGAGTATGCTGAGCCTTGTAGTTCTCAGCTGCTGTCTGTCTGTATGGAGAAGAGCAGACAGCAGCTGCAGAACTACAAGGCTCAGCATACTCCATCCAGGACTGTATGCAGAAGTTTTTTGCCCACCAAAAAAAATGATGTGGGCTTCGCCATATTTTTGTATGCTAGCCAGGTACAGCAGGAAGCCATGGGCTGCCTCCAACCCCCAGTTCCCTATTTGTACCCTGCTGGGAACCAAAAATATAGGGAAGCCCGTTTTTTTTAATTATTTCACTTATTTCATGAAATAATTAAAAAACAAATGACGTGGGCTTCGCCCCATTTTTGTGTCCAGCCAGGTACAACTAAGCAGCTGGGGATTGGATTCCGCAGCACAGGTTAGCCCGAGGTTTCTGGGCGCCTCTGCTGCGAATTGCAGTCCGCAGCTGCCCCAGAAAATGGCGCTCTCATAGAAGCGCCATCATCTGGCGCTGTATCCAACTCTTCCAACAGCCCTGGAGCCGGGTGGCTTGCTGGGTAATCATGAGTTAATACTGGCTTTGTTTTACTAGCCAGTATTAAGCCAGAGATTCTTAATGTCAGGCACGTTTGACCCGGCCATTAAGAATCTCCAATAAAGGGTTAAAAAAAAGACACCACACAGAGAAAAAATACTTTAATAGAAATAAATACACAGACACATTAGGGAATCCATCTTTATTACCCCCTGTCAGCCCTCCACGATCCATGGTCTTCTGTCTTTTTCGTTCAATAAAAGCAGCTCTGCTCCATCACTGCTGCATGAGGGAAGACGCTGCTTCCCGTGCAGCCTTCACTCCGTGAAGGCTGCACGGGAAGCAGCGTGCAGCCTTCACTCCGTGAGAGATCAGTGCTGCTGGCGGTGACAAACGCGTTACCATAGCAACAGGGCTCCGATCCTGTGATTCCCGGAGCCGCGGTTAGCGGTGACATCACCGCTAACTGTGTTGCTATGGCAACGGTGATTTCCGTTAATGACCGGCTGTGTCAGCCGGTCCCTAACGGAACGGGGAGTCGACCGTGTGCTAGAGCATGTCGCCGGTACACGGCGATACACAAATGTGCACCGTGTACCGGAGAGATGCACTCGCAGGTCCTACATGACGCGTCATAGTTATGTGACCAGTCTGTAGCCAATGAGATAATAGCCACGTGACTGGTCACATGGCTATTTTGATGTCAAGATAGGTCCTGCATCACTGCTGGCAGTGCTGGTCACCGGGAGGATTCAGCGATCATCGGATAGAATAGCGGCAGGAGACAGAGTGCAGGAGGGATCGCGGGGACCTTTAAGTGTTATGGCAATGTTTATTAACTGTATGTGTACATTTATAATGTGTTTTTATGTGTTTGTGATTGCCTCCCATTATATCCTATTGGTTCGAGTTTGGTTCGTCGAACGTTCGCCGAACCGAACTCGAACGAGACCTCCGTTCGGCGAACCGAACTCGAGCCGAACCACGGCCAGTTCGCTCATCTCTAGCCATGACACATGCGACAGAAAATTCCTCCCCAGGCCCTGCTAGGTCACCCACTCTAACCCCACCGGTGTTCCCCGGTGTCCCACGGTACCTGTGCAGCGTTGATCCCCCCCACGGCCCTCTCCTTCACAATAGACGCTGCCGCATGCACAGAGCGGCTGTCAGCTCAGCTTCCTGTGTTCAGACACAGTGAGTGGTGGTTATGCATCTGTAAGCTAAATGGGCGGCACGGTGGCTCAGTGGTTAGCACTGCAGTCTTGCAGCGCTGAGGGCCTGGGTTCAATTCTCACTGAAGGACACCATCTGCAAGGAGTTTGTATGTTCTCCCCGTGTTTGCGTGGGTTTCCTCTGGGTACTCCGGTTTCCTCCCACACTCCAAAGACATACAGCGCTATGGAATTAATAACGCTATATAAATGAATAAATTATTATTATTTCTGCAATGCCCTGCTCATGAGGTAAGGAACATAATTGATCAGGAGAGCTATATACTACATTTCCAAATGGAGGGATTTGCTTTAATAGTTTCCCTGCTGAATGACTACCAAACATGAGAGTCCGTTATACACCACAAGAAAACACATCTAAATAGCGAGCTCTGTTGTTAAGTATTCATTCAGCTGGATAACTGGACTTAAAGGGGTATTCCATCTCCAAGATCCTATCCCCAATATATAGTAGGTGGAATAGCAATAATATCAGCAAATACCAATATTTGGAATTGTAGAATAGTTCTCCTGATTAGGCATGCCCTTACCTCATGAGCAGGGCATTGCAGCTTTGGTAGCAACCATTACGACATGGACTCTGCTGCTGTGGACCCGGGGAGAGTGAGTGCAGATTCATTGCACCCACACTCCTAACATGAAGGGTCTGCATTCCTAGAAAATGGGGGATACATTCCCTGAGTGTCTCCCCCCATATTCTAGACGGTCCAGAGTCGTCGTGGGACCCCTTTATTTTTTTTCTTACAATAAATTGGTGAAAGAGGAAATGTTTTGGGGACTGTTTTTTCTAATAAATTTCTTTTGTCGATATTTTTTTTTTTTTTTTTGTTAGTACTGACAGTTTATGATGTTGGTTATCTAATAGACGCCATGACATCACAAACTGCTGGGCTTGATCTCAGGTGACTTTACAGCTAGTATCAACCCAATTTATTACCCCGTTTGCCACTGCACCAGGGCATGGGATGAGCTGGGGTGAAGCGCCAGGATTGGCGCATCTAGTGGATGCGCCACGTCTGGGGTGCCTGCGGCCTGCTATTTTTAGGCTGTGAAGGCCCAATAACTATGGACCTTCTCACCCTGAGAATACCAGACCACAGCTGTCCGCTTTACATTGGCTGGTGATCCAATTTGGGAGGGACCCTACTTTTTTTGTGTAATTATTAATATTTATAAAATAATTATAAAAAAAAGAGCCTGGGGGGACCTCCACATTGGATCCCCAACCACGGTAAAGCTGCCAGCTGTGGTTTTCAGGCTACAGCCGTCTGCTTTACCCTAGCTGGCTATCAAAAATGGGGGGACCCAACGTCATTTTTTTTAACTATTTTTTAAATAGAAAAAATTAATGGGCTTCCCTGTATTTTGATTGCCAACCAAGGTAACGGCAGGCAGATGGGGGTAGCAACCCATAGCTGTCTGCTTTATCTGCGCTGAGAATCAAAAATACCGCGGAGCGCTACATCATTTTTTTTAAAGATTTATTTTTACAGCACTGTGATGTCCAGCAATCAAAATACAGGGAAGCCCATTTTGTTTTTAGTTATTTAAATAAATAATTAAAAAAAATATATATGGGCTCCCGCTGCATTTTTTGTATTGCTAGCTAAGGGTAATCCAAGCAGCTACTGGCTGCTAACCCCCACTGCTTGGTGTTACCTTCACTAGCAATGGAAAATCCAGGGAAGCATTTTTTATTTTTTTTGCCAAAACTACTAAAAAAGGACGTGAGCTTCGCCATATTTTTGTATGCTAGCCAGGTATAGCAGGCAGGTGCTGGAAGAGTTGGATACAGCGCCAAAAGATGGCGCTTCTATGATTCCAATCCCCAGCTGCCTAGTTGTACCTGGCTGGACACAAAAATGGGGCGAAGCCTACGTCATTTGTTTTCTAATTATTTCATGAAATTCATGAAATAATAAAAAAAGGTCTTCCCTTTATTTTTGGTTCCCAGCCGGGTATAAATAGGCAACTGGGGGTTGGGGGCAGCCGTACCTGCCTGCTGTACCTGGCTAGCATACAAAAATATGGCGAAGCCTACATAATTTTTTCAGGGGGCAAAAAACTTCTGCATACAGTCCTGGATGGAGTATGCTGAGTCTTGTAGTTCTGCAGCTGCTGTCTGTCTGTATGGAGAAGAGCAGACAGCAGCTGCAGAACTACAAGGCTCAGCATACTCCATCCAGGACTGTATGCAGAAGTTTTTTGCCCACCAAAAAAATGACGTGGGCTTCGCCATATTTTTGTATGCTAGCCAGGTACAGCAGGCAGCCACGGGCTGCCTCCAACCCCAGTCACGATAGGTCCTGCATCACTGCTGGCAGTGCTGATCACCGTGAGGATTCAGCGATCATCGGATGGAATAGCGGCAGGAGACAGAGTGCAGGAGGGATCGCGGGGATTGGTAAGTGTTATGGCAATGTTTATTAACTGTATGTGTACATTTATATTGCGTTTTTATGTGTTTGTGATTGCCTCCCATTATTTCCTATTGGTTAGAGTTCGGTTCATCGAACGTTCGCCGAACTGAACTCGAACAATACCTCCGTTCGACGAACCGAACTGGAGCCGAACCACGGCCGGTTCGCTCATCTCTAGTCGGTACTGCTGCAGATACGATGTTGTTTGTCGATCCTGCAGCACCACACATCGCTGTGTGTGAAACCGCAGGAACGACAAACATTTCCTTACCTGCCTCCACCGCCAATGCGGAAGGAAGGAGGTGGGCAGGATGTTTACGTCCTGCTCATCTCCGCCCCTCCGCTTCTATTGGCCGGCCGCTTAGTGACGTCGCGGTGACGTCGCTGTAATGCCGAACGCATCTCCCCCTTGAAGGAGGGATTGTTCGGCGGTCACAGCAATGTCGCCAACCAGGTATGTGCATGTGAAGCTGCCGTAGCGATAATGTTCGCTACGGCAGCAAGCACCAGATATTGCATGTACGACGGGGGCGGGTGCTATCGCGCTCTACATCGCTAGCAATTGCTAGCGATGTCGCAGTGTGTAAAGCCCGCCTTAATGTTATCTTCTTATCTTTAAATGTTATCTTTAAAGACAGGACTAACCAAAAGTTATCTAACAGCCTTCGATTCTTTGCGAGTCTGAGCAACCCCAATATATTTTTTTTAACCTTTCCCCATGTATCCCTAGTTTCTGTATGGTGACCTACACCCCAGGACACTCAGAACTTATCTTAGAGAATTCACTAAAAAGGTATAACCATTGGCCATAATAACAAAAAAGGTGAGGTTCTGGAAGACGAATTGACCTATTACAGGGGAACTTAGCAAAATGTAAAAATAAGAACCAGTACTCCTGCTAAGCCACAATGAAACACCTTCAAATTTTTTTTTCAAAGATTGATTTGTCCTTTCATGCTGACCATTGGTTGCAGAGTTGTAGCAGAGGAAAATGACAAGTCAATCCACAGTTAGCTACCTACAAAAAGCTCTCCAGAATTCGGAAACAAATTATACTCCCCTATCAGACACAATGTTAAGAATATTATGCAATCTCACTACTTGACTAATAAACAACCTAGGAAGTATCTCTGTATTAGGTAACTCCAATAAAGGAAAACAAAATGAGTCTGTTTGTTGAATCGGTCTACCACCAGCCAGTTAAACAGCTATTCACCCAGAAAGGCTAACACCTGAAAGCTCAGCAGGCCCAGCCTGAGTGACTGCTAGACAATCCTGAAAAGCATGGGGATAGTCATCACCCCCCTTTCCCTAAGGCTAAGTTCACATTTCCGCTAAAATGTATCAGTCACAATCCGCTGCTCTTGTAAACAGCGGAATCCGTTTAGCGGATTCCGCTGCTCCCATAGACTTGTATGAGCAGCGGATTGTGACTGATGATGCTGCGTTGCACCCTCCGCCCGACTGATCAGTCGTGGAACGACTGACCGCCGGGCGGGAGGAACGCAGCATGTAACGTTTTTTGAGCAGCGAGATCCGTCGGATTTCGCTGCGCATGCTCTCTGGCTCCCTGCACACGTCACCAGCTTTGGTTGGTTACCCGATATTTACCCTGGTTACGGTGCAAGGAGCCAGCGCTAAGCGGTGTAGGCCCGTAACCAAGGTAAATATCGGGTAACCAAGGTAAACATCGGGTGCTTTGCTGTTACCCGATATTTAGGCTGGTTACGTGTGCAGGGAGGCCGACACTTCCCGCTCGGCCCCGCCCCCTCCCGCACTCCGCACATGTATGTACACACACACACACACACACACACCTGTCCCCAGCCATGCAGACAAGCACTGCCACTGACACCCTCGTCTGGCCCCGCCCCCTGCTCGGCTCCGCCCCCTCCCGCACTTTGCATGTGCACACACATACATACATACATGCACATACATACATACATGCACATACACACACTCACTCACACATACACTCACCTGTCCCCAGCCATGCAGACCGCAGCACTTCTACTGACATCCTCAGCGCCTGGCCCCGCCCCCCGCTCGGCTCCGCCCCCTCCCGCACTTTGCATGTGCACACACATACATACATACATGCACATACATACATACATGCACATACACACACTCACTCACACATACACTCACCTGTCCCCAGCCATGCAGACCGCAGCACTTCTACTGACATCCTCAGCGTCTGGCCCCGCCCCCCGCTCGGCTCCGCCCCCTCCCGCACTTTGCATGTGCACACACATACATACATACATGCACATACACACACTCACTCACTCACAGATACACTCACCTGTCCCCAGCCATGCAGACCGCAGCACTTCCACTGACATCCTCAGCGCCTGGCCCCGCCCCCCGCTCGGCTCCGCCCCCTCCCGCACTTTGCATGTGCACACACATACATACATACATACATACATACATGCACATACACACACTCACTCACTCACAGATACACTCACCTGTCCCCAGCCATGCAGACCGCAGCACTTCCACTGACATCCTCAGCGCCTGGCCCCGCCCCCCGCTCGGCTCCGCCCCCTCCCGCATTCAGCATGTGTATACACACACACACTCACACACTCACACACACACACACTCACCTGTCCTGCAGTCACTGCGGCACTGACGTCCTCAGTGCCACGGCCCCGCTCGGCTCCTCCCCTCCCCCCCGAACTCCGCCCCCCGCACACAACAGAATCCGACAAAGAATTCTGTTCTTTGTCATCCGTTGTACAGCGTTGAACAGCGCATCAGTCACATGCGTCAAGCGACGCATGTGACTGATACAAATCAACGGAAATGTGAACTTAGCCTAATTGGGCGGTTGCACTGTCCCTTCACAATACTGACAACCCAGCATGTCCATGCCAACTATTGAGAAGCTGAATTGTCACTTAGTGAGCAGTGAATTTGTGACAAAAAAACAATAATTTGACCCATGCTGTTACTGTAACCCTATATCTACAGATAAATAACCAGGAGGAATTCCCTTTAAAAATACTGAAACAACAATTAGTATTCGTACAGGGGTCATAAAAAAACTTTATTACAAGGAGTAACTTCTGCTGTCAGGCTTCCTTGGAACACATTTTAAATATTTAAACTTATGTTTTAGAAAACATCTTTTCCCAGGTACAATTTGTTTTAAAAATGAACTGGGCTCTACTGAGCTTCACCGAGTCCAGAGCCGAATTAGTGTCTGTTATATCTGCCATGCTGATGTGCCTTACATTAGTCAATGAGCTTAGTGACCATAAGCCTTCTACTCGGGCAGAGCGCTATGAACCGTATATTATATTAAAAATCATAAACCAATCATTGTATGAAATAGGTAATAAAATATGACATCTAAACCATGGCATACACTCAAGGTTTGTAGTAAATACAAATATAAAGCAACACATTTAATATTTTAGTTTTCTTTATTTTAAGATGCTACAAATGTTGAAGAAGTTGTTTTAATAAAAAAAAACAGCACAGTATAGTGAGCAGGTGCCAAATCTCATCTTGGAGTGGTTCAGATCAAAGGATATAAAACATGACTCTGAGGGGATCAAGTAGGATTTCAATCAAAGCTTATCTTCAAACTTCAATATTCACAGTGGTTTTAAGTTTGGTACAGTAATGAAGTAATGTTTTCTTCTCACATGAAATAGTATATATTGATCATGCTGAGAAAACTGATTGAGATAAAAATGTTTCTTTTGGCACTAATGTCGTTTAAAGTATTGTTTATGGCCTTACTAACTATTCTGATCTGAACTGACTGGCAACATTAAGAGAACAAGATTTCACACTTTTTTAGTATTCTTCCATTCATGTTTCGATAAATTCATGGTTGTGAGACATTGGGCACGATTCATCAAGACCAGCGTTGTTCACAACGGTCTTGATGAGGGGACATGTTGGAGTCAAATGCTTGTAAATAATGAAGAGGAGCACACTTCTTCATGAATCTGCAGCATCTGACAAGTGCATTGCACCTTCATGCACTACATCAGAAATCTTATTCCAATCAGGTTCTGGAGTAAGATCTCTGGCATAGGGTACACCATAGCTAGTCAAGAATTAGACAAGCCATGGCTTTCCGCCCCTGCTATGGTCTTGACCTACCCCAGCTGGGCCAATTTTGTTGGACCTGGGAGAACTTGTGAAAATGCAAAAAAGGGGCAAAAGTTAAGCAAACTCAAAGTTGCACCTAAATTTTATTACTTTTCAAAACATTAACCCCTTTACCACTCAGCCTATTTTGACCTTACTGACGTTGCCATTTTGCACAATTCTGACCAGTGTCCCTTTATTAGGTAATAACTCTGGAACGCTTCAACAGGTCCTAGAGATTCAGAGATTAGTTTTTCTTGACATATTGGGCTTCATGTTAGTGGTAAATTTAGGTCGATCAATTTTGCGTTTACTTGAGAAAGAAAATTGAAAATATGGCAAAAATTTTGAAAATTTCGCAATTTTCAAATTTTGAAATATTATGCCCATAAATCTGAGACATACAGTTAGGTCCAGAAATATTTGAACAGTGACACAAGTTTTGTTATTTTAGCTGTTTACAAAAACATGTTCAGAAATACAATTATATATATAATATGGGCTGAAAGTGCACACTCCCAGCTGCAATATGAGAGTTTTCACATCCAAATCGGAGAAAGGGTTTAGGAATCATAGCTCTGTAATGAATAGCCTCCTATTTTTCAAGGGACCAAAAGTAATTGGACAAGGGACTCTAAGGGCTGCAATTAACTCTGAAGGCGTCTCCCTCGTTAACCTGTAATCAATGAAGTAGATAAAAGGTCTGGGGTTGAATACAGGTGTGTGGTTTTGCATTTGGAAGCTGTTGCTGTGACCAGACAACATGCGGTCTAAGGAACTCTCAATTGAGGTGAAGCAGAACATCCTGAGGCTGAAAAAAAAGAAAAAATCCATCAGAGAGATAGCAGACATGCTTGGAGTAGCAAAATCAACAGTCACGTACATTCTGAGAAAAAAGGAATTGACTGGTGAGCTTGGGAACTCAAAAAGGCCTGGGCGTCCACGGATGACAACAGTGGTGGATGATCGCCGCATACTTTCTTTGGTGAAGAAGAACCCGTTCACAACATCAACTGAAGTCCAGAACACTCTAAGTGAAGTAGGTGTATCTGTCTCTAAGTCAACAGTAAAGAGAAGACTCCATGAAAGTAAATACAAAGGGTTCACATCTAGATGCAAACCATTCATCAATTCCAAAAATAGACAGGCCAGAGTTAAATTTTCTGAAAAACACCTCATGAAGCCAGCTCAGTTCTGGAAAAGTATTCTATGGACAGATGAGACCAAGATCAACCTGTACCAGAATGATGGGAAGAAAAAAGTTTGGAGAAGAAAGGGAACGGCACATGATCCAAGGCACACCACATCCTCTGTAAAACATGGTGGAGGCAACATGATGGCATGGGCATGCATGGCTTTCAATGGCACTGGGTCACTTGTGTTTATTGATGACATAACAGCAGACAAGAGTAGCCGGATGAATTCTGAAGTGTACCGGGATATACTTTCAGCCCAGATTCAGCCAAATGCCACAAAGTTGATCGGACGGCGCTTCATAGTACAGATGGACAATGACCCCAAGCATACAGCCAAAGCTACCCAGGAGTTCATGAGTGCAAAAAAGTGGAACATTCTGCAATGGCCAAGTCAATCACCAGATCTTACCCCAATTGAGCATGCATTTCACTTGCTCAAATCCAGACCTAAGACGGAAAGACCCACAAACAAGCAAGACCTGAAGGCTGCGGCTGTAAAGGCCTGGCAAAGCATTAAGAAGGAGGAAACCCAGCGTTTGGTGATGTCCATGGGTTCCAGACTTAAGGCAGTGATTGCCTCCAAAGGATTCGCAACAAAATATTGAAAATAAAAATTTTTTTTTGGGTTTGGTTTTTTTGTCCAATTACTTTTGACCTCCTAAAATGTGGAGTGTTTGTAAAGAAATGTGTACAATTCCTACAATTTCTATCAGATATTTTTGTTCAAACCTTCAAATTAAACGTTACAATCTGCACTTGAATTCTGTTGTAGAGGTTTCATTTCAAATCCAATGTGGTGGCATGCAGAGCCCAACTCGCGAAAATTGTGTCACTGTCCAAATATTTCTGGACCTAACTGTATGTCCCACAAAATAGTTACTAAATAACATTTTCCCCATCTCTAATTTACACCAGCACAATTTTTGAAACAACATTTTTTTTTCATAAGGAAGTTAGAAGGGTTCAAATTTCATCAGCAATTTCTCATTTTTCCAACAAAATTTATCCCAAAAAATTCGTATGCACCACATCACATTTGGAGTGACTTGGAGAAAACTATGCGACAGAAAATACCCAAAAGTGACCCTATTCTAAAAATTGCACCCCTCACTCTACTCAAAACCATATCCAAGAAATGTATTAACCCCTTAGGTGCTTCACAGGAACAAAAGCAATGTGGAAGGAAAAAATGAAAATTTCACTTTTTTGCACAAAAATATTACTTTAGCCATAAAATTTAGCATTTTCACAAGGGTATCCCTAAAAAATGCACCATAAAATGTATTATGTAATTTCTCTTTAGTATGCTAATACCTCATAAGTGGTGGAAATAAAATGTTTGGGCGCACAGCAGGGCTTGGCAGGCAAGGAGCGCCATTTGACTTTTCAATCGCAAAAATGTCTGCAATCGTTAGCGGATGCCATGTTGCGTTTGGAGACTCCCTAAGGTGCCTAAACAATGGAGCTCCCCCACAAGTAACCCTATTTTGGAATCTAGACCCCTCATGGGATTTATCTAGATTTTTAGTGAGCACTTTGAACCCCTGGAGGCATCACAGTAGTTTATAACGTTGAGCTGTGAAAATAATTAAAAAAATTTTTTACCACAAAATTGTTAGTTCAATGAGGTAGTTTTTTTTCACAAAGGTATCAGGAAAAATTGCACCATGAAATTTATAGTGCATTTTCTCCTGAGTACACAGATAACTCATATGTGTTGGAAATCAAGTGTTTGGGCGCACAGCAGGGCTCGGAAGGCAAGGAGCGCCAATTGACTTTTTGAATGGAAAATTAGCTCCAAACATCAAATGGCGCTTGATGATAGGCCGAATTTTGAACAGTCTATCCAAATACGGGTCATCACGGGGAAAGCTGCCCGCATTGTCCCTAAAATGGAGAAACTTATGAATACCGTTTGTGGGTCATGACCATGCCAAATATTGGAGTTTGATATAAAATATCAGTACTCTAGTATTGGTGAATTTCTGGTTTCTTCACAATCCCTACTGGAGGGACCTGGAGTGAAGGACTCCATGTGAAGGACTCAATGGGACTCCAAGTAGAATATGATGAACTGGGGATTTTGGCCAAAAATTGCTGGGCATACAGGTTTGTTTGCTCCACCATAAGACTGACAATTGACTCATAGAAATAGACTTTGAAAAGTCTATTTCTCTGAGGTTCACAGTCTCAAACTGGATTACTGATTGGGGAACGAAATCAGGATTCCATAGAGCAAACTTTTCAGGGTCCAGACAGGGGCACTTGTGCTAGGTTGGGGGTTACTCACATTTGACTTTGACTGTGGGTCTTCCTCCACAGCCTTCGGCTTTTCTCGCCCCAACCTCTGGGTCTTCCTCCATGGCCTCTGGCTCCGGACGATCTTTTGTCGTGCGATGTCTTCGTGGTGGCGAGTCTGTGTCGCTGGAGGAGGAAGAGTGGGAGGAATAGAGAAAAGTGGGGTCCTCTCCCTCACTATCAGCTTTGGAGGCAATAAAGGTGTGGAGGTAGCCTGAGCTATAGCTTGTTTGTTTAAACGTATTAAGAGCACCGGTTTCTGGTTTCCCTGTATGAAGACTCCATTAGCAGTCTTACCCAAATTTCTCCCTTGACAGTTTGGCGCACCCAACGTGGAGCCCCTCCACGGGCGCATTGCCGACCTGGAAACACCGATGGTTTGGACGTCACAGACTGAGATCTCCCTCCGCTCCAATTAGACTGATCATCTTCAACCCAGTAAGTGTTACTTACTGTGTATTCACTGCCATTGTGTTTGGTTTTGAGAGGAGGAGGTGACGGGCTGTGTGTCCTCATCGGTGTTAAAAGGTACCTGATTGTGACTCAGGGGTAGTGCCCGCTGGGGCTCAGAGCACGATCCCAGCCTTGAGGTGTGGATCGAGAGTGTCACACGGGATCGAGTGGATGGTTGTTAGGGCAGGAAAGATGGTGGTGGCCGGATATAGCTAGTTAGACTGACCCGGTCTGTAATTAAAGACGCGGGGAGGGTACACCAGTGATCTGCTGAAGATCAGTCACCCAATTTTTGGGAAGATCTGTGACTAAGGCTTCGGGCTAGTTTTTGACCAATCTCTGGAAGATCAGTGCTCTAATTTTAGCGAGATCTGTGATCAATTTTTTTGAAAGATCAGTGGGCTAATTTTTAGAAAGATCTGTGACCAGATTTGGGAGAGATTTAGCTGAGGGGTTGCCAGCTTGTGTAGAGGTGTGGCCTTAAGTTCTGGCCGGGCTCTAACACACACCGCATAATCATAAATTAGTGTAATCCGGACACCACGAAGATAGCAAAAATGTTCAGACAGAGGAGACAGAAAGCTGAGAGGCCTGAAGGTTCACAAAATGTGTTAGAGCTAGTTGCAGAGAGAGAAGGGAAGAAAGCTGTACGTCATGCCTTGGAGATTTTTAAAATGTTAGAATTACCAAAAGGAGGTCGGCTACAACCGTCACTATGGGCAACAGCACTGAAAGCAAAAAAGGGCAAGTTAAAAGACAGGAGATTGTTGAATGATGCAGAATTGTTTGGCAGAATATCACAGGCATTGCTGTCGGAAGGATATATTGAGGTTGAAGATGAAGATGAGCAAGGGGATGTTGTGTTTTACTATATGTTACCCAAGTCTGAGGACAGATCTGAGTGTCCTCCGGTAGGTTGTTTTGTTGCTGCCCCACAACCTGATCCCCATTTTATTCATCCCGTCCCGGAGCTGCTCATAGATGCTGAACTGCTCAACTTTTTACACACCCATACCCCTGGCCCCTCCTGTACCTGCAATGCCATCTCTCCCCCCCACCAGCCAGTCTGGCGTCACACTCACCAGTTACCAATCCCCTCCCCTTTGTTCCCCCTTCTTCCTCTAGGACACATGGTGAACCTTATTCCAAACGATCCCGGACCCGTCTGGAGTTGTTTAACCCATGATATGTTCAGTTGGTTGCTACGCCTGGAGGGGCTCAAATTTTGTTTAGGATAGGGACGGGAGATTTGTTGACACAGGAGACAGGGGTGTATGTTAATCCGGCTAATTCAAAATTGCATCATGCTGGGGGCCTGGCCCGGCAAATGGTTTTGCAGGGTGGTCAAATAATCCAGAAAGAATAGCATGAATATGTCAGGCAGCATGGTCGTGTTGAACCTGGTCATATTGGTGTAACTCGAGGGGTGCCCTTCTAGCAGTCTATATTGTTCATGCTGTAGGCCCCCGGTTTGATCCCATGCATCCCCGGGATTCTGAAAATGTTCTGAGGGACTGTGTAAACCGTTCCATTGTTTATGTTTCTAATCTGGATGTTACTTTGCTGACCCGTAGAAGTGTTTCACTGCCCTTGATATCTGCTGGTTTATTTGGTTTTCATGTGGAGAGGGCTGCAAGGGTGATTGTTGAAAGCATCATGTCTACAATCAGAGGTTGTAATCTGTATCTGGAGGAGGTCAGGTTAGTGATAGATGGAGAACTCGCTGTCTATCATGCAGTAGCAACAGCTCAACAGAAGGACTCGGTTCCCTTGCCAACAGTACCTTATGTGTCGGTCAAGACTGACACAGAAAGCTGTACGGAGTACTCAACAGACTCCGAACCCGACGAGGAACAGCCCACACCCAAATATGTTCCCTTCAACCATTCAAGCTGTGGGTTGGGGGCAGCCCGTACCTGCCTGCTGTACCTGGCTAGCATACAAGAACATGGCGAAGCACACATCATTTTTCGGGGGGGGGGGGGGGGGGGCAAAAAACTCCTGCATTCAGTCCTGGATGGAGTATGCTAAGCCGTGTAGTTCTGCAGCTGCTGTCTGTCTGTATGGAGGAGAGCAGATAGCAGCTGCAGAACGACAAGGCTCAGCATGCTCCATTCACTAGTGTATGCAGGAGAGAAGACAGCAGCTGCAGAACTACGCCGAAGGAAAAGCGGCAAAAGACAGAGTGCAGGACGCATCGCGTGGACCTGTAAGTGTTATGGCAATGTTTATTAACTGTATATGTACATTTATAATGTGTTTTTATGTGTTTGTGTTTGCCTCCCATTGTTTTCAATGGGATTCGAGGGGTTTGTCGAACGGTTCGTCGAGCCGAACTCGAACGCGGCCTCCATTCGACTAACCGAACCGAACTTGAGCCTTTAGAGGCTCGCTCATCTCTACTCACATTGTAGCTTTTGAGAAGTGCACATTGGAGATTTCACATTTATCATGACCTCCTGCTGCAGGATGCCTTCTATCATCAGGCTCTGACAAAGATCCACTTGACTGCTTGGAGGTTGAGAGGAATATCTTCACAAAAAAGGTTCTATCAAAAGATCTTATAAACATGCCCTCAGAAGACCTGCTGCAATCAAGCGTTACTACTGATTATGGGAAATATACAACTCCTGGTGCTCCCAGTGTTATAGCTGCCCCGATTCGCTAATATTCATGCTTTGTATTCTTAAAGATGGCTTAAAAAGGAGCTCAAACTGAATACATTAAAATTGCATTTTTCAGAATTTATTGCCCATTCACTGAACACAATTTTTGGTCAACCATTAATATGTACCTTCTTCAGTGCAATAATAAATGTACCATGGTGTTCCATGCACCTATCCCATCTTGGGACTTATCCCTTATCTTAAAACAACGGATGTGTCTTCCATTTCAGCCTGTTGTTCCCACTTCCATTAGGCATATGTCTTCTAAAATCCTTTTTTATTGGCAATAACATCTGCCAACAGACTAGGTGAACTACAAGCACTGTCCTCTAAATAGTCTTATCTAATGGACAGTTCTGATCAGTTAGTTAGTCCTCAAAATGATGCCGGAGTTCCTGCCTAAAGTCAATTCTACAACTAATACGAATCAAGAAATTTGTCTTCCGGTTCTCTGTTCCAATCTTTAGTCCCCTTTACACACTGAAACTTTCTAGCGATCCCACCAGCGATCCCAACCTGGCCGGGATCGCTACAAAGTCTCTGGTGAGCTGTCAAACAGGCAAACCTGGCCAACGACGCAACAGCGATCCGGACCTGCAGAACGACCTAGCTAGTCATTGGGGACGTTGTAAAGCAGCTTTTTGAAAGGGAAGTCGCTAACGAAGTCGCTGTAAAGTCCCCTTTACACACTAAAACTTTGCTGCACAGCGGGAAACAAAGGACCAAAGAATGGTCCTGAACGATTTGTAGCGATCACAACTTCACAGCAGGGGCCAGGTCGCTGATGTGTTTCACACACTGCAATGTCGCTGGGGAGGTCGCTATAACGTCACAAAACCGGTGACGTTACAGCGATGTCATTTGCGATGTTGCAGTGTGTAAAGCCACCTTTTCAGTTCAGAAGTCCTAACAAAGGAAACAAAGCCTCAAAGTCATCCTTTACAATTGGATCAGAAAAATAATCATGGAATGTTAACTTCTAGCAGGGCAGGCTTCTCCTATTTCCATTACGGCACCCTATATATGGGCTTCCCAAGCTTCTTGGAGCTCTTATTCCAGTGGAACACATTTGCAAAGTTGGATCTTATGGTTTGGCCTTTAACAGAGGAGTTCTAGAGCATGTTTTGTCTAACAAGTACCTGCTTCCTTAGAAACTCCTGTACACATCCTTATGTTTGCTGCAATAAGATGTCCATAAAGAATAAAACTTATTTACCTGAAAATTTATTTTCCTAAAGTATGAAAGCATCACAACTTCCCACCATTGAATAATAAAATTATTTGCTACATTCCATACAGATGTTAGTCTTTTTACAAAATCTTTTACATGATTAATGGCCATAATTGCTTAATTATTTGCCTACTTTATTGCTACTAAAATGTCTTCTATCATGAGTAGGGGTCAAAATACTTATCCCTTTGGGTGTTGCCTATGGACTGCTGGAAAAGAACATTTCAGGTAACTGACATTTATTCCTATTAGGACTTTGCACAAAATTCATGAACAGTGTGAATAATAAATATCAGCAAATATAACAATTATTTAGGAGCCATAGTACCCTTAAAATTGTGTTTTCCTGTATTAGTACTGTGTTACATTAGGGAATCAATATTTGCAGCAAATACATTGAAAAGTCATGATTTAAATTTAGTTATTGACTAGTTAATTTTATTCTTAAATGGAAAGCAATGGAAATCTTCATGTGCTTCCATTTGTGGCTTCTTCTATGTTGACTCACACCTCAGAACATTAACAGCATTCTATAATTTCCTTTCACTTCAAAGTAAACCATGTTAGGAGATAAAACCCTGCTTTCAGCAGCAGAAGCACAGCGATGATATACCTATTTTTAGCAAAACCACAGCTTTTTACACTGATTGATTTTGTATGTTGTTCTTATTTAATTGGCACATTTCACACAGCTCCATTATGCATTTTAATCCCAGCCATTATTTCAAGTTTAATTACTGTTAATAGCTCCCTTCCTTCATCCCACGCAATAACACAATTTCAATACATACTTGGGCAAAGAGCCATGGTTTCTACAAGCCAATGTGACCATTTCAAGTTAGATGTAAATCTGTAAATCACAATGTTCCTCATGTGAATATATCCATGGAGAAAAATTATGCATTTCATTATAAAATAGTGTATAAACCTGAATTTGGTTTCAGTTTAGTTTATCTCTAATTCCAAATTGCTAATTTTCTTGATTTCTTACATATTTTATCAGGTTCAGAACTTTAATTTTAAGATTGATTAACTACATAAATATTTGATTTCATTGCCTCTGGTGTAGATTAGTAAATAAATTATGTTTCTTTAAGGGAAGTCATTTATTATTACTTTTATATATTAATGAGATTCTGTAAATATATACTGTAAATAAATGCAGACCTGGAAAAACCATATTCCCCCATAGGTATGCTCTATTCTGTTATTTCACTCCTATTTCACTCCTATATTATATTACTATAGAATATTGGGTGTACTTACCGGACCTCATTTACAGAAACAAATTCAGAAAATAAGTGAATGTGCTATAGGAGAAAGGCATCCGAGAACATGCTAATAGTTTGTATGGCCATGCAGGCTTACCCATCAAGACCTTCACCCATGACATTTTATGGATTATCCTACCTTGTATACTGATGGTCAGTACCTGGGCCATCACAGATCAGTGGTTCCCAATGGTGTACAGTTTGAATAGCAAAGTTGTTTTCCATCTCTAGAGTCACTATCTTCTGTAGAGTGTAAGCTTTTATGGTCAGCGAGGTCATCTATCTCTCTCTCTCTCTCTCTCCTGTAGAGTTCAAGCTTTTATGACCAGAATGGTCCTCTCTTTCTTCTGCAGTGAGTTAGCTCTTGTGATCAGAGGGGTTCTTTCTCTCTCCAGTGTGTTTTAAGCTCTTCTGGCAGTGTCCTCTTTCTGACTCTCTCCTGTAGAGTATAAGCTCTTATGATAAGCAGAGTCCTCTATCTCTCTCTCTTCTGTAGAGGGTAGGCTCTAACTAGGTGCTTTCTCTGTCTTCTTCCCATGTGTATTTACTGAGCAATTAAGCTTTCCAATATTAAGATTCAAATTAATTTATTCTCCGTAAATCAAACTTTTGGAAACTTTCAGTTAAGTCAGCAAATTTGAATTTTAAAATCTCTACTACCTAATTATTATTCAGTTAGCACGTTCTTACATATGAATGCTTAGTTACCCGATATTTACCCTGGCTACGTGTGCAGGGAGCCAGCGCTAAGTGGTGTATGCTGGTAACAAGGGAAAATATCGGGTAACCAAAAAAGGTACCCGATATTTACCCTGGTTACCAACGTATGCTGCTTACACAGAGTCGATGTTCGTTGGTCTCCCGCCGTCAAACACGCCGATGTGTGCTGCACAGCGGGAGACCATTGAACAGCAAAAAATGAACCAGAACAGTGTGTAACAATCAGCAATTTCACAGCAGGGGCCAGGTTGCTGCTTAGTGGCACACACAGCGAGATCGCTGATGAGGTCACTGGTACATCACAAAATCTGTGACTCAACAGCAATCTCGCTAGCGATCTTGCTATGTGAGAAGTACCCCTTACATTACTGTCTCTCTCCAAGATAACAAGAAGTGACATATCAGATGCAAATAAAGCCATATCTATTTTAACCATGTTGTATCTTGCTATATCTTGGACTCTAGCAGTGAAATAGAGCCATCCTCTGTCATTAAATCTCCTGACCACTAATTATAATGATGATTCTGTTGTTCCTGATACAGTTTTTACACAGCGAAATGGGAAGTGAGCCAACTTTTTTACATATACAAATTCCTATAACAAATTGAAGGCTGAAAATAAAGGAGCGCAAAATAGGGCTTTACCAGATAAATGGTGAGTTAGGTAAAATTGAAACCACTCACCTGGCAGGGTTGTAGCAGGCACAACTCCTATACAAGGTATCATTTAATGGCGGTTGCTGCAGCTCCACGTGAATAATCTGGAAGGTACTGGAGAAAGAATGGATGTATTGCTGCGCTACCACCAATGTGAAGAAGTGTTAATTAATATTAGTAATTTATTTTACAGGTCGACGCGTTTCTGGGATCAAGTCTCCTTCCTCAGGACCATGGAAATCAACAAAAGACTTTTGTTGATTTCCATGGTCCTGAGGAAGGGGACTTGATCCCTGAAACGCATCGACCTGTAAAATAAATTACTAATATTAATCAACACTTCTTTGCATTGGTGGTAGCACGGCAATAAATCTTTTGTTTCTCCAGTACGTTCCAGATTATAACAAATTGAAAAAATATCTACAATAAAGTTAGTTATAAAGAACATGTAATTATTTGATGATACATGTCCTTTAAGTAATCTAAAGGGTTCAAATAAAGGATTTAAAAAATAAAGGAGACAATATCATTCCTAGAATTATGCAAAATTGTATTCTCACTAGAAATATAATTTTCTTGAAATGATATTGCATCTGCCATGCTAATAACACTGAGATCTTGTTATCTGCTATGTAGTTTACTTGTTTTATCTAGTTATAGACCTGTCAGTCACTTATTTCATTTTATATTGAATTTAAACAAGCTGTTGTTTCAAACTTTTGCTTTCCTGAATCCATCATTATAGCCTGACCTGACGTTATTGCTGCACTATAGATTGATGTTCCAAACAAAGATGCTCCCTCAGGTCATTCAAGTAATGAAGTTGCTCTGGTATAATATGCAAGTTGATGAAAGTCTACCTTTTCAAAATAAGGCATTAAAATAGGTATCGCATTCAAAACTTTTTCTTCAGTTTTAAAAAGCAGACACCAAACAGGACCTATTTTACACATGAACTCCATTTGTGTGTTCCTCACATAGATAAAACATACAGTATGAGCGAATAAACATGTGGACATAATTTAAGATGGTATATTTCTAGGTTCAACCTTCAGTATATTATTTCCGGAGTTTAATATTGTTATTGTTAAAAAAAAGTTGAAGAAACTTCTGATAAACTAAAAAAGCATAATGCAATTATGAGAAATAGTTTGATAGTATCATAAAATTATATTTTTCATCATTATGCTACAAACAATTACAAAGTTTATTCAAAAGGATAGTGTGTCAATGTGACTCCCATTTGCATTCTATAGACGCTAAATGTATCCTTTTACAGTTGTTTGAATTTTTTAACGACTAGAAGTTTGCTGAAGGACTATGTCACAGTCGTCTGTTTTTGGAGACTAGTGACATTTTTCGGACTGGAGACCCTCATCTCTATCTGGTTATCCACATTTGAATGTGGTTTAATTTCCTTTAGTACCTAAGCCATCCGTTCCCGGAGCTTTTTCATTTTGCATCTGGCCAAGCGCTTCCTCTAATTCTTCCAACAGGATGTCTCGATCCTACAAATCCCTTTCTTCATCGGCTAGTGTGGGGAGAGAGAGAGAGCATTCAAATATTGTTCAATCTCAGTCTCTGTGAGGTCACAGTCTGATGTGTATAGTCGCATATAATACCTCTTTATCTCCCTCACTATATCCTCACTTTCCGTTACAAGGTCACCCAACTCCGTCTTCAGCCTATTTATATATGAAGATCCCTCCTGTGCCCTAATGACTGTGGTTAGTAAGTGCCCTACTCCCTCCCCCTCTATGAAATATTTCTGTTTCAGGAAGTAACTTTTATTTGCTGCCGCCGACATGAGATTTTCCTTTGAGTGACGTTTGTGCCTTCTCTATAGTTTTTTTTGTTTCCTCTGTTGGGTTGAGCACCACCGCAGCCTCCGCAACAGATACTTTAGCCAATATGAAATACAGGTATGCATCATGTAAGTGTCAAAGATTTGACCAGAATCACCATATTAACAGTATATAACTAAGATTGATTCAGTCCAAGAGTCTAAATATAATAATCAATAATACAAACAAGTGTTTGAAAAAATACAAAAGTATTTATTAATCATTGTGACACATAGAGGACATACACAGAAGGATGGTGAGTTAAAATCAAGACAGCAAAACAGAGGGCGGTGTTACAAAGGGTGGGACCCTGTAAAAGGATATAAATCCCATACAATTTAGACTGTAGTAGGAGAGGGGCTCAACCTTGCAGGAAGGTAAAAAATATGTATGACAGGGATCAAAGGTATAGAGAACCATATATATAGACCCATATAGGGAATTAGGAAATCAAATAAATGGCAATGAAATAGTGGCACAATGATAGATAGAAATCTTAATGTGGCCAGATGCAAGTATCAAAATGAGATGGAAACTAAATCAAGAATTGATTAGAACTGCTGTAGTATATATATAGTTAATTGCAACCAGATACATTCATGAAAATTGACAATATATGCATATAGTAGATCATAAACAATTGTAAATGGGAGCAATCACCTATTAAAAAACAAGAGTATATTCCATCAATCAAAAAATACATGCTTGCTAATGAGTGATACATGCAAAGAAGGACTAAATAGTCCACCAGCCAAAGTAACATTGCCATTACTTGTGTGTCATGTTCAAATAAATGAGGATCCACTCATTACTGCAGGGAGCAAAGAACTTGGGTCATACCCACCAAGGTAAGAAGGTCCCACCGGAGTACACCGCCCACACCTGACGCACGTTTCGCAACGGCTTCGTCCGAGGTGTGGGAAGCTGTAAGTCCGGCGGCCTTAAATCATCCCCAAACGTTACCTGCCAGCCTATGGCGGCGCGCGTCGGCCCAGCGGCGCCCATCACCACCTGTGCCCCGGCGTCAAGGAGCCCGCAGTGCGCAATCGCGAACCACGGGCGCCTATTGGACACCGGGCGCAGGGGTGAGGAGACCACCACGGGCCGGCGTGCGCACAGGTCGGAGGCAAACACTTAGCCGTCACAGATGGCACGCGTCAGTACAGCGACGCCCATCCTCATCAGCATGTCGGCGTCCAGGGAACCATGGTGCACAAGCGCAACTCATGGAAGCCTATTGGACGTCAGGTGCTGAGAGGAGGGGAGTCACGGAGCCAGCGCGCGCACAGACGTGAAGCTGAGGACGACATAATGAAAAAGGGCAAGGATGAATATACATGCAATTGAGCAATCAGAGACGAGTAACCATGATTTTTATGCATATACAACATGTGCTTTTATAATACAGAAATAACAATATTAGCAATAGAAAATATATCAATTAAGCAATATAGAAAATATATATGAACACAATGGAAATTTCCAAGATGCCTTCATAAAGATGTATCACCAAATGTAGATTCCTCAGCGAAGATTGCAACAAAGGGAAGGGGGAGAGGATGGTAACAGGGAGAAAAAAGGACCACCGGATCTATAAGAAGAACAATGCAGAAATTAAAATCAAGATATTTGGCAAAGGACACCGGCACAACCAAATGCTACAAAAAATGCATAAATTGCATATGTATAATATTGAAATTAGTGGCATGTGCTGCAGGGCAGAAAGCGAACTCAGGGGAAACAGTTATTAGCAAAGAAAAGGCTTGAAACTGACAACATCATTGAGGCCCAATGGCTTAGTAGTATTAAGGATGGTAATCCATCTGGCCTCCCTCTTATGTAGATTGTTTTTAGTATTGCCCCCTCTAATCCCCAGGTTCACCTTATCAATACCACGGAACTTGAGGCACCTCCAATTACAGCCATGTTTTTCTTTAAAGTGCTTGGGGATGTTCTTGAGCATGAGTATATCATCAGGCTTCTGGAGCTTGGCCGCGTTTTTGATGTCGCGGACATGCTCCAGAATCTGTACCCTCAATTCACGTGTGGTGAGACCTATGTATATTAGGCCACATGGACATGTGGCCCAATATACAACATTGGAAGACCGGCAATTGATGAAATGCCTAATATGATATGTTTTTGAGTGTGAGACCGGCAATTGATGAAATGCCTAATATGATATGTTTTTGAGTGTGAGGAGTTCCAAAAGTCATAGGCCCGGTCCATTTGTGGACATGCACCACAGTCACCACATGAGACGGACCCATGTCTGGAACCGCTACATCTCAAGAATGTGGTGCTGGGCCTAGGTGTATAGTGGCTCCTCACAATAAGGTCTCTCAATGTCTTAGATCTTCTGGGGGCAATGGCAGGTCTGGATGTTAGAAAGGAGGCCAGGTCATGATCAGCCATTAGGATAGGCCAGTATTTTGATATTATCGTTGACATCTCACGCTATTGTGCATGATATGGCGTGATCAAATGGATCATATCATCAGTGACCTTAGGTTTAGTCCTGAGAAGATCATCACGGACCGATCCTTTGGCTCTTTCATATCCTTTTTGAATAATTTGATGGGAATAATGTCTCGCCTCAAACCTCCTGGTCAGGTTATACGATTGCTTCTCGAATAAGGCGTCACTTGAGCAAATTCTCTCCGTGGTATTGATAAGGTGAACCTGGGGATTAGAGGGGGCAATACTAAAAACAATCTACATAAGAGGGAGGCCAGATGGATTACCATCCTTAATACTACTAAGCCATTGGGCCTCAATGATGTTGTCAGTTTCAAGCCTTTTCTTTGCTAATAACGGTTTTCCCTGAGTTCGCTTTCTGCCCTGCAGCACATGCCACTAATTTCAATATTATACATATGCAATTTATGCATTTTTTGTGGCACTTAGTTGTGCCGGTGTCCTTTGCCAAATATCTTGATTTTAATTTCTCCATTGTTCTTCTTATAGATCCGGTGGTCCTTTTTTCTCCCTGTTACCATCCTCTCCCCCTTCCCTTTGTTGCAATCTTCGCTGAGGAATCTATATTTGGTGATACATCTTTATGAAGGCATCTTGGAAATTTCCATTGTGTTCATATATATTTCTATATTGCTTAATTGATATATTTTCTATTGCTAATATTGTTATTTCTGTATTATAAGAGCACATGTTGCATATGCATAAAAATCATGGTTACTAGTCTCTGATTGCTCAATTGCATGTATATTCATCTTTGCCCTTTTTCACTATGTCGTCCTCAGCTTCACGTCTGTGCGCGCTCTGTCTCCATGACTCCCCTCCTCTCAGCACATGACGTCCAATAGGCTTCCATGAGTTGCGCTTGTGCACCATGGTTCCCTGGACGCCGACGTGCTGATGAGTATGGGCGTTGCTGTACTAACGCGCGCCATCTGTGACGGGTAAGTGTTTGCCTCCGACCTGTGCGCGCGCCGGCCCGTGGTGGTCTCCTCCCCCCTGCTCCCGGTGTCCAATAGGCGCCCGTGGATCGCGATTGCGCGCTGCGGGCTCCTTGACGCCAGGGCGCAGGTGGTGATGGGCGCCGCTGGGCCGACGCGCGCCGCCATAGGCTGGCAGGTAACGTTTGGGGATGATTTAAGGCCGCCGGACTTACAGCTTCCCACAACTCGGACGAAGCCGTTGCGAAACGTGCGTCAGGTGTGGGCGGTGTACTCCGGTGGGACCTTCTTACCTTGGTGGGTATGACCCAGGTTCTTTGCTCCCTGCAGTAATGAGTGGATCCTCATTTATTTGAACATGACACACAAGTAATGGCAATGTTACTTTGGCTGGTGGACTATTTAGTCCTTCTTTGCATGTATCACTCATTAGCAAGCATGTATTTTTTGATTGATGGAATATACTCTTGTTTTTTAATAGGTGATTGCTCCCATTTACAATTGTTTATGATCTACTATATGCATATATTGTCAATTTTCAGGAATGTATCTGGTTGCAATTAACTATATATATATACTACATCAGTTCTAATCAATTCTTGATTTAGTTTCCATCTCACTTTGATACTTGCATCTGGCCACATTAAGATTTCTATCTATCATTGTGCCACTATTTCATTGCCATTTATTTGATTTCCTAATTCCCTATATGGGTCTATATATATGGTTCTCTATACCTTTGATCCCTGTCATACATGTTTTTTACCTTCCTGCAAGGTTGAGCCCCTCTCCTACTACTACAGTCTAAATTGTACGGGATTTATATCCTTTTACAGGGTCCCACCCTATGTAACACCGCCCTCTGTTTTGCTGTCTTGATTTTAACTCACCATCCTTCTGTGTATGTCCTCTATGTGTCACAATGATTAATAAATACTTTTGTATTTCCGCAACAGATACTTCCTGAATTAGACTGTGGGTGTAGCGTCTGTTTTGGTTTTATATATGCATTTTTCTCTGATATAGATGCCCCTCACCATAGAGAGGCTTTCATAGAGTCCCAGACTATATGTGATGGTGCAGAGCACTCATTAAGTTGGAAATATTCTAAAATAGTATCATCCAAAGACCCATAAGCTGGATCCAGAAGGGATTACCGTCACACATAACGAGATTGCTAGCGAGATCGCAACTGAGTCACGGGTTTGGTGACCCAGTAGCGATCCTGTTAGCGATCCTGTTATGTGTGACACCTACCAGCGATCAGGCCCCTGCTGTGAGATCTCTAGTCGCTGCAGAATGGTCCAGGCCATTTTCTTTAAAGGCAATGTCCTGCTGGGCAGGACATATCGCTGTGTTTGACACTGTGTGACAGGGTCACAGTGACTGCTGAGATCGTTATATAGGTCGCTACTGCGATCTGTATTGTTCCTGCATCGCTGGTAAGATCTGACTGTGTGACATCTCACCAGCGACCTCCCAGTGACTTACCTGCGATCCCTATCAGGTCGCATCGTTTTCGGGATCGCTGGTAAGTCGTTGTGTGTGACTGGGCCTTAAGTTTCCAGATAGACCTAGACAGGGTGAGGGGGTTTCCCCATGAAAGTGTAACATGGAGTGGTGAGTGATCAGATACGCTTCTAGGTAGATAGGCCACCATTTGTACATATGAGGTCATAATTGTGTTCCCAATAGCCAGGTCTATCCGTGACATAGTGTGGTGGGAGCTAGAGTAGCAGGAAAACTGTTTGGATGTGGGGTTTTGGACGCGCCAAAGGTCTACCAAACCCAGCTCTGTCAGCATTCTTGCAAATGAAGTTGGGGCAGCGTCCTCTGATATGTTCTCCGAATGTGGATTATCTAGATAAGGATGTAAATATGTGTTAAAATCTCCTATCAGAAGAGTCGGCGCAGGGGGAAAGGAGTCTAAAACAGACAAGATTCTTTTTACTAGTTCGACTGAGTACGGTGGAGGGATGTATACCGCAACCAGAATAAATTGTATACCATAAAGCGTGCAAAGTAAATAAACAAATCTGCCCCCAGGGTCAACCACTGATTTTGTACATGAGAACGGGATGGATTTGTGCACCAACACACTGACACCCCGTGCATGGTTTGAGTATGTGGAATTATATTCATGTGTGATCCATCCCTTCCTCAGCCAATGAACATTATCTCTCACCATGTGGGTCTCAGATAAACATAAAATAGTCGGGAGAAACTTTTGCAAATGAGTAAATATAGCACACCTCTTATTCGTATCCCTGAGCCCCCTAACATTCCACGCTATAATATTAAGTTATGTCGCCATAAGAGCAGGTTAAAAAATAATAAATCGGAGCATACTCCATTCCTGGGGGAGAGAGGCAATCTCCACCGATTCCTTTTAGCTTTAGCTTGAGCGACACGACTGAGGTACGCCACATCCCCCATATTAATTGCAAAATACAACAATAAACAAAAGAAGCAAGGAGGGAAATAGAGCCCTGTACACCAGTGCACAGCGCCCCTGCCCTCAAAAATAAGTGTAAACTTGCACATTTCTCTCAGATAGAGAGAATCAGGGCTAGAAAACTCGCCCAGAGTCCATGCAGGGAGAAGGGTCCACAACTTGTTCCCGTAACGAGTGTCCACAGTGAACCGGTCATCTCCCGCCCTGGATCCAAAATTGAATGATCAGTAGTAATTATACCAGCATAGCATCTCAGACAAAAAGAAACAGCAGCACCTTGCAGTAAAAAGGGTGATCTTCAAGTATTCTTCCTCCTCATGGACTTCTCATTAATATCCAGCCAAGACAGCCCCGCTCCTGCCGTATCAAAAAAGTGAGTTTCTCCATTCACCACAATTCGTAGTCTAGCAAGATACATCATGGAGTATGGCACTTGTAATCCGTGCAAGCGTTGTTTAATCTCAATAAATTGCGCCCTTTTATGTTGTACCTCCATGGAAAGTCAGGGAAAATAGAGATCTTCCTCCCATTAATAGCAAGTTCCTTAATATCTCTGGATCTGCACAGAATAGCATCCCTGTCTTTAAAATGCAGGAGTTTAAGCAAGATAGGACGTGGGGGTGCTCCTGGCAGGGGGGCACGTGTAGGGACCCTGTGCGCTCTCTCAATAGTAAACAATGGGGATAAAACATGTTTGTCAAAGGTGTCCATTAGCCATTTTTCAAAAAAGCCCAGGGAGTCATTCCCTTTGCCCTCTCCGGGACACCCACCAGGCGCAGATTACTTCTACAGGATTGGTTCTCCAAATCGTCCAACTTGTTCAGCAGTGTTGTGATATTTTGCGTGGCTTTTCCCTGCTCCCGTGTCATTGGTGGCAATTTATCCTCTGCTGCACTCACACGTTCCTCCAGCTCTCCTACTCTGGCAGTCACCCCCTGCAGCTCATGTTTGATACGAGCTATATCCCGAGTAACAGTTCCCATTTGGTTACTTAAAGTGGCCAGTGTGGTGTTGCAAGCATTAACTGCTGCCAGGATTTCTCCCAGTGTGGGTTCAGCTTCAGAGGGGACAGACTCAGGCCACTTCATATCTCCCCCTCCTACACTTTCAATCACAGGCCCCGTGTCTGTATTTGTTGAGCTGCTGAACAAACAGGGCTCAGATTACTCACAGCTCCTTCACTGGATATACGATCCTCCATGTTATGTTCAGTGTCTCTCACAGACTTCTCACCGGAGGACAGATCAGGAACAGGAGCCACTCTGGCATATCTCTCCAGCCTGCTCGCAGCCCCCACTGCTCCAATACAGGACGGCCTGGTTTATGCCGGCACCATCTTGGCCACTGCATGGACACATTCCTTTGCATATTTACCCTTATCTTTCTTGCTGATACAGATAGGCATGGTGCTAGTATCCTCCCCTCTCCAGATGCCTGGGTGAATATTGCAGCCTTCCAGGTTAGTTATGCCTTTTAATTGGGCCGGTATTCAGGATTTTGAACAGATCCAGGCAGGAGCTTTCCCTTGCTGCGTCCTCCCTACATGAGGTCCAGGCCACGCCCCCGAATGAAAGACTTTTATGTGATAATTACAGGGTAGCGAATGAAGACAGACTAGTCCTAAAAGAGTTTGGTCATGGCTGGAATAGAGCTTGGTGACTCCAGTTCATAGTAACACCAAGCTGTTTGGTTGAGCAGTGAAACAATAATACATGAGGAGAAGATTTGGTGCCAAACACAAATGTGCAAAAAAAAAATGTTTGAGGTGGTAGATGTAAGTGCATTGGGTCCATATCAAGACATGATGATTACAAGAGAGCTTAGCCTTTTCTGCCATGGCAGGTAAAACGTGAGACTACATCAGTAGAAATGGTAAAACTGACATCAGAAGCCATGATTTTAGCCTATGCAGAATTTTGAAGATGATTACATGTAAAAAGTAAGCAGTGTTTGGAGAGGTAGTAGTTACTATGTTAACAGAACCAAGAAATGGCGTTATAGTGCAGATGGTAAACTAAAGGTCTGAAGACTTATAGTCTAGATATGGAGGAAATAGGCTTTCGAGTATTCAATGAGAATCACTACAATTGTTCTAATAACAGAGTGCATTGTTAACTAAGAGTGTGCAGGTAGAGTAGTCCCTCAAGTACGTGTTGAGTTAGTGGTACTGTGCTCAAAGTCAGTGTATGCTGTAGTTAGGTCATTTTGGGATTTGAGGGAATTAATTATAGTTCAGAATACTAGCTGAACTGATTGGCATAGACAGTGGAAAGAGTAGCATAGTATGAGCTCATAAAGGTTCAAGACCAAGGTGGGAAGGCTAGCCTATGTTTGCTGAGAGTGAATGTGAAATGGCTCTGAAGTGTGACCCAGGCCAATTCAGCCAAAAGGCGACATGACTATCTTGCCTCAATAGGCATCCAGGGAGTGGCAATATGCTGCCTATTTGTACATTTACTTAACCTCTCACATTAAAACTTGAACTGAGAATGCAAGGACAAGACATGGCAATTTACCACTAGCAAAGCTCTAACAGCTAAGGGCAAGGAGAGTTGATAATTAGGAATAGTATGTCTGCAACTCCTGTTGACTCAAGCTGGTAAAGTTTGGCCATGTATTCCTGCGGAATAACTCAGCCCAGCAGGGAAGTTCTTCATAACGTTTGCTCTTACTTCCAATTCTTTACTTTTCAGCATCTAAAATCTTCAGCAGATCCATGCCTTCTCTCACCTCTCTGCATGTGAGATGACCCTTACCTCTCCGATATTTTTTTGTCTACATTCTCTGTGCTGTGAAGATTGTTAAGAAAGGGTTTAAGGGTATGTGCGCACGTTGCTTTTTACCTGCTTTTTACCTGCTTTTTACCTGCTTTTTTGCTGCTTTTTCTTCTGCGCTGTTTAATGCCAAAATGGATGTGTTCTTCTATTCAGGCAAAGTCTATGGGAATTTGGGTTTCTTGTTCACACTATGTTGTTCAAAATGCTGCCTTTTTGAGGCAGAACTTTGGTCAAAAACTCAGCTTTTCAAAGAAGCAACATGTCAATTGTTTTTGCCATTTGGGTTTTGCACTGCAAAGCTGAGTTTTTGACCAAAGTTCTGCCACAAAAAGGCAGCATTTTGAACAACATAGTGTGAACAAGAAACCCAAATTCCCATAGACTTTGCTTGAATAGAAGAACACATCCATTTTGGCATTAAACAGCGCAGAAGAAAAAGCAGCAAAAAAGCAGGTAAAAAGCAGGTAAAAAGCAACGTGCGCACATACCCTTAGCCTTCCCTCTTGCTTCCTTCTTTGCTGACTCTCCACTCCATGCCCTCCATGAACTGCCATGAAAATTATTCCTGATTCCTTGTCTTTTACACCTGCTCCCCCAGATTCATCAGATTACATTAAGGAATGGGTGTGTTAATAGCGCACTTTTTTTCTTATGTTTTATTAATTTAGCACTTTTTCCCCATGTATAATAATAATAATAATAAATAGACTTGAAAAACAATCTCAGAAAAGTGATTTTCTTGAGGAACCCATCTTATCAAAACTGAAAGAAGTAAAATTGAAAAGTCACAGAAAAAAATGTTCTTGCAAAAAAAGCTCAGCTGTCCAGGAAAAAAATATGATTCTTGAAATGTCACAACACAAAAATTATTTTCTATTCCAATAAATTGTACTGTGCAGAAGAGTAGAAAAATATTTACCTTGTTACCAGAAGTGTACATTAATAAGTCTGAAAATGCGTATACTTGCGAAGCCATGCGTTCAATGGTGCTTACTGATTTCCTTGCTTCTATAAGATAATTATATAAATAAATTTTTATATAGCGCTAACATATTCCACAGCGCTTTACATACATCAGGAACACTGTCCCCATTGGGGCTCACAATCTAAATTTCCTATCTGTATGTCTTTGGAGTGTGGGAGTAAACTGGAGAACCCGGAGGAAAACCACACAAACTCCTTGCAGATGGTGTCCTTGGTGGGATTTGAGCCCAAAACTCCAGCACTGCAAGACTGCAGTGCTAACCACTGAGCCACCATCCCATTCATATAACTGAGTAAACAGAAGAAATTATGAAGACCGCATAAAGTGATCGAGCATAGGTGACCAGAAGCAGAGAAACACCTGAGATTAAAGGCTTGCGCACACTAGTGTGTAACTAACATATAACTGCGAGAAAATAAGGTATCGCACTCAGCCCAATGTTATTCAATGAGGCACTGCAGATCTTTGTATTTTTTTCTCAGCTGTATTCAGGCAGAAGAAAAAATTGCATAAATCTGATGTGACTTGCCAATGCAAGTCAATGGGTGCGAGCAAAAAAAATGAACCATCTGTATACCATCCAATTTATTCTCACATAAGATAAATTGCCACAGGATATTCAATTTTGCCAGCATATATGGAACTGTTGGCACCCTCCCCAAACTGTTCCAGTATTAAAAAAAACATGCCTTCTCGGAGACGAAGAGGATATCTTGGCTGATAAATGCGGAGCTGTTCCTGGTATTTGCTCAGGAGAGGCACGAGATATGGGACACAGGAGACCCTAGATTTGTGGACAATAAGGATGCATCTATCAGCAGATGTATTTTTTTTGCACCTGATCATGTGTAGTCTCTTTTATTACATCCCTATAAAGGTCACTGATCACTTTTAGAGCACTGAAATTGCAAACATTAGATATTATAGGTATTTTTCTAGCCTGCGCCTGACAGTCACATTTTATGGGAACTCGTTAGAACCGATATTGTATGTAACGGAGGGTTAATCATGCATATTGCTATACAATGAAAATATTCAACTGTTACACACCACCTGCACCTTAACATGTATCTTAAGTTGTTGGCTTCAAGAAATGTACTAAGTCTACCATATGTGTTTGGCATCTTTTTTTCTTGGCTGTGCCAAATATACAATAGATATGTACATTTTCACTACTGTTTTGTTACTTTACAAATCATTATGTTATTTAACTTCCAGTGAGTGATATCAGTAGACGGTGACACAGGTGCTGTAACCAATATAGGAGGGACCACCAGTCGCAAGTGAGAAGTGAAGATGCTGCAACAAAGAACGATCCATAATTATATATGGATCTCTTGAATTTTCTGTAATTCATCATGGCACTCCAACCGTAAGTGCACACCTATTGGCTGTTGTCTTGAATAGTATTTTGTTTACATATGTATGTTACGAAAATAACATCTTTTATATTTCAAAACTGAATCCAACTTACAGGACAAGGACACACCATTGGAGTCTGAAGTGATGGCGCTTGCAGTCAAGGCAGAAGTGGAGGGATGTACCACCACTAGACACCTAACAGGAGAACCAAGAGCAACTGCCCAATATTGGCCTTGAACACCTCCCTTTCCCTAACTCACATTACATAGGGAATACAATACTGATTTCACTCATGTTACTTTTCTGTATAAAAATAGGAGCGATTCTTTTATACACTAGCGTGAGCATACCGTAAAATTGAGAATTGTCTTTCAGAGTAAGAAGAAATCTTAGCCATATTTTAGTACATGCAAATGTTATTTAAGAATAGAGATGAGCAAACTTTTCAAGGTTCGGTTTGCCGAGCTTTTCCGAACTAACACATTCTCCGAACCATTTGTGAAACAAACTCCAAACCCTTTTGAACCTTTCTTAGCCCCAAAGGTTTCAATGGCAGGCCAAATCTATGGCAAAGAAAACACTTTAGGCAGGCCGAAAAGCTTCCAAAACAGCAAAAATACGTTTTACAGTGCAGCACCACTGTTTTGGCATAGCCATCAGCTTCCTAGACTTTTGACATAAGAAATATAGAGGTGGATGAGAGACAGATGTAGGGCTGGTGCCAGTACAGACAAGACACAACCTGGGGACCCATCTTGGAGTCTTGAGATTAAAAACATTGCTGGCAGACTCGGTAAAGAGTGCATTTTAATTTTTTCTTTTTTTTTTTCCCTAGTTGCCGTACCCCGATCATTAGCTGGAGTTCCCTGAGAATTACGAACCTGAGACCGGCACATGGATAATTTTGAAACCGCGCAGATTCAGACTTTTACATTCTGGGTCGGCCCATCACTAGTAGAGACGAAAGACAGGATACAAATCCCCAACACACAGTAGGACTGTAAAATTCCCAGGATATTCTCATGTTTCTCTTCCAAAGTGGCGTGCTTAATTCTGTGCACTACTTGTTCTATTGGTGTCATAATGTGACTGCAGGATAGCAAGGAACGGGGCACTCTTTTGCTGTTCCACATGCTAGGGGACCCTAGGCTATCCCTAACCTCACGGTTACCCCTAATGGTAGACATGCCTTAGTCCATGCCTGGCTATTTTTCCTGAATAGATGTACTATGTTACCCTCCCTCTCTTCCCCCAGGGAAGGAAGGGGCAGGAGTGTGATATTAACACAGATTAAAGGGTACTTTACACTCTGCGATATTAGTAATGATATCACTAGCGAGCTTACCCGCCTCTGTCGGTTGTGCGTCACGGGCATATCGCTGCCCGTGGTGCACAACATTGCTAACACCCATCACACTACTTACCTTCCCTGCGACATCGCTGTTGCCTATGAACCACCTCCTTTCTAAGGGGGCGGTTCGTGCGGCATCACAGCAACGTCACACGGCAGCCATCCAATAGCAGAGGAGGGGCGGAGATGAGCGGCTGGAACATGCCGCCCACCTCCTTCCTTCTTTTCCGGTGGATGGAGGTAAGGAGATGTTCGTCGCTCCTGTGGTGTCACACACAGTGATGTGTGATGCCGCAGGAACGAGGAACAACATTGCTACTCACAAGACAACGATATTTGGTGGTTGGACGACTTCTCCAACACCAACAATTTTTATCATTTTTGCGATCGTTGAAGGTCGCTCGTACGACACCGGATGTGCGTCACAAACACCGTGACCCCGACGATAAATCGTCAGCGATGTCGCAGCGTCTAAAGCACCCTCAAGACCAAGGAAATCCAAAGCTCAGACACACTGCAAACTCACAGGAACAAACATTAAAAGACTAAGGAGAAAATCAAGAGCAGGAAGGTAGCAGCAAAAAGACAACAAGGGTTAACACTACAACTGCTCACATCAATAATGCACAACAACCACCAGTAAGACTGGAGCATCCCACCAGATCAGTATAGGTAAACTATAGCTGGCATTAATGAAATAGAAGAAAATCCAAGTTCAGTTTCACTAACTACAGACTTCTTTAGTATTAAAATCACAAAAAATATGCAGCACATTCCACATCCCCTATGAAGCGCCCTTAGTCATGATATGAGCATGTAGGAGTAGTGCTACTAAAGTACCCCTGTCCTGGTGAATACCGCCAACTTCCAATTAAAATGAATTACAAGTGAAATACACCCGCATAGAAAATTACAGAGAATTAAAACAAACATATGGGTTTACATATGAACAATAACTTCATGTACAAAAGGATAAGATGGAAGATAGACTACAAACTACATTTAAATATTAGATAAGCATATAAAAATTGCATGTTGACAAAATGTACATATTTATCGACAGGATGTACAAATGTACTGGTATGTTGTACACAATAATAAAAAAATAAAAGAAAACATTGCTACAATGAGTAGCAGTAGATAAATTACAACACTTCATGATTCTTCATTCTGTTGATGTCACTTGTTTATGGATACAAGTTACAACACTGTTATTATGCCATTGAAATTAAACCTATTGAAAAACAATGACCACGATCTTTTCTCAATGTAAGATGTAGAGAACATTCTTATGGTAACTACTATAACATGATGCATAGCTCCCTCCAAAAGGTGTCGCCATTCCGCAAATGCTAATTTGATTATGAGAAATTGCTTGTTACCAATATTGTAATTTCATTCTGTCAAATATAGTTTTTTAGAGAAATAGGCGCATGGACACAGATTACCGAGAGACAGACCTTGAAGCAACACAGCTCCTACACCCACCGTAAAAGGCTGACATATATCAGGTTGTGACAATACAAGTGCTGATGAGAAACATTTTTTAAGATGGTCAAATGCACACAAACCACTCTCAGACCATCGTGAGAAGTCTGCACCTTTTTTAGTCATGTCAGTGAGAGGTCTTGCTATGGCAGAAAAGTTTTTAAAGGGAACCAATCACCAGGATTTTTGTATATAACCTAAAGCCAGTGCTATACTGGCACTATCAGGCTGATTCTCTAAATACCTTTAGTGGTCAGCTCGGATGTTTAGGTTTTGAAATCCAAGAAAATAGAGTATATAAAATCAGCAGCTGCTTGAGTGACAGCAGCTGAGGAGCAGATATCTGGAGGGGAATTCATAGTAATCCCCTCCCCCTGTTAGAATTAGCAGTATTATACAATCAACATAGCAGGACCTGTGGGGAGGACATACCCATGTGACCAGAAGGGGCGGGGCCTCAGCTAACAAAGCTGATATTAGTTGGTCACATGGGTATGACCTCACCACAGGTCCAGCAAGTAAAAGTAAATTGATGGCATAATACTTATGCTAATTCTAACAGGGGGAGGGGATAAATCTGAATACCGTCCCAGATATTATCTGCTCCTCAGCTGCTGTCACTCAAGAAGCTGCCGATTTTATAAACTTTACTTTCTTGGGTTTCAAAACCTAAACAACCGAGCTGACCACTACAGGTATGTATAGACTCAGCCTGATAGTGCCAGTATAGCTCTAGCTTTAGGTTATATACAAAATTCCTGGTGATTGGTTCCCTTTAACATATTTTCTGTAATAATAGATTCACAAACCTAAAAAATGTTGCAGAGCCTTACGGTTTCCAGGATGGAATGCACTACCCCTATACGGAGCTCCAGTCCCTGTACATACTCAAAAGAGACCCACTAAGTAAGAGGTAAGGAATCAATTGCAAATATCTGAACCAGATTTGATAACACCTTCAAATACAACCCAGTGGAACAAGCAAACTGTTCATTGATCATGTTTTCCCCATAATTACTATCTAGAAAAACAGTAATAGGATTTATTGGCCCCCAACCTTAACCCTAGTGGGTATTAAACATTGAAACACAATTGCAGAAGATATACGTATATATGTAAATAAAAATGTCATAAGGTTCCCCTGTATTAATACCAGCACAGATAAAGCCACGGCTACAGGCTGCAGCTCCCAGCTGTACACTTATCGTGGCTGTGTATCAAATAAGATGACCCATATGCAGCTTTTTTTTTAATTTTTAAAAAAATTAAAAAAAAGTTAAAAATGTGGCTTTCAGTCCCCCAAATTTTGATACCCAGCCAAGATAAATCATGACAGCTGGAAGCTGCTAGTCTCAGGTTGGGGAGACCCATGCTTATTGGGCTCCCCAGCCTAAAAATAGCAGCCTGCAGCTGCCCAGAATTATCGCATTCATTAGATGTGACAATTCCGGCACTTTACCCAGCTCTTCCTGATTGCCCTGGTGCGGTGGCTATAGGGATAATAAGGGGCTAATTGCAGCTCACAGCTGCCACTAAGCCCTAGATTAGTACTGGGATGCATCTATGAGACCCCCCGCATTACTAATCTGTAAGTGAAAAGAAAGAAAAATAAACAACAAAAAAACCTTTCTTTGCTATAAAATACAAAAAACACCCTCTTTCACTAATTCATTAACCCAAAAGACTCAAGTCAATGTAATCCACACAAGGTCTCACGATGATACCAGCTCTGCTACTTCTGAAAGCACGGCAAGCAGCCATAGAACAATCACTGCCCACTGTGGGCTTCATGACGAGACTGAGCTGTAGCGATCAGTGATAACATCACACAGGTTAGTTGCGGTCACAGCTCGAGGTTCCCACGGTCCTCCACCTGATACCGCAGGTAATCTGACCTCACGGGACCACAATGAACTCAGTGACCTCATCTCAGAAGGTCCCTTAAGGTCAGGTTACCTGTGGTCACTGAGGGCCTTATGTTGTCAGTTCAGATGTAACAGAGCTGGAATTGTTTAGGATCTCATGTGGATTACATCATAAAAAGGCCTTGGAGCCACATTAATGCAGAACAAACAGCCAATCCCATTTGCAAGCAGAGCTCTAAAAACAACAGAGCAGCGATATGCTCAGACAGAGAAGGAGCTACTGGCTGTGCTTTATGGGGCAAAGAAGTTTCACCAGTACACCTATGGTTGATGGTTAATGATTCAGTCTGATCACAAGCCGTTAGAGAGCATTATAAAGAAACCACTCCAAAATGCCCCAAAGAGAGTACAGTGCATGCTGTTAAGACTTCAGAAATATGATTTTGACATCTGTTACTGTTCAGGAAGAGACTTCCTGATTGTAGATAGTCTAAGCAGAGCGTACCTATTTTTCACAAATGATGAGGAGAACGACATTGAAACCATCAATATGTGTGATTACCTGGCAGTGTCAAAAGACAAGTTGAAGCAAATACAGACTTTCACAGAGGAGGATAGAATTTCCCAAATCTCAAAGACTGTCATCTTTCAGGGTTGGCCAAAGTACAAGCAACATGCCCCAAGGAAAGTTTCTCCATTCTTCCACATAAGAGCTGAACTGTCAGTGCAACAAAGATGTCATCTTTGGAGGAGACAGCTGTTATATGAGAAGTGCTGAGAAAAGGCATACTGGAAATACTGCACTCTTCTCACTTAGGCAGGGAAGGATGTCTACGGCGAGCATGAGAATCTATTTATTAGCCAGGATTCAATGACCATATTAAAAACTATATAGCACAATATGAAATATGTGCATACTGCAGTGATAAGCAACAAAAAGAGACATTGCAACCTCATGAAATTCCACAAAGGCCTTTGTCAAAAATTGGAACAGACATATTCACATGGCTTGACAAAGAATACCTCATTACAGTGGACTATTTGTCTCACTTCTGGGAGGTTAATTTGTTACAGGACACAAGGGCGAGAACAGTGATTAAAAAACTCAAGTCCCATTTTGCTAGGTATGGCATTCAAGATATAATGCTCTCTGACAATGCGGTTCAGTTTACTTTGGAAGAGTTCAAAACCTTCAGCAAGATATGGGAATTTGAACACCAGACATCTTCTAGATATCCTCAGAGTAATGGAAAAGCAGAGTCGGCAGTAAAAATAGTCAAAAGACTCATACAAAAAGCAAAACAGGCAGGTACTGATGTATATCTGTCAATACTGGATTATAGAAACACACCCACCCAAGGTATAGACAGCAGTCCGGCACAGAGGCTCATGAGTAGGCGTACAAAGATACTTTTACCAACCGCTAGTCATCTGTTAAAGCAAATGTTGGTGGGAAACATCAAGGCTAAACTAAAGGAAAATCAAGATAGGCAATCTTTCTATTACATTAAAGCTCCAAAGGATCTGCCAGATCTCTAGAGGAATGATCAGATGACCCCAGGGCACCATAACAACGATCGGTACTCGTGATTAAAATATTGGTAAGCCAATCCTGCATAGGGGGTATTTTAACCCCTGTTCAACCTCCTAAAACCTGCTGTCATGATTGACAGCAGCATTTAAGCGGTGTGATAACCTACGCCCCGAATGTATTGGGGACACATGTCTGGCAGCAGAATTGAGGCACACAGGAGCAGTTTATCACATTAAAGAATCCATGGGGTTTATTTAAGCCCATCATAAACCACTGTTACAGTTCATTTAAACATATTACAGGAACATGTCACTATCACCTGTCTGTTCCAATAGTGAGTATATCTACAAGGCTTCATACACGCAGTGTCCTAGTGCAGGCATCCCAGCCTTTACTCACTAACCTCTCAGCTGTATCTGAGTGAAGACAAATATAGTGGTCTTCACTTGCTGACACCCAGTCAGCTCACAACCCCCTTCTCCTGGGGATACCTATTCAGGAGTCGCAGCACACTCCTCACATGGTCTCACCATGTGTTCCAGCAGGTCCGTTTCCTTCCAGGACCCTGGTAGACAGCCATGTGATCACAACCAGACACATAATATCCCCCCAGACCCACCCCTGGGTGTTAGGTATGTGGATGGTCAGTCCCACCCATCACTTCTGACCATCACCTGAATCTAGCTCTGAAACATGTTACCAAACAGACGTGTGGATCTACAAGTCCCAGCGAACACTCCAGGTTCATGGCAGAGGTTCTCTGCGACACATCCCGGCCATGTCCAATATTACCAAGTGCCATCTTACAGAGGTTAATAAGTCTTGAACGGTTCAAAAACTGGCCAGGGCTAATGCCCATGGTTGTCATCTGTCTTTTACAGCTGTCACCTGAGGTATTTTCACCCATGAGGTGACGCTATTTGCTTATTCCTCAGTGCCATTAAAAAGCTCTGTTAAAAGGTGTGTCAGTGGTCAGTCAGGGGTTAAACATAGTTTTTTATTATTGTTTATATACTGTAACTTATGTGCAAAAATAAAGATAGTTGCATGCTTCTGAATTCTTCCTTTTTAAAATGAGGCTATGCATTACCATGGCCTATTTTTGCAAAATGAAAAATGCAAATTCAAAATTCATGCAGATGAATACACTATGGCGGTGCATTCTATTAACGAATGAACAGACAGAGTACTGCAATATGACAGCCATCCCCATAGTCTCTATGTTCATTTTATTCATAGAATTTCCAGACAGCTCTGCTCTATTCACATGGGGAGTTGTCATGATTTTTTTCTCTGTGGTTTTACTGTTGGAACAATGAAAGCACATGCAGGGAAAAGAAAAGAAGTTGTTAAAAAATAAGTAATAGTTTTCCAAAGTTATCAATTTTCCATACATTTTGAGATTTTGAGTTTTCTTAAGAAATGTCCATGAATGATTTCAATGGATAAAACAAAATGCAGCATAGAGTGCTATTCATATTTATTTTGTTAGAAATTGGCAATACAGCTTTTTGCCACAACATTCATTTCTTTTTGTATAAAAACAATTTACCATAATGATTATAGAATTATTTGAATATACACTGGAGATTAAAATTATAGAACAACAAACAATTTCCAATATGTTAAAGTCATTGTGTAGCCCTATGTGATTATATTCTAACATGAGTAAACTAGCAGCATTTTAAGTTATATCTGAAATTTAATTTATTGTAACGCACATAATAAAAATGTAAATGACATAAATGAAGAAGAACCCTTTCAGATACCTGCAAGTTATTGGTGTTATTCTGGAATCTGATGCTAAGTTCCTTAATTATCTGACAAATCTTATTTAACTGGCGGCCTAATTTTCCAGTTTGCACTGACTTTGCAAAAATGGTGTGCCGTTCCAAACTGACTTTTCTCTCTCTTTTTCTCTCCCTCTCTCTCTTCTCTTTTCTCTCTTTTCTCTCTCTTTTCTTTCTCTTTTCTCTCTCTATTTTATCTCTCTTTTCTCTCTCTCAGACCTGGTGATGATCAGCTGATGCGGTCACCTGACAGAATCAGCTGACACTATAAGTCGAGTGGTGAGGCCGGATTTTTACCGCCCAACCGGCTAAGCTATCAGCTGCTGCTGTCGGACAGGAGTCTGCACAGAATTGTGTAGTTTGTTGTTTTTTTTTTTTGCACTGATGATTAGCTGATTGTATAAAAGCCGTTTATACAATCAGCTGCCGTGTCATGTGATTCAGGCCCTCGAACCTGGCACATCATCTGATCGCTTTGCCTGCCAGCAAACCGATCAGATGATATTGGATCCGGAGTGGATGGAGCGGGACCCTTGACCCAGGATTACTGCGGAGGGGGGTTCTTTATTTCAATAAAGATGGGGTTACTAATTTTGTTGTGTTTTATTTCTAATAAAAATATTTTTCTGTGTGTTGTGTTTTTTTATCTGTACTAGAAATTCATGGTGGCCATGTCTAATATTGGCGTGACACCATGAATTTTGGGCTTAGGGCAGTTGATAATATACAGCTAGCCCTAACCCCATTGTTACCCAGCGAGCCACCCATCACCAGGGCAGCTGGAAGAGTTGGATACAGCGTCAGAAGATGGCGCTTCTATGAAAGCGCCAATTTCTGGGGCAGCTGCGGACAGCAATTCGCAACAGGGGTGCCCAGAAAGATTTTAATCCCCAGCTGCCTAGTTGTACCTGGCTGGACACAACAATTGGACGAAGCCCACGTCATTTTTTTTTTTTTAATTATTTCATGAAATTCATGAAATAATTAAAAAAAAAGGGCTTCCCCATATTTTTGGTTCCCAGCTGGCTACAAATAGGCAGCTGGGGCTTGGGGGCAGTCCGTAGCTGCCTGCTGTACCTGGCTAGCATACAAAAACATGGTGAAACCCACGTAATTTTTTTGGGGGGCAAAAAACTCCTGCATACAGTCCTGGATGGAGTATGCTGAGCCTTGAAGTTCTGCAGCTGCTGTCTGTCTGTATGGAGGAGAGCAGACAGCAGCTACTGCAGAACTACAAGGCTCAGCATGCTCCATTTACTAGTGTATGCAGGAGAGCAGACAGCAGCTGCAGAACTATAGAGCCAATGCCTCTAATGAAAAGCATAGGAAGATTTGGTAATCTTGACCTCTGTATTGCAGTAGAGATATATCACATGCAGGCACTACCTGAGTGAAGTCTCCGGTGACATCACGGCTCACTTCAGTTGCCTCGTGGACCTGACAGAGAGCGCTCGTGTTCTACGGTGCTCCCTGTCAGCTTCATATAGCAGAGCTGAAAGCGTCGTGTGGATTACTTCGGACCTGGATTGTTGTTTGGGGATTAATAAAGAGGTAAATGAGGGTTTTTTTTGTCTTTTAGTCCAAATAAAAGATTTTTTGTTGTCTGTGTTTATTTACTTTCACTCACACGTTAATCATGGAAGGTATCTCGGGGGGACGCCTTCCATGATTAACCCCTTATTACCTCGAATGCCACCGCACCAGGGCAAGTCGGGATGAGCCGGGTAGAGTCCCGGGACTGTCGCATCTAATGGATGCGGCAATTCCGGGCAGCTGCTGGCTGATATTGTTAGGGTGGTGGGCTCTCCATAACAAGGTGCTCCCCATCCTGGCACTACAAGCCTCCAGCCGCGTGGCTTTATCTTGGCTGCTATCAAATTTGGGGGGAACCGCAGGTTTTTGGGTTTTTTTAATTATTTATTTTTTATTTTACTGCACGATATAGACCCGCCCGCCAGCGGCTGTGATTGGTTGCAGTGAGACTACTGTCACTCATCGTGGGGGCGTGTCTGACTGCAACCAATCATGGGCGCCGGTGGGTGGGGAAAGCAGGGAATGCCAGATTGAATAATGAGCAGCAGCCATTTTCAAAAGAGGAAAAGCCGCCGAAGCTTTGTGACAGCCGTGCAGCGCCGCGCCTGTGATCGGTCAGTAGGAAAGAGAGATGGATTGTGTTGGAGATGCAAGACGCATGCAGATACGCAACGTGCGCACATAGCCTTACTGTGAAAAGCCACACTTTTGGTGATCGAAATGCTATCGAACGGTAATTCGAAATGCCGAACTTGAAGCAAAGCGTTCGAGTTCGTCAATCGACTCGAACACCGCCCAAAATCACTCCAATTTAAAATTGGTGAAGGGTTCGAATTGAACATTGCTCAACTCTACTCCTGTCACACAGAAAAACGGGTAAAGCGAGTAAAGGTTACTTGAAACCGAAAACATTGAAACAATGAAATGGCCAGCCTAGAGTCCTGATCTAAACCCAATAGTAAACCTCTAGAAAATCCTTGGTGATATAGTTATGGCCAAGAAACCCACAACAATCAAAGAACTGTGTAAGAGACTGGAAGAAGAATGGACCAAAATCACACAAGAGCAGTGTGAGAGACTAGTGATGTTCTGGGGCCACAGATGTGCTAATGTCATTCAAAGCAAAGGCCTGTACACTTCCTACTGATTAGTGACTGTTGTTACCTTCAGAAAATTTAGTTATAATCTTTCTCTTTGCTGCAATCATTGTTGTTCTCTAATTATGATCATCACGTTTTGGACAAAATAAAGGTTTTATGGTGATAAACTTTGGATCTTTTGTAAAACACTGTTCTAGTGGCATGGTGTACCCCTTACTAAAAAAACTTCAAATGGCTGTCCACAGGCTATTTACTTCATGCAGCATTTGCTTGGACCTGTCCCGCCCACAGCCATGATTCATTCATGGGGACGGGATTGAAATAGACCAGGTGAGTGCTGCTAAGAGCAGTTCTACTATTTCATATGTGTCACGCTTCCCGTGCCCCGCTCTCCGGTCCCAGTGGCCCGCTCCACGGTTCCCGTGCCCCGCTCTCTGGTTCCCGATGGCGTCCCCTGCTCACCACTCCGGTCCCGGCTTCCTCTCCCTCGCCTGCACCCCCCATGTGTCCTGCTCCCCACTCCCGGCGCTCCTCTGCGATGCAGGACACACAGCCGGGCACTCCTGCTTCTTCTGCACCGCTTCCTGTACTGGCTTCTGGCACACGGGCCTCGCGCATGCGCATTAGGGCGCGCGCGCGGTCATTGACCCTCTCTTAAAGGGCCAGCACCCAGAAACAGGATATTGCATAGACAGGTACAGGGTATATTAGGATTCTCTTTCCTGGTGGGCGGGGCCTGTTCTACGTGTTTAGTAAGCTAGGAGTTTAGGTCCCCATATTGCTTTGTCCAGTATTAACCCCTGTCTGTCTCGCAGAGCCTGTCCTGCCACGCCAGCCGGTCCTGACCACGTCCGTTCCAGTACTCCTGACGGTGACTTTGGCGGATGTTCCACCACCTCTTCAGCTCCGCCAGTCTCCGGTCCCTGGCTCCGTTTTGTGACCTGTCCTCTCGCTCAGCAGGTTCCGGATTCCACCTGACCCTACAACCCGGCCTCGGACCCTTAGCCTCGTCACCCGGACTACCGTCTAGAACTCTGTGTTCCCAGGGACATCTACTTTCCAGCTCTCATACAGACTGTCTTGCTACCAGTAGTGCTTCAGCTGCCATGCATCAAGGCCCTCTGGCGGGGTGACCGGCCTGGCTGCCTCACCAGGGGAATCCGGTGTACGGTCCAGTGTTTCCACCACCCGGACTTCACAGCTAGAATAGGCCATGGATCCCGCCGATGCACTAGCAACCCAGCTGGCTGGCTTGCAGCAGGAACTCGGACGACAACGTGAGACCCAATCCCATATGTTGGCCTTCATGACATCCGTGGACACCCGCCTGAATACGCTGCAAGCGACTGCCACGTCTCTGGCGACCCAATCCACGTCCACAGCTCCCGTGGCAGCCTCCTCGGATACTTCCAAACTCCGTTTGGCCTCACCACCCCGGTACGCCGGAGACCCCAAGACCTGCAGGGGATTCATAAATCAGTGCTCCCTCCATTTCAAGCTGCTGCCGCACCTTTTTGCCTCTGACCAAGCCAAGGCCGCGTTCGTGATGTCCCATCTAGAGGGAGAGGCACTGGCCTGGATGAACCCCTTGTGGGAGAAGGAGGATCCGGTAACCACCAACATCCAGGAATTCCTGCAGGCTTTTCGTATTACCTTTGACGAGCCCGGACGCGCTTCCGCGTACGCCTCATCGCTCCTCAGGCTACGTCAGGGGACTTTGACGGTGGGCCAGTATGCCATCCGCTTCCGCACCTTGGCCTCAGAATTAGGGTGGAACAATGAGGCCCTAACTGCCGCCTTCTGGGAGGGACTCTCGGGCCGTATTAAGGATGAGCTGGCTGGCCGTGACGTGCCTTCCACCCTGGATGCCCTGATCGCTCTAGCGACCTGAGTGGATCTTCGCTTTCAGGAACGATCTAAAGAGCTGTCCCGCGAGAAGCGTCCGATACAGCATTCCTCCCCACCACTGAAGTCCACCACTCCCCAGTCGGTGTCATCTGGCGCTTCTGCCCACGAACCCATGCAGATCGACCGCCTGAGACAGTCTGAGCAACGCCGAGCAGAACGACTAGCAAAGGGTCTCTGCTTCTACTGCGGAGATGGCACACACCTGCTACGCTCCTGTCCCGAGAAGCCGGGAAACTCCAAAGCCTAGGCTTGGTAGGAGAGGCCACCCTAGGTGCTGGGACTCTCTCAGACTCCATTACATGGACCGTTCAAGTGACTACAGAAGAGACCCGGTTCACAGTAGAGGCGTATCTCGATTCCGGAGCAGCAGGCAACTTCATCCAGCAGGCTACGGTGGATAAGTACCAGTTGCCGGTTCTTCCACTAGAAAAACCGCTGGTGATCGCCTCTGTAGATGGGAGACCCCTCTCTGACACCGTCTCGTTGATCACCAAGCCTGTGGAATTATGGATCGGTGCCCTGCACACCGAGAAAATCCCCTTCTACGTCCTCCCGCGCATGTCTCATCAGATCCTGCTGGGACTCCCATGGTTACGGGCACACGAACCGTCGGTCAGCTGGAGTACAGGTGAAATTACCCGATGGGGTTCCTCGTGTCACGAGAGATGCCTGAAATCCATACAGCCCATCCGACGAACTCCGGTTCCAGAGTCTCTACCAGGACTGCCTTCTGCCTACTGGTCCTTCATGGACGTTTTTGATAAAATGGAGTCAGAGTTGCTACCGCCTCATCATTCCTACGACTGTGCCATTGACTTACTGCCGGGAACTACACCTCCTAGAGGAAGGATATACCCCTTGTCCCCTGCTGAAACACGGGCGATGTCTGCCTATATCACCGAGAGCCTGGCAAAGGGGTTCATTCAGAGATCTTCGTCCCCTGCCGGAGCAAGTTTTTTCTTCGTCAAGAAGAAGGAAGGTGATCTGCGCCCCTGCATTGACTACCGGGGATTAAACCAGATCACCGTGAAAAATAAATACCCTTTGCCGCTCATCCCCGAACTATTCGATCGGCTCCGAGGAGCTCGTGTATTCACCAAGTTGGATCTCAGTGGTGCCTATAACCTGGTTCGCATTCGCTCTGGAGATGAATGGAAGACTGCATTCAACACTCGGGATGGGCACTACGAGTATTGTGTAATGCCCTTTGGTCTGTGTAATGCTCCAGCAGTCTTCCAAGAACTGATGAACGACGTGTTCAGAGACCTCGTCTATGTCTGTGTCGTGGTGTATCTGGACGACATCCTGGTCTTCTCTCCGGACCTACAGACCCACAGAGAGAACGTGCAGCTAGTACTCCAAAGGCTTAGAGAAAACCGTCTGTACGCCAAGTACGAGAAGTGCGTCTTTGAAAAGTCGTCTCTTCCCTTCCTGGGTTATGTAATCTCTGACACTGGCCTGCAGATGGACCCAGAGAAAGTGTCTTCCATCCTCAACTGGCCGCCTCCTTCCGGACTGAAGGCCATCCAACGCTTCCTCGGCTTTGCTAACTATTATCGTCAATTCATCCCACACTTCTCTGACTGCGCCCCTCTCTGCCTTGACCAAGAAGGGAGCTAATCCTAAGGACTGGCCACCTGCGGCCGATGCCGCGTTCTGCTCTTTGAAACAGGCGTTTTCCTCTTCCCCGGTTCTCCATCGCCCTGAATTGAACCGACAGTTCACCTTGGAGGTGGATGCCTCCTCCTCAGGAGCCGGGGCAGTGCTAATGCAGAAATCCTCCACCGGGAAGATGGTCACTTGCGGATTCTTCTCCAAGAGCTTCTCGGCACCCGAACGCAACTACACCATCGGTGATCGAGAGCTACTGGCCATCAAGCTGGCCTTGGAGGAATGGCGCTACCTCCTGGAGGGGGCAGTATACCCCGTGATCATCTACACGGACCACAAGAACCTGAAGTACCTACGGTCAGCCCAAAGACTGAACCCGCGACAAGCCCGCTGGTCCTTGTTTTTTGCTCGGTTTGATTTCCAACTCCATTTTTGGCCTGCGGATAAGAACGTGCGGGCAGATGCCTTGTCTAGGTCCTTCGTGCCCGTGGAGCAGGAGGAGGAGACGTTCCAGCCCATCATCAGCCCCAGTAAAGTTATTCCGGTGGCCCCTGTCACTCTGGCTCAGATACCTCCTGGGAAGACCTATGTCTCAGATACTGACAAACAAAGAGTCCTACACTGTGGTCATGCCTCAAAAATCGCCGGCCATGCTGGTCAGAAGAAGACTTGGAGTACGATTGTCCATCACTATTGGTGGCCGTCCCTCCGTAAAGACGTCGCAACCTTCGTCTCAGCCTGTCCATCCTGTGTCCGGAACAAGACGCCCAAGCACCTGCCATATGGGCGTCTTCTGCCTCTGCCCATTCCCTCCGTTCCATGGCAACACATTGCAATGGACTTTATTATCGACTTGCCCTTGTCCTCCGGACACACGGTCATATGGGTTGTGGTGGACCGTTTCTCAAAGATGGCTCACTTCGTTCCCATGGGCGGGCTCCCTCTGCCCAGGAGCTCGCTGACTCCTTCATACAACACATATTCCGATTGCATGGCTTTCCTGCACACATTGTGTCCGACAGAGGAACTCAGTTTACCTTGCGCTTCTGGAGGGCCCTCTGCAAACATCTGGGAGTATCCCTGGACTTTTCTTCGGCCTACCACCCTCAGTCGAATGGCCAAGTGGAACGAGTCAATCAGATCCTGACCTCCTTCCTGCGCCACTACGTCAACATCCATCACGACGATTGGTCCACGCTCCTTCCTTGGGCTGAATTCTCCCATAACCAGCATATCAGCGAGTCCACCTCCAGCTCTCCCTTCCAGGTCGTTTACGGACTTCAGCCTTCCGTCCCGCTACCAGTATCCTCGGCTTCAGATGTCCCCGCTGCAGATGCTCTAGTCCGGGACTTCTCAGCTATATGGAACTCTGTCAAGACTTCCCTAGAGCGTGCTTCCTTGCAGATGAAGAGACATGCGGACAAGAGGTGCCTGGATCCCCCGTGTTTCTCCCCAGGTGATCTGGTCTGGCTTGCCTCCAAATATGTCCAATTGAAGCTGCCATCGTACAAGTTGGGTCCTCGTTACATCGGGCCGTTTAAAGTCATCAGCAAGATCAATGCAGTCTCCTACAAGCTGCAGCTCCCAGCCACGATGCGGATACCCAACTCCTTCCATGTCTCCTTGCTCAAGCCTGTTGTCCTTGGTCCCTTCTCCGCTGATGCCAGTACTGCTCCTCCTCCCATCGCTGATGATGACATCTATGTGGTAAGGGATATCGTGGCCATGAAGACCGTGCGAGGTCGGCAATACTTCCTGGTGGACTGGGCGGTTTATGGCCCCGAGGATAGGTCCTGGGAGCCCCGGGAGAATGTTGGCACTCCTCTGATATGTGCCTTCCTGTCCCGGTTGCGGGGAGGGGGGCGTGGGGGAGGGGGTACTGTCACGCTTCCCGGTTCCCGTGCCCCGCTCTCCGGTCCCCGTGGCCCGCTCCCCGGTTCCCGTGCCCCCTGCTCACCACTCTGGTCCCGGCTTCCTCTCCCTCGCCTGCACCCCCCATGTGTCCTGCTCCCCGCTCCCGGCGCTCCTCTGCAACGCAGGACACACAGCCGAGCACTCCTGCTTCTTCTGCACCACTTCCTGTACTGGCTTCTGGCACACAGGCCTCGCGCATGCGCATTAGGGCGCGTGCGCGGTCATTGACCCTCTCTGTGTTCCCAGGGACATCTACTTTCCAGCTCTCATACGGACTGTCTTGCTACCAGTAGTGCTTCGGCTGCCATGCATCAAGGCCCTCTGGCGGGGTGACCGGCCTGGCTGCCTCACCAGGGGAATCCGGTGTACGGTCCAGTTTTTCCACCACCTTGATGTAACAATATGTGAGGCCGTTTGGCACATTTTATAAAAATATTTTAGTGTTAGGACTGCCCCAACAGAGATTTGCCGTGAAGTGGCGGGGTGGCTCAAGAAATTGAAATTTTTTGCCAAAAATCTCATATTTATAATAAGTACAGTTGGAATTTTTTAGTGCTGTAGTGCACATTTAGTGCTAGCTTTTTTGTTTTTTCTTCATTGAATTGGTCGGTGGCTGACCCCCACCTTGCTATGCACCCAAATTTGGGATGTATTTCACCTGTCTAGATTTTGGCGATTGGTGACTGTTCACATTCAGTCATCAGGCCCTGTCCACAGGCTATTTACTTCATGCAGCATTTGCTTGGACCTGTCCTGCCCACAGCCATGATTCAGTCATGGGTACGGGATTGAAATAGACCAGGTGAGTGCTGCTAAGAGCAGTTCTACTATTTCATATGTGAGGCCGTTTGGCACATTTTATAAAAATATTTTAGTGTTAGGACTGCCCCAACAGAGATTTGCCGTGAAGTGGCGGGGTGGCTCAAGAAATTGCAATTTTTTTGGCCAAAAATCTAATATTTATAATAAGTACAGTTGGAATTTTTTAGTGCTGTAGTGCACATTTAGTGCTAGCTTTTTTCTTTTTTCTTAAATGGTGATCAATGTAGATTAGATTATTACTGAATAAAGCAAGTGATCATTCATTGTTCTCTAATTTTGATCTCCAGTGTACAGTCATAGGAGAAAATGTTGATATGGGGCAAGTATTTCTCCAAGAAAATTATTGCAATTACATGTTTTGTAATAACCATGTTTATTTCCTCTGTGTGTATTGGAGCAACAGAAAAGAACAGCAAAAAGGCATATTTGACATAATTTTATACAAAACTCCATAAATGGGTTGGACAATATTTCTGCTACCCTCAAGTTAATATTTGGTTACATACCCTTTAGAATAAATAACTGCACCCATTCGCTTCTTATAACCACCAATAAGCTTCTTACACCTCTCATCTGGAATTTTTGGTTACTCTTATTTTGCAAATTGCTCCAGGTCTCATATTTGAGGGGTGCCTTTTCCCAACAGAAATTTTAAAATATTTCTCCAGGTGTTCAGTGAAATGTAGATCTGGATCCATTCCTGCCATTTCAGAACTCTCCAATGCCTTGTTTTTTTCCATTTCTGGGTGCATCTTGAAATAGATTTGGAGTCATTGTGGTGCTGGAAGACTGATGACCTAGGATGCAAACCCAGATTTCTGATACTGGACACTACATTTTAACATAAAATCCTTTGGTAATCTTCAGATTTCATGATGGCTTGCTCACAGTCAAGAGACCCCATACCAGAGGCTGCAAAACAATCTCAAAACATCTTTGAACCTCCCCTATATTTGACAGCAGGTACTGGTTTCTTTTCTTTGTAGGCCTCATTCTGTTTTCAGTAGAATGATGGACTTTACCAAAAATCTCCATCTTGGTCTCATTGATCCACAAGACACTATCCCAAAAGAATTTTGGCTTACTCACATACATATTGGCAATCTGAATTCTAACTTTGTTTATGCATTTGTGTCAGCAGTGGGGTCATCCTGGGTCCCCTGCCATAGGATTTAATTTCATTTAAATGTCGACAGATAATTTGCACTAGTACTAGTGCACCCTAAGCCTGCAATACAGCTTAAATTTCTTTGGAACCTGATTGGGGCTGCTTATCTACCATTGGTACTATAATCCATTTAAACAGTTCATCAATTTTTTTTTCTGCCGCCCTTGTATAGTGCGATTGGCTACAGTGCCATGGGTTCCCAGACTTAGTTTTGGAGAACGGTCGGCACCGGAAAGTCCAGTAACTGGACCGGTACCAAAAACGGCAGGATACAGGACCCTAGATCAGGGAGTAGCTTCATGCAACATGGTAATTAACCTGTGGAAGATAGTCTCTTTATGAACTTCCCCAAGAGCTCAGAGATCGAAAGCGCCAACACAATGAGGGGGATAGGGACAACTTCCCTATTTAATTATAGGGAACGGGACTCTGACAGCTTCAGGCCGAAGGGTCACTCAGAAGCATCTATCTACATATACATGGAGGCAGGCTCCGGACCACTAAGCAATACCAGCAGGGACGGATTCCCGGACGAGCTCCCCAGAGTGGCGGCGGCACCCAGAGACTTGGTTTACTTCTGTGTCAGAGTCTGCTTAATGGTTGCACCAACATCTACACAGTCTGAGAGAGTACACTGCTGTCCCTGCATCCTGCCTGCCCACACAGCCTGCACTACACTACCCTCCACCTATTCTCTAGAGTCCCGAGGTCTCCTCTACCCATGGAGGGAACATCATCTGGCTGCCCCGCTCCATCTCCCCTGGGTACTCCCATCAGCAACGGCGGTACTCCTCTTACCGCAAACCACGGGTGGGGTCATGAACTCTCCCTTGTAAATATTCCTCCCCTTTACATTTCAAAGTGGCCGCAAGCACCCGGGTCCAGAGAAACTTGAGCCACAGCGACCCCGGATCCGAGCAGTTCGACTGCTGCAGGGGAAGCACATGACCCAATTACAATTCTGTTGGATAGCCCCAGCTACATATACAATGTTTATCTAATTATGGTAGATGAGTGCTGTATCAAGGGCAGCATGAATCAAAGCTTGGCTTTAGAATTTGAACCAGGTTTATTTTACATTAAATTACTATAGAATTATAAAGAAATGTAGCTTCAAAAGCCTGACTAGTCTGATGTGTGCACATAGGGACCTGTCAATCAACTGCAGTGGGGGGAGAAGCCAACTGGGGATGTCATCGGACTTGTCAAGTTTTCCCATTTAGTAAGTGGCCCAGCAATTTGAACTGTTTTCTCTGTCAAGCTGCAGAGTAAAACATACCTGAGTGCAGTTGTGCATCCAGGCTCCGATTCATTTTGCTCATGATAATAGGATCCTTTTAAACATATTGAAATTTAGCTATGAGTTCAATGTGTCTTGTAATTGTAGTTGTGTGCCTTGTAATTCATGATCCTGAAAGCCCAAATAGTTTCAAATTAAGACATGTTAATATACAAAAATACAAGTTATTTTACAACATTTTCTGATAAAACTGCAGTTAATATCCTCACGATTAATGAATTTTGATAACTACAGTTACAACATGGAATGTTAACATTGCTCCCTTTCACTTCAGCATTTCGCTTAATGCTACTAAACTGCCCATGTGTCTTAATTAAAGAAATTCATGAGATCAGGAGCATCAATAAGAGACACTGGGTCTACTGACATTGTCATATGAACCTTTAGGGGCTCTGTAGGGCAGCAGCACTTTGTAATTTGAACTATGACGAACATGAATCAAAAGCAAATATGAAGGCAGCAATTATAATTCTAAAAAGGGTGCAAAATGCATTTTAAATTGCTTGTCTGTAAAGAAGAGGTGGTTAATTTCTCCCAACTGTCATAGAAATGTCAGCGAAAGGCAAAAAAAAAAAAATCTTATTTTTTTATTATGTATAGTCCAACCCCAACAAAGAACATGACATGTAAATACTAGGTGAGGCAATCATGGACTTCATAGAGCAAATATTCTGAAACTGAAAGAGTTTAGATCACAGAATACATTTTGTTGGCGTTGAATGTCAAAGCTTATTGGATTTTTTTTCTACAGTGTAAAGTTAAGGTTAATGCATTTCAGTCCTTTTGATTTTGAACTTTGACTAGGCTGTACTTTCAGTTTTTTTAAAATAATGTATGCCTGAATTAATCAAACTGGTGCTTTCAAAGCTTTGCCATGACGTGGCGAGGCAGCTCAAGAAATTGCAATTTTTTGCCAAAAATCTCAAAATTTTTATAAGTACAGTTTGGAATGTTTAGTGCTGAAGTGCACATTTGGTGCTGGCTTTTTGTTTTTTCTTCACTGAATTGGTCGGTGGTTGACCTCCACCTTGCTATGCACCCCAATTTGGGATGTATTCCATCTGTCTAGATTTTGGCGGTTGGTGACTGTTAACATTAAGTCATCAGGCCCTGTCCACAGGCTATTTACTTCATGCAGCATTTGCTTGGACCTGTCCCGCCCACAGCCATGACTCAGTCATGGGTACGGGATTGAAATAGACCAGGTGAGTGCTGCTAAGAGCAGTTCTACTATTCATATGTGAGGCCGTATGGCACATTTTATAAAAATATTTTAGTGTAGGACTGCCTCAAATGAGATTTGGCGTGACGTGGCGAGGCAGCTCAAGAAATTGCAATTTTTTGCCAAAAATCTCAAAATTTTTATAAGTACAGTTTGGAATGTTTAGTGCTGAAGTGCACATTTAGTGCTGGCTTTTTGTTTTTTCTGCTTTCAAAGCCTGTTTTCACCTTCCTGACCAATCCAAACTATTCAATTCTGACCAGTGTTACTTTATGTCGTATCAACTCTATAATGCTTCAACATATCTTCGTGATTGTGAGATTTCTTTTTTTTTCATGACTCGTGGTACTTCATGATAGTGGTACATTTAGGTTAATATTATTTGCGTTTACTTTTGAAAAAATTGAAAACTTGCCAAAAACTGTGAAAAATGCTCAATTTTTGCACTTTAAATTTGTCTGCTCTTGAAACAGTCATATCACTAAAAATAATCAATAAACAACTCTTCCCACATGTCTACTTTACACCAGCATAAGTTTCGAAACAACGAGTTTTCAGACAAAATTTAGAAAACTGACTTTATTAGGCTTTGTTCACATGCTCCATTTTTTCACGTTCTTTAAGTCTATTTTTTGTTGCAGATTTTAATCAATCTTCATGGGAAAATGCATTCCAGTAAAGTCTATGAGAATCTTTAATTGCTGTGCCCACGTTGCAGATTTCTTCCTTGCAAATTTTGGTGCAGAAAAAAACTGTACCAAATAATTGACAAGTCAGCTGTTTCTGGGTTTTTTTTTCCATTTTTCCTATTACAATGCATAACAAATGCATCAAAAAATGCACCAAAAAAACGCAAAACTGCGGCAAAAGACGTGCGTGTTTTTTTTCAGCATTTTTCCTGCCAAGAGATGTAGTTTTAGATGCAGTTAAATCTGCAAACAAATCTGCAACATGGAAACATACCCTTAAGGCTACTTTACACACTGCGATATCGGTCCCGATATCGCTAGTGTGGGTACCCGCCCCCATCTGTTGCGCGACACGGGCATATCGCTGCCCGTGCCGCACAACATCGCCCAGAGCCGTCACACATACTTACCTGTCCGGCGACGTCGCTGTGACCGGCGAACCGCCTCCTTTCTAAGGGGGCGGTCCATGCGGCGTCACAGCGACGTCACTGAAACGTCACTGAACTGCCGCCCAATCGCAGCGGAGGGGCGGAGATGAGCGGGACGTAACATCCCGCCCACCTCCTTCCTTCCGCATAGCGGCCGGGAGGCAGGTAGGGAGAGCTTCCTCGCTCCTGCGGCGTCACACGCAGCGATGTGTGATGCCGCAGGAACGACGAACAACCTCGTTACTGCTGAAGTAACGATAATTGGGAATGGACCCCCGTGTCGCCGATTAGCGATTTTGCACTGTTTTGCAACGATGCAAAATCGCTAATCGATGTCACACGCAACGGCATCGCTAATGCGGCCGGATGTGCGTCACGAATTCCGTCACCCCAACGACTCCGCATTAGCGATGTCGTAGCGTGTAAAGCCCGCTTTAAGGCCCTGTCACACACAGAGATAAATCTGCGGCAGATCTGTGGTTGCAGTGAAATTGTGGACAATCAGTGCCAGGTTTGTGGCTGTGTACAAATGGAACAATATGTCCATGATTTCACTGCAACCACAGATCTGCCAAAGATTTATCTCTGTGTGTGACAGGGCCTATAGAACCACTTCATAATTGAATTTATATAATTTTTTTAATGTTTTGCTGCTATCACACAGTAAAAATGCTTTTTTTATAGTGCATGTTCTGTGAGCTGTAACTTTTTTATTTTGTAAACAGAGCTGTATGAGGGCTTATTTTTGGTGCCAAGAGTTTGCATTTTTTGGCTACTATTTTGGAAAATAACTACTTTTTTTATCGCTTTTTATTCAAATGTTTCAGTCAGAACGAATAAAAAGCAGCAAATTAGTTATTGTGTATATTTATTTATTTTTTGCAAAGTTAATCGTGTGGTAAAAGTGATAAGACTGATTTATTGTTTGGGTCAGTACAATTAGAGTGACATCAGATCTATATATAATTTTTTATGCTTTGCTACTTTTATACACTAAAAACAATAAAATGAAAACACCAAAAAAGAAAAACTGCAAGCACATAATAAGTAAAAATTCACTTTTTATTAATGATAAATTAATAAAATGCAAATAAGTAAAGAAACACATACCGACAAGGACAAAATGTGAGAACCAGTGGACGCCTAGCTATAGATTTTGCTAAAAAATGAATTCATATGAATTTCCCTTATTATACAGCACAAGGAAAAAGACAAAATTGTTAAAATATAGTGCTGGACGGACTCACAGATATCTGGGATCAGTGGGACTAACCGGATTAAAAAAAAAAGATCTGGCCCAGAATTGATCCCAGATATCTGGACGGATGACGGTCCCCATATAAATCTATAGGAAAATGAATCCGGAGCTTAAAAATGATGATAGAAGGGATAGGAGATTAGAGCAGGTGCTTTATACTTACCAAGTCTCAGACGCTGCTGTAACTGCTTCTGAGGAAATGCATGCGGCTTTTCTTTTTAATTATTTAAATAAATAAATAATTTAAAAAACAGGCATGCTGTTCCCACCAATTTTGATACCCAACCATGATAAAGCCAACAGCTAGGGGCTGATATTCTGAGGCTGTGGAGATCCCTGGTTTTTTGGCCCCCTAAGCCTAAAAATAGCAGCCTGCAGTTACCCAGGATTGTCACATCCATTCGATGTGAGAGTCCTAGCACTTTACCCTGCTCTTCCTAATTTCCCTGCTATGGTGGCAATCAGGATAATAAGGGGTTAATCGCAGTTCACAGCTGCCACTAAGCCCTAGATAAGTAATGGGAGGTGTCTATGAGACCGCCCATGATTAATCTGTAGGTGAAAGTAAATAGAAAAAAACACCACAAAAAATCCTCTATTTGAAATAAAATACAAAAAAACACTCTTTCACCACTTTATTAACACCTAAAACACCCATTTCCGACATAATCCACACAAGATCTCATGGCAATTCCAGCTCTGCTACATCTGAAGTGACAGCAAGCAAACATAGAACATGACCACCTGCTCTGAGCCTCAGGCAGAGACTGAGCCACGCGATGAGTGGTGATGTCATTCAGGGTATTTGTGGTCACAGTTGGAAGTTCCCACAGTCTTCCACTTGTGATCGCAGGTGACTTGGTCTCAGGTAAGGCTAGTTTCACACTTGCGCTATTTTGACGCAAACGGAATCCGTCAGTAATGTAGTACAGTTCGTTTATTTACAGTGGAAGAGCGTTAATATGCCGCGTGTGTGTGTCATGCAGTACCCGCTTGTGTCCACATGGTGTCGCGCTTCCACTGTAAATAAATGAACTGTACTACATTACTGACGAATTCCGTTTGCGTCAAAATAGTGCAAGTGTGAGTGGGGCCTAACCCAAGTAAAGCTCATATCCTGGCAGAAAATCGTATCCTGGCAGAAAAACATATCCTGGCAGAAAGAGATACAGATTTGGTGCTGAAATTTTTACATCATATTCCTGAACCCAATCTACACCTTCTGGCAAAAAAACGCATCATACCGCATGAGGTAGTGATGCGTTTTTGTTTGCAAGGGGGTGTAGATTGGGTGCACGAATATGGTGTAAAAATGTCATCACTAAATTTGTATCTGTTGACCCAAAACTGCATAAAAAGATGGTTTTGACTTCGTTTCAGTGCGGTTTTCTGCCACAAGGTACAAATTTGAGGTCACAGACTTTTACTGATGTCACCTGAGGTCAGGTTACCTGTGATCATGGGTGGAGGACCATGAGAACCTCCAGCTGTGACCGCAAATAGCCTGAGTGATATCACCAATCATCATGCGGCTGTCTCTATCTGGAACCCACAGCAGGCAGTCATGTTCAATGGCTGCAATCTGTGCTTTTAGTATTTAGCAGAGCTGGAATCTTGGTGGGACCTCGTTTGAATTACATTGGACCTGGGTGTTTTGGAAGTTAATAAATGGGTGAAAGAGGGTGTTTTATTCTATTTTATTTAAAGTAAAGGATTTTTTTGGTGTTCGTGTTTATTTCTTTTCACTTACAGATTAGTAATGGGGTGGTCTTATAGATGCCTTCCATTATTAATCTAATACTTAGTGGCAGCTGTGACCTGTCATGAACTGTTTATTACACCAATTGCCACTACACCAGGGCAATCGGGATGAGCTGGGTAATGTTCCGGGAATGTCACATCTAAAGGATGCGACAATCATGAGGAGCTGCAGGCTGCTATTTTTAGGTTGTGGAGGGCCAAATAAGTATGGGTCTCCCCAGCCTGAGAATACCAGTTCCCAGCTGTCGGGCTTTATCATGGCTGGGTATCAAAACTGGGGGGGACCGCACGCCAGTTTTTTAAAGTATTTATTTAAATAATTAAAAAAAAAGCCTCATGCGGTTCCTCTTATTTTGATACACAGCCACGATGGGGGGGATGTAGCCTGTAGCCATATGCTTTATCTCTGCTGTATATCATAATATGGGGGACCCTACGCCAATTAAATTTTGTTTACTTTTAAATCATGAAAGGGAAACGCTGACAAGGTCTGGGATTAGTTATAGTCAGTCACACAGAGGCGCTGTCTAAATGCAACCAATCACAGACATGGGGACTTCCGGTGGGTGGGGAAAGCAGTGTATATGGATGAGCGATAATGAGCATTCCCAGAAGTAGTTACAGTTGTGCGGGAGACTCGGTAAGTAGAACACGCTTGCTTTATTCTTATTTTCTTTATTTTTCCTCTATCTTTTTTCATTTACCAAATTTCCAGATTTGGATCATTACCCGGAGTTCCCTGAGAACTCCGGGCCCCGGTCCGATACTTGGGTACTTATGAAACTGCGTAGATCAGGACTTTTACAGTCCGGATCCTCCCATCACTATAAACATATCATAAGTAAAAAATACAAATACAGAACATAATAGATAAAATTAAGTAGCAGAGTGGCTAAAAATTCTAAAAATAAGCCCCCTGTTGGAATATAAAAGCAGGAAGTAAAGCAGGAACAAATAGCCATAATCATTGGGGCCATAAAACTTAATAACGCCAAGGTAAGCCCTAAAAATATTAAATGTGTAAATGGCTGCAAGAAAAGGAAGCATGCAGTATAATATTAGGTATTACCCACAGAAAAAGCAGAGTCAGTCACCAGACAACTAGTACATGTGCAGGGTTCCACTGCATCTGCCACTCGCTTGGTCCAGGAGTAAAACAATACTTTAGAAAAATGAATTTGTTTTTGTACCGCCATATTCTGAAAGCCATAACTTTTTCTTTTCCGAATGAGCTATATAAGGGCTTATTTTTTTGCAGAACGGTTTGTTGTTTTTGTTTATGCTATTTGTTTTAAAATGTTACTTTCTTATTGTTTTTTCTAAAAAAAAATAAAAATATGTCAGTATGATGAAAAAGCGTCATTTTCGTCGTCTTTTTTTCTTATTATTTTTTATGGTGTGTGCTGTATGCAATAAATAACATCTCCGTTTTATAGTTCTTGTCATTCTGGACTCGGTAAAACCAATTATGCGTACCTTTTTTGTTTATTTTTGTGTTAATACAAAGGCTGCGTTTTTAGGGGCAAAATGGATTTTCATAATTTGAGTGCCCTTTATTTATTTTATAATGTACATATTTTTATTTTACTTTCTATTGCAATTTCACTTAGTCGCACTGTGTTTTATGAATATTTTTTAGTCTGATAACTGATCTCATGCACTGCTGTATACAAATACAATGTGCAGCAGTGCATGAAAGCAGGATCTAATAGGCCACCATACCCTGGGGTCATCAGATGACCCCAGGGTAGCATGGCAATGATTGGCACCCAAGATTATGATCGCAGGGGGCCATAATGTCAAAGGGTTGTTTTAACTCCCTTTTAACCTCTTAGATACCACTGTTGTGATTTACAGCAGTATTTAAGGGGTTAATCTTCCCCAATCGGGTCTGAAATTGGCAAGTGCTGAAGCCTTTCTTGTGTCAGCTGTCATGTACAGTTGCCACCTAAGGTATTTTCAGCCATGGGGGGTTATTTACTGACTACCGATCACCACTTTATAATGGCGATATGGGGAAAAGACTCCTTAAAGGTCCACTTGTGTTTTCTAGTGATGGGCGAACCCGAACTGTAAATAGTGTTCATGCACATGATTCCGACCACGAGCTTTCTGGGAAGTTCGTGTTACAGTTCAGGTCCAGTTCAGGGCCAGAGGCTGTAAAAAACAGCACATTATTAATAAACATTCTGATCATACTTACTTGTCCCGCAACGCGTCCTGCAGACTGTCTCCTGACCGCTTCTGCTTCCGTGGCCGATCATTGCTGTGCCCCAGGGTACCTTGCAGGATCTTCAATGACATCATAGCCATGTGACCAGTCTGGTGTGAATGTTGTACAGACATTGGGTTAGATTGGTCACATGGCTATGATGTCATGGAAGGTCCTGTTAACTTCCCTCGGCAGTCTTCAGCTGTTTTCGGCCATGTTCGTGGTGAGCTCATGGTTCACCTGAGTCCATGGCTTATGGACTCGATTGAACTTTGACTGTCCCTGTGCAAGTCTCTCATCGGCATCACCCGCTATGGCCGCACACTCTCCTGATAGGAGCGGTCTGCTGCATGTATTTCTATGCAGCTGAGGCGCTCATGTCTGGAAAGTGTCAGTCTGTGCCGGGTGATGCCGATGTGAGACTGCATGTGTCATACGCAATTGGAACTCTGGCCTCCATCTCAGCCTGCTTCTCACTCTGTATAGATGCTTGTCTGTGCAGAGTGATGAAGCAGAGCTGAGAATGCTCTCTCTCCGCTTCTCACTCTGTATAGATGTTGTCTATACAGAGTGATTAAGCAGAGCTGACAATGCTCTACCTGTGGACTACGTTGGACTAAGAATTTTTTTTCTTAATAAAGATGGAGTCTCTTAATGTTTTTTTTGTTTTATTTCTAATAAAAAAAAATTCTTTGTTGTTTTTTTTTTAAAATGTTTACTAGAAATTCATGGTGACCATGTCTAATTTGGTGGGACACCATGAATTTTGGGCTTAGTACCAGCTGAGAATAAAAAGATGGTACTATCCCCTTTATTACCTAGCGTGCCACCACCATCAGGGCCGCTGGATCGGGTAAAGCACCTGGAAATGGCGCTAAGAAACAGTGCGCCATTTCTAGGGACAGCTTTGGGCTGCAGTTTTTGGTGTGGAAGGCCAAGTATGCTTTGGCCTTACTACGCTGAGAATCCCAGCCTTCAACTGCCTGGCTTTACCTGACTGGCAATCAAAATACTGCATTTTTTTTTAAATTATTTTTTTAAATAATTAAAAAAAATAATGTGCTTCCTGTATTTTGGTTGCCAGTCAAGGTAAAGTCAGGTAGATAGGGGTGGCAGCTACTATATGTGTGAGGGACCCAACAGCCAATCACAGACGCAGTCACGCAGATTGGGCGTCTGTGATTGGCTATTGGAGTAACCTGGAATTTCCCCATACATTCTAGATGCTAGAATGTATGGGCTAATTTCAGGTTATTCCAGCATTCAATCACAGATGCCAGCTCTGTGACAGCTTCTGTGATTGTCTGTTATTTTATCAGTAAAAGAAAACAACAACACAAGAAAAAAATATTTTATTAGAAATAAAACAAAAGACATTTAGGACTCCATCTTTATTACTAAAAAAACAAACCCTCTGACGTAGTCCAAAGGTTGGCGAGCATATACAGCTCTGCTACATCTGACTTACAGGACCTTCTATGACATCATAGACATGTTACCAGTCTAGTGTGAATGTTACCTCGTGGGTTACAGGACCTTCCATGATGTCATAGCCATGTGACCAGTCTGTAATCCAATGTCTGTGTAATGCCCCACGGGGCCTTAGGGGTTGCTCGTCACCGGGCCAGTGGTTTCTTGGGGTTGCTGTGACTGGCCTGACCCGGCTCCGTGGCCCCGTCAGCTACATGAAAAGACAAACAAGTGCAAGGGGAGATGGAAGGAGGGCGAAGGGTCCCTGTGAGGCATGTCACCGGTTGAAATGGTGACTGGTTCTCGGCCTACTCTGCCGCCGACCCTTCCTGTGACTTGTCCTCTTCCAGGAGTGGTGTTGGATAGGAATGGGGGATGCTTTGCAGCGCCACCCGTGGCGCACGGCCATGAATTAGCCGCCGCTGCAGAGTCTCTTTTTGTGGCAGGTGTTGGGTGCAGCCAGGATGGTATCACTCTTCCCAGGCGGATTGAGACCCTGGGAGGTTGTCGAGAATGGGGCGGCAGTCCACGGGAGCACTGAAGCGCAGAGCGGTGGCATTTACTCACAAAGTCACTGGGTGCGGGTTCCAGATCCTTTTATTCTCTGAGTATATGGCATCGCGCCCCAGGTGCTTGTCCTCACCGTAGGAGACTCTGGTCGATCCCGGGAAGATCTGAGGTCAGATCCGGTCTGGTCTGGTAATTGGTAGGCTTTCTCCTCCATGCACAACTCTGTACTTGGTGCGTCCCCATGGCCTGAAGCGTTCTGGGGATCCCCTTCTGCTCTCTCTCTCTCACTCTCTGTCTTGACCATTATGGCAGGCAGCCTTAACCTCTCTTGGGTCGGACCTCTGTGCCCGTTCCCCAGGTTCCCGCTTTGCTGTTGTACCCCGGACACTAACATCGGTGAGGTCCTTGATGGTCCCCTCACCGGGCAGATTTATCAGGTGAAACACCAATAGTTAGAGGATGAAATCCATACCACACTAAGACCATTAGTAAATATTAGATATTAAATATAAAAATCAATAAATATTTTCTCAAAGTGTGGGGATATAGGATCAATAGGACCATTCGGAATTAAAGTACTATACCAAAAAAGAAAAAACGAACAAAAGAGTCACTGAATACTATATCTTTATTAATACATGATTAAAATGCACACATAATAAAACACAGCTATTGACTGGAAAAAAGGGGCATCAAAAACCTGCATAGCATGTATAAATATGGTACAAAATATATGAGGCAAAGGGGTTAGTGTAAAAGGATTCAAACAGGATGAATAAATAAGTAAACACAATACACAACTAAAGTGTCAAGTGCTAAGAAATTGTGGCCAAAGGTCATGCCACAAGAATTAGAGTAAAATCAGCTGATGATTATTCAGCTGATAGTAACCAGCAGGGTAACCATCATAGTAAAAATCCACAGGACACTAAACCTGAAGCCTCAAAATAGTGGTATAATGGTATCCAGTCCTCATTTCGGAGGGCATCCCTGCTGTATGATGATGTGAGGTGTGTGTAAACTTACCGGGTTAACCTCTTCCTGCCTAGGAAGGATATAATGATATACCCTGTAACGGCCAGTCTCAGGGGCACTACATCTGTACAAGATTCACACCAGACTGGTCACTGGCTATAACGTCACGGAAGGTCCTTTAGTCAGTGGTGGTCAACTGGGGGCACAGCAATGATATAAGTGTCCTGTTTATTCTTCGGTAATTAAAAAATTTGACATTTTGGATCAGATTATATTACCTTAATCAAATATCAGATTGCAAGAGCTGAATACGATGTAGAAGTGTAAGTGGTGGCATTACCTACTCTGGTGAGAGAAGCTGTGTTATACATTTGGGAGAAGCTGATTATAATGTAGAACATAAGATACCAGTATCCTCCCACATGTACGACATAAACCTCTCACCAGAGCGGTTAAACCATCACTCACTGCTTTTTTTCTAAATTGTAGCCAGCTTCTTCAATAAGGAGTAGAGTTGAGCGCGGTTCGCGGTTCGAGGTTCTCCAGTTCGCGGCTCGAGTGATTTTGGGGGCTGTTCTATACAATTTCAGCGTATAGGGTGCGGGAACAGCGCATTCAGATCACTGCTGTTTGTATAATGGTCGCCATTTTTTTTTTTTTTCCTTGTCTTCCTTCCCTAAGCGCGCGCGTGTAGTGGGGCGGGCCAGCATGTCAGCCAATACCAGACACACCCACAGCTAAGTGGACTTTTAGCCAGAGAAGCAACTGCATGTGTGATAGGATGTCTATGTCACATGTCCATGCATTATAAAAACGGACATTTTCCTCCAGCACGCCATTATCTGCCTTCTGCGTCTTGGTGTCAGTCACCGCCGGCGCAGCTCCTGTCTCCGATACTGCTGTGTACGCTCTATACACAGCGCTGTACAGAATAGGGATAGAAGTTTCTATTAGTCCTTTTAAGGGCTAATACCGGCAGGGTCAGACCCATAGGTGACAGTCAGGGCAGTGAAAACAGATTTTAACAGCTACACAAGATGACAGCGTCTGTGTAGCTAAGGTCAGGGATTTCCTTGCTGCATTTCCCATTTCCCCATTAGGAGGGATATAAAGGGAGGCTTCCTTTCCTGTACCCAGACCCACAACCCTGCCACTGTACCCTCCTGCCCTTTGCACACTCAAACTCATTGTTACTAAGCCATTTTACTAGCAAACACTGAGTAAACTTAGTGGCATCCTAAACGTGGCTGTTGGACGTCTGTATTGTCCCACTAGTGCAAAGATATTTGCAGCACGTCTGCCTGCATTGTGGCATTAACAGGCCTGCTGCCGCTGATGCGCCTGCTGTCCACAGGTGTGGCCCCAATGCACACGGTCAGTGTACTGAATGGCCCCTGTGATGTTAACAGGGAGTTCCTGGGCTGGGTGGGCGTGTGGACCCTGTGACGCTAACAGGGCTCCCAGTCTCAAGATCCGAGTGGCGTCTAACTCGGTTCAGGCAACTATTAGTTTCATAGCCACACAGATCTGTATCCTCCACCTAACCTTCCAGTTGCCAACCTCTCCTTTTCCATCTGGGAGCACGGTGGACATTGACTGCTGATGGGGACATATACCTTTCTCTTTCTTTTCTTATTAATTTTCGTTATATAGCGGTAACATAGTATATACCACCTTATCCAAATCTGCCAGTCCCACCGTAACAGATGGTGTTTCTTCATCAAATGTTACTTTTGCTTAACCAACAAACCCACAGACAAAAACTTTTTTCCCCTTTCCAACACACCTGTTCCCCTTTCCACCAGCATTTGTCCTTTTTCAACTCATTTGGTATATGACCAAAAGTGCAACTCTGCAGGGACACCGTACTCAATGCCATCTCAGCACAGCAGCCAGCCCTCGGTCCGTCAGATGTGGACAAGTAAAAGACCATTTCCTCCTATCCATGACAAAGCGTTGAGATTCACTTTGTGCAGCACTAGTGTTTACTGGAAAAGCAGATCTAAGAATCCGTACCACCTTCTGCAGATACTCCTGTATACGTGCGTCCCTTTCTATGGCAGGAATTATTTCGCCAAATTTTGTCTTGTACCGGGGATCTAACAGTGTGGCAACCCAGTAGTTAGCATTACTTCGAATTCGTACAATCCGAGGGTCATGTTGTAAGTAGTGCAGCAAGAAGGCGCTCATGTGTCTTGTGCATCCAGGAGGACCAAGTCCTTGGTGTGTTGGTGGCAGAGAGGTGAGAATTGTGCCTCCTTCCTCTGCCCTCTCTTCCCAACCTCGCACAACCGAAATGTGAGCAAGCTCTCACTCATCTGCTGAGTCTTCCATGCCCATCGCAAGTTCGTCCTCCATTTCTTCATGGGCTCCTGCACCTTCCTCAACAATTTTTGCTGATACTATGCGCCCTTGTTAATCCCTATCCCCCACCATGACTGCCGCCTATGTGCCGCTCACCGTATGGACCTTGTAGATCTTATTATCCCTTCTGCATATGACTCCTCCTGTATTTCCTCACCTTCCTCTTAGACCAACACCTGACTCCGAATAATTCTTACAGTGTGATCCATCTTGTAGATGACCAGAATTGTCACGCTGAGAATGGCATAGCCAGTGCTAAACATCTTCGTCGACATTTGTAAACTGTGTAGAAGGGTGCATAGGTCCTTGATCTGACACCACTCCAGCAGCGTGATCTGCACCACCTCTGGATCAAGTTAGCCCAGGGTATACGTCATACCGTATTTCAGCAGGGTTCTGCGGTGCTGCCACACACACTGCAACATGTGCAGATTCCAATTCCTGCGTGTCGGAACATCGCATTTACGGCGTTTAACCGCCAGACCCTAAGACTTCAGGAGCGATGAAAGTTGTTGAGCTGCTGGGTGCGAAGGATGAAAGTGAGCACATAGCAGCGTGCCCGCTGCACAAGGCCATGTAGGCCGGGATGGTATTTTAAAAATTGCTGGAGAATCAGATTCAACACGTGAGCCATACAAGGCACGTGTGTCACATTGCCCTGACGAAGGGCCGCAGACAGGTTTGCATCATTGACGCACACGGCTGTTAAGTCACCAACGTAGTCCACTCAATCAATTTGTACTCCGGTCGCCAGGTGACAACGTGTTCTTTTCGTGCATAGTGCTGATGATGGGAAAGGAGTTGATGCCTGCGGCGTAGGTGGACGCAGTTTATGGTCACCCACTGGGTTGCGTTACCTTGACAGATACAGAACCACAGGCTGAATGTAGGTGGTGGGTATCTCACAGATGAAGTACCATCATTCAGCTACAACCAATGGGAAGACACCACACCCTTTTTTCGGCCCCTCCTGTCTGCAGACCACTGCCAGACAAAGCTATGAACCTCTTGTTACTGTTACCCCCAGTTCAGTTTTATGAGTTTGTGTGCTTGTTACCTGACTACTTTTCCTGCTTGCTGTTTATGTACCTCGTTGGCCGATCCGCATTTCACCTCTGCTTGTTTTCTGATTAAGTCCTGGCCATCCCATTCTGTTCCTCTTCCTCAATTAATGTTTTTGACCCTGCATGACTACTATTCTCTGGAACTGCAGCCTTCCACAGGTATTGATCAACTTGGGCCCTGTGTAATTCCAAATCACTGTATAGGGGTTAAAGGGTTTCAGGGTTCTGGGTGTCCAGCTTGGTGAGTGGCTTGCCTCTAGCCTATCCTTTACAGCCCATCTGCGTGTGTCGATCCAGGCAGGCGTTACACCGTGCCCTCTGCAGAAGGCCATGTAGGCCGGGATAGTGTTTTAAAAATTGCTGGAAAACCAGGTTCAACACGTGAGCCATACAAGGCACGTGTGTCACATTGCCCTGAAGAAGGGTCGCAGACTGGTTTGCATCATTGTCACACCCGACCTTCCCTGACTGCTGGTTGAGTGTAGACAACCATTGATGAAACTCGGTCTCACTCTCCAGAGCTAACCGTCCACAATTCCTCAGCGGTGTCTCACATTTCCTCTACATTTCAAAGTAAACATTTGACCGCCTGATGGCCTTGAGCTCTGCTGCCAGCATAGTAAGGAGGTGTGTGGGATTCCTTGGGCGCAGTTACAAGGAAGGGTGGCCTGACCACACAGGGTTTGGACCGAGGTGGAGGACCCACACGAGGTTGAGGAGGCAGAAGCAGTGGAGGAACTTGTACATACAGAGGAAGGATTGACACACAAGTCGTGGGGACGGCAAGACTTGTACAGCAAACCCTTCTCCATCTCTCACCATAGTTACCCAGTGCCCAGTCAGCAACATGTAACTCCCCTGTCCATGCTTACTGGTCCAAGTATCTATGGTGAAATGCACCCTGTCACACACAGAGTTTCTCAAGGAATCGGTGAGGTTGTGTGCGACCTGCTGTGGTAGCGCGGGCACGCCTTTCTTGGAGAAGGAGTGACGACTGGCCATCGGCTCTTGGGGCACTGCAATGGGCATAAGGTCTCGAAAATCCTCAGTCTCAAAAGGGTGTAAAGGCAGCCTTTCTGTTGCCAACAAGTTGCAGATGATGAAACTCAACCTCTTAGGCATGTCATGCCCTTCGAAAATCATGTAAAACACAGCGAGGGGACTCCAACCACAGTCTCCCTCATTTCCACTAATTGGGCCACACACACCCCACTTGACTGGCATCAGTTGACAACCCTTTGTAAAAAAAAAAAGATGCTTTGCATGAAGCACTCTCAAAAATACGCGTGCCTTTCACGTCCCCTGGATGACCCAGGGGAAGAAAAGTCCTCTGAGAGCCATGACTTGTTCATCTTGGTTCTTTTTTCAAAAGCGAGGGGATTCCAACCACAGTCTCCCTCGTTTCCACTAATTGGGCCACACACACCCCACTTGACTGGCATCACTTGATCCCCCTTTTCAAAATGAAACAGATGCTTTGCATGAATCACTCTCAAAAATACGCGTGCCTTTCACGTCCCCTGGATGACCCAGGGGAAGAAAAGTCCTCTGAGAGCCATGACTTGTTCATCTTGGTTCTTTTTTCAAAAGCGAGGGGACTCCAACCACAGTCTCCCTCGTTTCCACTAATTGGGCCACACACACCCCACTTGACTGGCATCACTTGATCCCCCTTTTCAAAATGAAACAGATGCTTTGCATGAAGCACTCTCAAAAATACGCGTGCCTTTCACCTCCCCTGGATGACCCAGGGGAAGAAAAGTCCTCTGAGAGCCATGACTTGTTCATCTTGGTTCTTTTTTCAAAAGCGAGGGGACTCCAACCACAGTCTCCCTCGTTTCCACTAATTGGGCCACACACACCCCACTTGACTGGCATCACTTGATCCCCCTTTTCAAAATGAAACAGATGCTTTGCATGAAACACTCTCAAAAATACGCGTGCCTTTCGCCTCCCCTGGCTGACCCAGGGGTAGAAAAGTCCTCTGAGAGCCATGTCCACATTGTCAGTGGACAGACACGTGTGCTTATCTGCCAGCAGACCCCCAGCAGCACTGAAGACAGGTTCCGAGAGAACGCTGGCTGCAGGACACAACAAGATCCCCAAGGCGTACGTGGCAAGCTCAGGCAATTTATCCAGATTGGAAGCCTAAAATGAGCAGGGCTCAAGTTGCACAATAATGGCATCGACTTTTCCTTGCATATACTCATATATCTGTGTGTCCTCCTCTTTTTCCTTGTCCAGCTCTTTTGTTTTCGCATGAGTATATGTCCTTGTCACTTTCCCATGTGTTTGTGTTGTGTTGTGAGTTGTTTGTCACCTTTTGGACACCTTTGAGGGTGTTTTCTAGGTGTTTTTATGTCTTTGTGATTGCCTGCCATAGTTTCCTATGCAGTTCGAGTTCGGTTCGTCGAACGTTCGATGAACCGAACTCGAACGAGACCTCCGTTCGGCGAACTGAACTCGAGCCGAACCGGGACCGGTTCCCTCATCTCTAATAAGGAGTGATCACATCCTCACATGCTTGTTTTATACCAGTATTTTCCTGTATGTGTAAAACAGTGCTTAATACTGAAAATGATATACTAGCACTCATTCAGCTTTTTTCTTCATTATAATCAGCTTCTACGATCCAGAGGCATGTCTACACATGTGACAGGAAGTGGTCACATCCTCCATACTGGTCTTATATTGGCATTCTTCTACATGTACAAAACAGCACTTTTCACCAGAATTTAAAATACGCCACTCACTATACTTTTTTTCCTACATCATTCCTATAGAATATGACTGAAACATCATGGTTTTAGATTGCGGAACAATAAAGGGGGTTTTACACGCAGCAACATCGCTAGCAATGTCACTCGTGAAAGCACCCGCCCCCCGTCGTTTGTGCATCACAGACAAATCGCTGCCCGTGGCGCACAATATCGCTAACACACGTCACACGTACTTGCCTTCCTAGCGACGTCGCTGTGGGTGGAAAACAACCTCTTCGTTAAGGGAGAGGATCGTTCGCTGTCAAAATGACGTCACACAGCGGCCGACTAATAGAAACGGAGTGGCGGAGGCGAGCCGCATTAACGACACACCCACCTCGTTGCCGGAGGACGCAGGTAAGCTGTTGTTCGTCGTTCCCGGTGTGTCACACGTAGCAATGTGTGCTGCCTCAGGAACGACGAACAAACTACGTCCACAATGACCAACGAGATTTTGAAAATGAACGACGTGTCAACGATCAACGATTAGGTGAGTATTTTTGATTGTTAACACTTGCTCGGAGCTGTTAAACGCAACGATGTCACTAACGATGCCGGATGTGTGTCACGAAATCCGTGACCCCAACAACATATCGTTAGATATATCGTTGCGTGTAACGGGGCCTTACCAAAACAATTATAACCTACAGTTAGTTCTTTTTACCACAGCAATTGTGACATATAAGGTGTTTCCTAAAAAATAGAAACTAAAAAGATTATAATTTTTATGCATAGCACAGTTTTTTCTCATATAATGTTAAATCTTTGTGCTTTGGATTTCTTCAGCTTTCCATTTATTGTGCAATTTATTTCATCCTGTCAACCATGTAATCTCTCATTGGGCAAATATCTTATTCTCCCAGAAATAGCAAATCTAAACATCTTTGTAGTTAATGCTTCTAGATTTCTATGATTTCTGGATTTCTCCAAAGCCTTCACTACTTCTTTCATATTTCCCTAGCAACAAATCAGTGTAAAATAAATCACATCTTCTGTACGTCTCACTGTGCAGATATAGCTATAGTTGTATTTGTATGCTTCCTATTACAAGACTTCTATTTTCAGTCAGTGAAGTATGGCTTATGCTGTGCCTAATGTCTAAGAACTTGCAGAAAAAAAACTATAGCAATTTTATTATAGACCCTATGACACATACCTAGAGTGATTTTCTAACATTCCTTGGATAAGTACAGTATTATAAAATATAGTAATTTTGTCCTCCTGCTGAACTCATCACATGTCCAGAGCAAGTAAAAGCTTATAGACTCATGGCAATTGTCTCAGCAGTGTTCGGGGAGGGTAATAATGGGTTTGTTGGCATTTTGCCCATAGTTTCAGAGAAATACATTTTTTTATTTTAATTAACATATTTGTAACTTATTTCAATGGTTTCTACTTACTATGCTTTATAAAATTATCTTACTGCATTTTGTATAATTATAATATTCAGCCATCACCTAATTAAATTCAAATTATGTTTATTCTTTAAGGTGCACTCGACTACAGTGATACAAATCCTTTGACATATTTTTTTCAGGGCTCTCTGGACCTTTTTTTCAAGTCATAGAGGCAAATAAAAAAGTTTCAGAACAAGTAATATAAAATATAATAAAGGCATGCTTGTAAAATAGCCAAACTGAGCAGCATTAGTTGATATTTTAAACAAAAATTGAAAATGGTTATTTACTTTTTTACACAACAAAACATTAAATGTAAAAAAGACAACAGACTGTCAAAATCAGTTAGGAACAAAATTGAATTAAAATGCGAGTGACTATATGACCTCCCAGAGTATTGCTTAGTAGCCAGAGGAAACTTTTAATGTTCCGAACAATGTGCATGGCAGTCACGTTAATGGGAGATGGGTGATGCCCTGCCAACACCGACAGTGGTGAGTGGAAATATATTTTTACAAAGTAACCTGGATTACTCATTCATTTTAAAACTTAATTGATTATACACAGTGAGAATTAAAATAGGATCTAAAAGATATGGGTTAATATGTGAGTGACTGATTCTTTTCAGCATCTCGTTAAAAACCCGTTAATTCTGCCTCCCGAGGACCAGTGGAGCTCTTAAGTGAACACACACTGACATATTAAAGGTACGTATGTCCCTCCGAGTGCCATGAATTTGGCAAACGTGTGATCTCCTTGTGCTATGTGTGATAATACACAGAGATCAGGCACTTATACTCACCTATCCACACCGCTGCTGTCCATGGTGCTAATATCTCCTGTGATGCTGTGTCCGGCCACCACTGTCTCCCCTCTGCAGCTATTTTCGGTTCAGCTGTGCAGTGCATATGCATGAGCATAATTAGCCTGGAAGCAGAGACAGCAGTGGCTGAAGACAGCAGTGCTGAAGACGGGTGAGTTTAAAAAAGCTTTTTATTTTAAATGTATGTGATTTTTCTAGTACGTGTTACACAGATCACACCCCTGTGTGGTCCGTGGGATATCAGTGATGCCAGAAAAAAAATCGGACTTGTCTCCGTGCAGAACACACGGACACGTGTGTGCGCTGCATAGAAACATGTCAGTGAGAAATCACTGATGTTTGTGCAGACCCATTGATTTTAATGAGTTTGCGTATGTCTGATCCTGGTACGTTTAAAAACTGTAACATATGTACCAGAATCACTGATGTGTGAAGGGGGCCTTAGAGAGAATGTGGGTGGATTTAACTGCTACCAAATGATTGAATAGCTTGAACAAAATATTGGCACGTGACATCAAAAAGAAAAAAAGAAGGAAATAGAAACATTTAGAGCAGGGGTGGGCAGCTAATTTTCCCATGGGGCCGCATACAGAAATTGGGATGGTTTTAGAGGGCCGGACTAATATAATTTACTCAGTTCTACCCAATACGGTATATAGTAAATATACTATCCATTCGTAAACAAACAATAAGTTAAACAATACAAAGATTCAATGAATATATGGAGGACCTAATTACATAATTATTTAATGATGAGATGATGATTGTGATTGTTCACTTTAGAAAATTGTTAACTTTTATAGTGTTTAAAAAATTAACATCATATCTTGATATAAAATAGAAAGTTTTTCAAAGACAAATGCATCCCGGCATAGGATCAGATCTGGGTAAGACTTGTATATAACCACCCTGTATCCACACTTACTGGATGCACTCTACATACTTATGTGCTCATTAAACCACTTCAAAAGGAGCCTTAGGAAAAGACATCTCTGAGGTCACGGATCCCGGCAGATACTGCTACACGGCAGGTATGTGGAGTCCAGCTGCAGCATCTCCCCCGCGCCTGCTCTCAGCAGCAGGGGCAGACACTGACAACTTGGGGCCCCTGTGCAAGAAATTTTACCTGGGCCTCCCCACCCCCTTCTATGGCGACAAAGCTATATATATTATATATATATAACACTAATTCCCCATATACAACATCACTACACCCCCCACACCAGTAATATACTATATCACTACATCCCCATATACTACCCTCCATATGCTACACCTGTAATATACTACATCCCCATATACTACACTTGTAAAACTACATCACTATATCCCCATATACTACACCCCTATGTACTACACCTGTAATATACTACATCACTACACCCCCATATACTACACCTGTAACAAACTACACCACTACACCCCCATATACTACATCACTACACCCCTATATACTACACCTGTACTAAACTACATCACTACACCCTCCATATACTACACACCTATATACTACATCACTATATACTACACCTGTGATATACTACATCACTACACCCCCCATATACTACACCTGTAACAAACTACACCCTACACCCCAATATACTACACCCCTATATATACTACATGGATGGAGGAGCTTTTAAACTAGGATCTGCAGTGAGGGAGAGTAGTTGTTCAAAAAAGAGGATAGATTGAGTAGACAGAGAGAGTGAGACAGTAGGGGTCAATGATGTTTTAGGGGGGCTCAGACATGCAAGGAAATTAGGGAGGTGAGGAGCCATAAATGTGTTAATAATATTAAATGTCTTCTGGCAACTACAAAACGTCTTGCAAACAAAATGAATGAATTGGTGACTCTTAACCCCTTAACGACCCTTGACGTACTGGGTACGTCATGGTGACATGGTGCTAAACGACCCATGACGTACCCAGTACGTCATGGCGAAATCGCGGTCCCGGAGCCCCGGGGAGTCCAATTTGTTTAATCAAACAGTAGATTTGGGAAGGAGGGGACCTCTGCCTGACCTCAGGAGGGGTGGTGCCTCCTCCCCGAACCTACAGAGGCTGTGATTGGCTGACGAACGCCGCTCAGCCAATTACAGTCACTGTAATGTTCCAGCCATTGAAAATGGCTGGAACATTGAAATCCAGCCCTGATCAGTGCTGCTGTAGCACTGGCCATTGGCTGGAGCTGGGTGATCGGTGCTTCACCCGCCCCCAGCTCTGATTGGAGAGACCGGTCTTGTGACCGATCTCTCCAAGGTGACCTGTGTCCGTCCCTGAGGGTGCCCATCGGTAAGTTGCTGCCCCCGCCGCCCGCCCCTGTCCCCGATCGCCCTGCCAGCCCCGCCGCTGTCTCCTATCGCCCCGCTAGCCCCGCCGCTGTCTCCGATCGCCCCGCCCACCAGCCCCAGCCCCGCCACTGTCGCCGATCACCCCGCCCGCCACCGCCAGCCCCGCCGCGGCCCCGATCGCCACCCGCCAGCCCCGCCGCTGTCTCCGATCGCCCCGCCCGCCACCCGCCAGCCCCGCTGCTGTCTACGATTGCCCCGCCCGCTCCGCAGCAGTCTCCAATCGCCCCGCCCGCCAGCCCCAGCCCCGCCGCTGTCTCCGAATGCCCCGCCAGCCCCGCCGCGGCTCCGATCGCCACCGCCAGCCCCGCCGCTGTCTCCGATCGCCCTGCCGCTGCTTCCGATCCACCGCTGTCCCCGATCGCCCCGCCCGCCACTGTCCCCACCGCCACGCTCGCCACTGTCCCCGCCGCCACGCTCGCCACTGTCCCTGCCACCATGCTTGCCACTGTCCCCGCCGCCGTCGCACCCACCTTTTTCAGCCGATGCTGCCCCCGAATTGGCCCCCACTGTTCCCCGATCGGCCGCCGCCGCCTCCTTCATCGGCTGCCCCTTCTCCATCGCCACTACACCTCCTCCCCCTCCATGTGCTGCAAGCCACCCTCCCCCCACATGTGCTGCAAGCCACCCTCCCCCCACATGTGGGGGGAGGGTGGCTTGCAGCACATGTGGGGGGAGGGTGGCTTGCAGCACATGTGGGGGGAGGGTGGCTTGCAGCTGTGCTGCAAGCCACCCTCCCCCCACATGTGCTGCAAGCCACCCTCCCCCTCCATGTTCTGGGGGCCCCCCTCCCCCCGGGGCCCCCCTCCTCCATTTGCCATCTCTCTCTCCCATCAGACTCTGCCCCCCTCCCCATCTGCTGCCTGCTCTCTCCCATCATCTTCATCTACTGCCCCCTCTCACACTCCTCAATCTGTTGCCTCTTTCATCTGCTGCCTCTTCTGTCTGCTGTGATCCTGCTGCCTAGATCCATCCTGTAAGGTAGGTATCCCCATCTCACCTCCCTCCCTCCCATCCTCCGCCGCTCCTCCATCCGCTGCGCCATTTCCCATCATCCGCTGCGCCCTTTCCCATCCTCTGCCGCTCCTCCATCCGCTGCGCCCTTTACCATCTTCCATCCGCTGCGCCCTTTCTCATCTGCCGCCCCGCCCTCTCGCATCGCATTATTCAGCGCAGTTGCTCGCTTCCAGACTGGAGTGGATGATGCGATGCGAGACTCGTGCATTGCTCTCACGTTTGGCACTGGTCTTAGTGGCAGGCGCTCAAATTTTTTTTTTTTATATATTTTTTTTTTTCTACTGATGTCTGTATTTTTTATTTCGCCAAACTAATTTTTTTGTATGGGGGGGTCTAGTTTCCAAAATGGGATCACATGTGGGGGAGCTCCATTGTGTAGGCTCCTCAGGAGGTCTCCAAATGCAACATGGCGTCTGCTAATAATTCCAATCAATTTTACTGTGAAATGGCACTCCTTCTCTTCTGAGCCCCGCCGTACGCTCAAACAATTGATTTCCACCACATATGAGGTACCTGTGTACTCAGGAGAAATTGCACAATATATTTTATGGTGCATTTTTTCCTGATACCCTTGTGAAAAAAAAGCTACCTGTTTGAAAAAACAATTTTGTGGTAAAAAAAAGAATAAAATATTTTCACGGCTGAACAATACAAACGTTTGTGAAGCTTCCAGGGGTTCAAAGTGCTCACTAAAGAGCTAAATAAATTCCATGAGGGGTCTAGTTTCCAAAATGGGGTCAATTGTGGGGGAGCTCTATTGTTTAGGCACTTCAGGGGGGGTCTCCAAACGCAACATGGCGTCCGCTAATAATTCCAACCAATTTTGCTGTGAAATGGCGCTCCTTGCCTTCCGAGTCCTGCCGTGTGCCCAAACATTTGATTTCCACCACATATGAGGTATCTGCATACTCAGGAGAAAATGCACAATACATTTTATGGTGCATTTTTTCCTGATACCCTTGTGATAAAAAAAGCTACCTGGTTGAAGCAACAGTTTTGTGGTAAAAAAAAAAAAATATTTCTTTTCACGGCTCAACGTTATAAACTTCTGTGAAGCCCCCAGGGGTTCAAAGTGCACATTAAACATCTAGAAAAATTATTTGAGGGCTCTAGTTTCCAAAATGGAATGGGGTCAATTGTGGGGAAGCTCCATTGTTTAGGCACCTCAGGGAGTCTTCAAACCCGACATGGCGTCCGCTAATGAGTGCAGCTAATTTTGCACTCAAAAATTCAAATGGCGCTCCTTGCCTTCCGAGTCCTGCCGTGTGCCCAAACATTTGATTTCCACCCCATATGGGGTATCTGCGTACTCAGGAGAAAATGCACAATACATTTTTTGGTGCATTTTTTTCCTGATACCCTTGTGATAAAAAAAGCTACCTGGTTGAAGCAACAGTTTTGTGGTAAAAAAAAAAATGTTTCTTTTCACGGCTCAATGTTATAAACTTCTGTAAAGCCCCCAGGGGTTCAAAGTGCACATCAAACATCTAGAAAAAATATTTGAGGGCTCTAGTTTCCAAAATGGGGTCACTTATGGGGGAGCTCCATTGTTTAGGCACCTCAGGGAGTCTTCAAACCCGACATGGCGTCCACTAATGAGTGCAGCTAATTTTGCACTCAATAATTCAAATGGCGCTCCTTGCCTTCCGAGTCCTGCCGTGTGCCCAAACATTTGATTTCCACCACATATGGGGTATCAGCGGACTCAGGAGAAAATGCACAATACATTTTATGATGCATTTTTCCTGATACCCTTGTGAAAATACTAATTTTTATGGCTAAAGTAACATTTTTGTGTTAAAAAAGTAAAATTTTCATTTTTTCTTCTACATTGCTTTGGTTGCTGTGAAGCTCCTAAAGGGTTAATAAACTTCTTGGATGTGGTTTTGAGCAGAGTGAGGGGTGCAGATTTTAGAATGGGGTAACTTTGGGGTATTTTCTGTCGCCTAGGTTTCTCAAAATCACTCCAAATGTGATGTGGTACCTAAAAAATTTTTTTTTGTAAATTTTGTTGGAAAAATGAGAAATTGCTGATGAACTTTGAACCCTTCTAACTTCCTAACGGAATTTTTTTTTTCTCCAAAAATTGCGCTGGTGTAAAGCAGACAAGTGGGAAATGTTATTTAGTAACTATTTTGTGTGACATATCTCTCAGATTTATGGGCATACAATTTCAAATTTTGAAAATTGCGAAATTTTCGCCAAATTTCCGAAATTTTCACAAATAAACGCAAAACATATTGGCCTAAATTTACCACTGACATGAAGTACAATATGTCACGAAAAAACAATGTCAGAATTGCCAGGATCCGTTTAAGTGTTCCAGAGTTATAACCTGTCAAAGTCACACTGGTCAAAATTGCAAAAAATGGCCGGGTCTTTAAGGTGAAAACAGGCTGGGGGCTGAAGGGGTTAAGTCAACCATAGATTACAATGTTGTGGGTATTACAGAAACCTGGCTGGATGAAAGCCATGACTGGGTGACGAATGTGGAGGGTTACACCAAATTCAGAAAGGACAGGAAAGACAAAAAAGGTGGAGTGGTGTGTATTTTCATTAAATCTAAGTTAATACATGTGCTCAATGATGACATTGGATGGAGCTCCGATAATGTAGAGTCAGTATGGGTAAATACATGGAAAAGACAATAATAAAAAGCTGCTAATTGGAGTTTGCTATAAGCCTCATAATATATCTGAACAGGTAGAGGATGAAATGTTGCAACATATTGAAAAGGCAGCAGATAATAATAGGGTCTTTATTATGGGGGATTTTAACTATCCAGTCATTCAGACATCCACATATCCTTCCATTGAAATCGCTGCCGTGTGCCCTAAATGTAGTTTTCCACCACATTTGGGTTATCGCTATACTCAGGAGAAATTGCAAAAACAAATTGTATGGTCCACTTTTTACTTTTACCCTTGTGCAAATGAAAATAATTGGGATTAAAGTAACATTTTTGTGGTAAAAATGTATTTTTTTAATTTTCACAGCTCAACGTTATAAGTCTGTCAAGCGCCTTTGATTGCAAAGTGCTACTTACACCTCTAGATAAATTATTTTTCAAAGTTTCCAAAATTGGATAACTGGTGGGGATTTCCACTATTTACGCACATCAGTACTCTGCAAATGTTACATGGTATCTGCTATCTATTCCAGGCAATTTGAGCTTCAAAATTCAACAAGTGCTCCTTCGCTCTTGAGCACTGTTGTGCACCTAAAGAATTATTTTCCACCACATATGGGAAATCAGCATAGTCAGGAGAAATTGTACAACAAATTGTATGGTCCACTGTAAATCTGGCTTTACACACTACAAAATATCTTACGATGTGCCGGCGGGGTCACGTCATAAGTGACGCACATCCGGAATCTTAAGGTACATTGCAGTGTGTGACAGGTACGTGTGATTGCGATTGAACGAAAATCTATTCATCGCATACACGTCGTTCATTCCTCATGAATTGAACGTGTGGTTGTGCAATGTTCCTGAGGCAGCACACATCGCAGTGTGTGACACCCCGGGAACATTGAACAGATCTTACCTGCGTCCCGCAGCTCCAGCTGCCAATGCGGAAGGAAAGAGGTGGGCGAGATGTTTACGTCCCGCTCATCTCCGCCCCTCCGCTTCTATTGGCCGGCTGCCGCGTGACGTCGATGTGACGCCGAACGTCCCTCCCACTCCAGGAAGTGGACGTTCCTCGCCCACATCGAGGTCGTATGGATGGGTAAGTACGTGTGACGGGAGTTAATCGTTTGTGCAGCGCGTTCAACAAATTGAACGTGCCACACATACGATGGGGGCGTTGCAAATCGCATACGATATCGTATGTGAAATTGCAACGTGTAAAGTTGGATTTAAGCCTGCTTTAGACCTTACAATTAAGCATACGATATCGTATGCGATGTGACACGCCTCCATCGCATGCGCAACACATTCAATTTGTTGACCGTGTCGCACAAACGATTATTTGCCGTCACTCGTACTTACCCTTCCATACGACCTCGATGTGTGCAGCGAACATCCACTTCCTGGAGTGGGAGGGACGTTCGGCATCACAGCTACGTTCCATGGCAGCCGGCCAATAGAAGCAAAGGGGCGGAGGTGAGCGGGACGTAAACATCCCGCCCACCTCCTTCCTTCCGCATAGCCGGCAGGAGCCGCGGTACTCAGGTTAAGATCTGTTCATCGTTCCCAGGTTGTCACACACTGCAATGTGTGCTGCCTCGGGAACATTGAACAACCCGACGTGCAATTTTTAGCAAATGAACGACTTGTATGCTATGAACGGTTTTACGTTCAATCTCAATCGCACGTAGCTGTCACACGCAACTACATCACTAACGATGCCGGATGTGCGTCACTTGCGACTTGACCCCGCCGACACATCGTTAGATATGTTGTAGCGTGTAAAGCCCGCTTTAGCCTTGTGAAAATGAAAAAATGAGGATTAAAGCAACATTTTTGTGGAAAAAACTTGATTTTTCTTTTCCATGTCTAAACTTTCTTTATCACATCTCAACATTATAAAATTCTGTGAAGCACCTGTGGGTTTAAAGTGCTCAACACTCATTTTGATAAAGTCCTTGATAGGTCTCGTTTCTAAAATTGTGTTACTTGTGGGGGACTTCCAGTTTAGGCACATAAAGGACTTTGCAAATGAAACATGGCGTCTGCTAATGATTACAGCCAATTTTGAGTTAAAAAAGTAAAATGTCACTTCTTCCTTTCTGAGTCCTGTTGTGCACCCAAACAGTTTTTTTTTTTTTACCACATATGGGGTATCAGCATGCTCTGGAGAAATTGCACAATTCAATATGTGGTGCATTTTCTCTTGTTAATCTTGTAAAAATCAAAAAATTAAGGCCAACACAACATTTTTGTGAGAAAAATTAGATTTTTTTATTTTCACAGCTCAATATTATACAATTCTGTGAAGCACCTGTAGGTTTGAATTGCTCAGTACACATCAATATGAATTTGTTGAGGGGTCTAATTTCCAAAATGGAGTGACTTGTGGAGAGTTAAGGGGGCTTTACACGGTATGACCGATTGTGCAATTTCACAATCGATCGTACCCACCCCCGTCCTTTTTGCGTCACGGGCAAATCGCTGCCCGTGTCGCACAAAGTCAGTAACCCCCGTCACACATACTTACCTCTCGTGCGACCACGCTGTGGGCGGCGAACGTCCACTTCCTGGAGTGGGAGGGACGTTCGGCGTCACAGCGACGTCACACGGCCGCCGGCCAATGGAAGCGGAGGAGCGGAGTTGAGCGGGACGTAAACATCCCGCCCACCTCCTTCCTTCACATAGCTGGCGGCGGCCGCGTGACGCAGGTGAGCTGCTGTTCATCGTTCCCGGGGTGTCACACGGAGCGACGTGTGCTACCCCGGAAACGATGAACAACTAAATTAAACGATATTATGGAACCTAATGAGCAGTACACGACTCACGATTTGTGAGCGATACTGCGTCGCTAGGAGGTGTCACACAGGCCGGCATCGCCAGCGATGCCGGATGTGCGTCACAAAAACCGTGACCCCGACGATCTATCGCACGATAGATTGTCTGGTGTAAAGCAGCCTTTACAATTGTTTAGACACATCAGCGGCTGTGCAAACACGACATGGCATCCGCTATCTATTCCAGACAACTTTGCACTCTAAAATTCAACGCTCCTCCAATTCCAAACCTGCTGTACAAACAGTACTTTTCCACCAAATATTGAGTATTACTATAGTCAAGAGTAAAAGTACAACACATTTTATGATCTGCTTTCTCTTGTTACCATTGTAAAAATGAAAAAAATGGGGCTCAAAGCAACATTTTTGTTGTAAAACTTTATTTTTTTATTTTCATGGTGCAACATTAGAATATTCTGAGAAGCAACTGGGAGTTCAAGGTGCTCACCACATATATAGAAAAGTTGAGTGTAGTTTCCAATATGTTATCACTAGTGGGGGGATTCTACTTGTTTAGACACATCAGAGGCTGCTCCAAACGCGACATGGTGACAAGACAATTTTGCGTTTAAAAAGTCAAGTCCCTTCTGAGCCCTGTCGCGTGCCCAAACAGTAGTTTTCCACCATATATTGGGTATCCCTGTACTATACAAAATGCATGGTGAAATTTCTCCTGTTACCCTTGTGAAAATCTAAATTTGGAGCTAAAGTAACATTTTTCCGGGAAAAAGTAACATATTCATTTTTTCTTCATATTTCTTTAATTCCTGTAAAACACCTAAAGGTTAAGTAACAATATTGTATGTGTGTTTGATCACTTTGTTGGGTGCAGATTTTAGAATGTTGTCCCTTTTGGGTATTTTCTGTCAAATTGGCCCATAAAAGTTACTTCAAATGTGATGTAGTCCCTAAAAAAGTTTTGTTTTTAGTTTTAATTTTGATGAAAAAATGAGAAACTACTGGTAAACTTTTAACCCCTCTAACTTCCTAACAAAAAAAAATAATGCTTCAAAAATGGTGCTGATGTTAAGTAGACATGTATTAAATTTTTTTTTTACCTATTTTTGTTTGACATTACTCTCTAGTTTAAGGACATAACATTTCAAAATTTTACAATTTGTCACCAAATTTCCTTTTTTTTCACAAATAAAGGAAAAAAAAACCTAACATGAAGTGCAATATGTCAGTCTCAGAATCAGTGTTATCCATTGAAGCATTCCAGAATTGCTACCTCATAAAGTGACACTGGTCAAAATTGAAAACAATTGCATGATTAAGAAGATGAAAGCAAGCTAGGTGGTGGAGGAGTTAAAGTTTGTTCAATTTAGACAAGCCTGTGAAATACTGGAAGAACATGGTTTGGTCAGAAAAGACCAAAATTTAATTCTTTCGATGCCACAATTTGTATCCTGTTTAGAGGCTAAAAGCATGTGTTGTGCGGCTGAGGCACCGTCACATGAAGTTTTGCTCAAAACTCGCTGAATATCATGGCGGCATCAGAAGCTATTCACACCACATATTCTGACACTCCACATTATGGTTTCTCTGGTGCTTCTGAGTTATACAGGCTGGCTCAGACGTCGACCAGCTGTGTGCTCATTAATGGTCAGGTCAGCAACAGTTAACCTTTGCTAGCCTGCTGGTTACTTCAAGGATCACATGTTGTTGAAAACCTATTACATTTCCATCCTGCATTTTTAAGATGGTGGAATCTGTCTTCCCATGCCGACTATAGCTTACTGTGCGGGTCTGCGTGCTGGTGTGTTCCAGTCCTGCTGGTGATCAGATTGCGTGGTGCTTGGAATTGTTGTATAATTCTCTCTTCATTTTGTTGTTTCCTCCTTCTTCTTACTTTCCCCCTAGCCTCTTATTGCCTTATACCTTTGTGTGAGTGAGTTGTGAGATAGAGTTTTGATTTCCCCTATCTGTCTATCTCTGTTAGTTTTATCTATCACACTCCTGTCGCAACCTCAAAGTGGTACAAGGGAGGGGGGTATAAGATCGGGGCCACTCAAAAACAGCGCCAGGAAGGCAGTTCATACAGACAGCTCCACCTTCCGGGTTATCTCTGAAATCAGGGATAGCCAGGGCCCCTCCTCCAGCTTGCACACCGTGACATTATAGTTGTCCCAACCTTTTCATTCCAGCATGGATATATATATATATATACACATATATATATATATATATATATATATATATATACATACATACATATACAGCATATCACAAAAGTACACCCTTCACATTTTAGTAAATATTTTATTACATCTTATCATGGGATAACACTGAACATATGACACTTTGATACAATGTAAAGTAGTCAGCTTGTATAACAATATAATTTTGGTGTGCCCTCTAAATAAATCAACACACAGCCATGCCTGTCAAAACTGCTGGTAACAAAAGTGAGTACACCCCTGTGTACTGTTTGAAAATTGCCAAATAGTGCCCAATAGCCATTTTCCCTCTCTGGTGTCATATGACTTATTAGTGATACAAGGTATCAGGTGTGAATGAGAACAGGTGTGTTAAATTTTGTGTTATCACTAGGGATGAGCAATTCCGAACTGTAAAATTCAGGGTCCGTACCGGACCACTTTTTACTATACGTCTGGTTCCTGTTTGGGTTTGTCACATGAATAAAGCTTGTTGAAAGGTTGCGGAGCAGCCAATCAGCAAGCTTTTAGGCTATGGGCACTTACGTAAATATCTCAGCCATATCAAGTATTGACATGACTGTGATTGCCCGGTGCAGACAGTGACGTAGCTTGTGTAAAGCCGGATCACGGGCCGTGCTGCCATTTTGCATTAACTAGAATAGTGCGCTGTTGGAGTGAGGGACAGTGATAGGTGCAGTTACTAAAAAAAATACATTGTAGAGATAGGATGCTGTAGGAGGGAGGGAAAGTGATAGGTGCATGTAATTCAAAATCAAATACAGTGGTGCATCACGCAGCTTTGTGTAGCTGTCCAAAACAGTAGTTTGCAGACAGTGTAATCTATTAGCCCAATCTACCAAAAAACAGAGTGTGTACAGCGTGTGTTTGCTGTGTGAATATCTTTGAAAACTCACACTGTGCTGCATCAGGCATCTTTGCACAGCAGTCAAAAACAGCAGCGTACAGGTAGTGTATTCTAGGTCAATCTACCAAAAAGCAATGTGTACAGCATTCTTCAATTTGGTGGTGCAGAGCTTCCTGAAAAATTACCCACATATGTCAAAGCTTATGCTTAAAGAGAGTTCAGTATCTGAACACTTTTGGTGTTCTCACCCTGATGTTGCTCACCTCTCTGTGCTGGAAAAGTAACTTTGGCCTTCCCGATCACCACCTCATATGGGACGTACCAACAAGGTGGAACTCCACCTTGCATATGGTCTTATTCCATTACTCAAAGCTGTCATATTCAGACATAGCTGCTTGTTTTGAACAATATTCTTTTCAAAATAAATGCTTCACATTCGCGGGATAGACACTGATCAGCATGGGTGAGCCACTTCAAGTTTAAATGGCTGGGACTGGCAGTATCAAGTCTAGCTGCCCTACCTCTGGCACTATTCCAAATTCAACTACAAGCTTTTTAAATGCAGCAACTGGAGCTGTCCAGCACTGGAGCAGAAAACCAGCTTCTGTGTGGGAACTGTTAAAACAGGCAGTCTAAGAATTTATGCCCTGCTGAAAGTTGCAGAGTTGGCACCTGAGGAACATGGGCATCTTTCATCAATATCACCTCTTTGAAAATGAACAAAGCAGTGCGAACCTCAACAATTCAGGCACCTATCACTTATGGTTTTTGAGCACTTTGATGGGATTCCAAGGCCCATCTCAGTTTTGATTGGGTGCTATGTGGTGGAGCTCGGACAATGAGAGCTTTGAGGTTCAACCAGATATACAGGCTGTTTCAGGGCCTTTTTTACAATTCAATGGTGTGAGGGGAATTTTGTCAATCTTGGTTGTGTGTGTGAACTGGGAATACAGGCTTTATAGGGAACATTTGTTAAACGTGTTGCTCTGTGAGTTAAATGTTTTATGTCTGCCTGCTTTGAACAATATTTTTTTTAAAAATAAATGCTTCGGATTCCAGGGGCAGACACTGATCAGCATGAGAGAGGCGCTTCAAGTCTAAATGGCTGGGACTGACAATAGCAAATCTAGCTGGCGTACCTTCAGCTTGATTCCAAATCCAACTATCAGCTTTGTAACTGCAACAGCTATACTGTGCGCAACAGGAGCTAAAAATTAGGCTCTGTACAGGGAACTTGGAATACAGGCTGTCTTGGGGCCTTTTTTAAAAACATGTTGTTCTGTGAGGGTGCCTTTCCAATCTTGGCAGTGATGGTGAAATGTGAAAACAATATTGGGATGTTATAGTTTAATGTGGGCTGCACCTGAAGTGGATACCATTTTAGTGCATGTCCTAGCAACACTGAGGATTGGTGCAAATTTCTCTGTCCTTGTTTCCTACTACTACTCTGCTGTTCCACTACATCCTCATTCGGTAGGCGTAACACCTACATAACCAACCTCAGCTCAGCACAGCCAGGGAGAAACAACAGCAGGCTGTCCTGAGACTCAGGTGTTTGGGGCCTTTTTTATAATTGTTGCTCTGTGGGAAAACTTTGCTTATCTTGACTATGTGGGTGAACCAGAATACAGACTACATAGGGGAAATTTGTTAAACTCATTGCTCAGTGGGGACTGGTAATTTTGATTGTGTTGGTGAAGTGGGGTCTGTAAGGCTATGTGCACACGGTGCGTTTTTCGCGGCGTTTTTGCGCGTTTTTCGGGTGCGTTTTTGGCCTCAAAACTGCATGACTTTGCTTCCCCAGCAAAGTCTATGAGTTTTCATTTTTGCTGTCCCCACACAGCGTTTTTTTTCAGCTGCGTTTTTGTGGTGACCACAAAAACGCAGCATGTCAATTATTCCCGCGTTTTTCACTGCGCTTTTCATCCATTGAGTTCAATGGGATGTTGAAAGACGCAATGAGAAACGCAAATAGCTGCGTTTTGGTGCGTTTTGGTGCGTTTCTAAGACCAAAAACGCAGCTATAAACGCAGGAGGTGGGTAGTAAAGTGACGTGTACAGGAAGAGGATTCCTTCTGTCAGTATAGACAGAAGCGTGAATCCTCCCGGTACCGTCACCGTCGCTTCCACCTCCCGTCCTGTGCATGTCAGCTGCCGTGCGGCGCCATGTACAGGCAGGAGATGGAAGCGGCTGCGAAAACAAAAGTTAACAGTAGAAAAAAAAAAAAAAGTTATACTCACCTGTCTGCAGACTCCCGGTGCCATGCCCGCTCCCAGCTCCTCTCACGGTATCGCCACCCCCGCTCCGGCTGTGTGCAGACGGCCGGGAAACCTCCGATGGATGCAGGACCTGGCGATGGATCACCTGATGCAGTCACCTGACGCATCAGGTGATCGTAAGTATCGCGATGACGCGGGCGCCCGGCCGGTATCAGCGGATGCGTCAGGAGACTTCATCCCTGATAACCGGCAGCTGCTGCAGCGATCGGACAGGATCAGACTCCCGCCCCATCGCTGCAGGAGCTGCCGGTATTCAGCACATAAGTGAGTATTATTATTTTTTTTTTTTTTGCACTGATGCATCAGCTGATTGTATAAAAGTCGTTTATACAATCAGCTGCTGTGTCATGTGATTCAGGCACTTGATCCTGACACATCATCTGATCGCTTTGCCTTCCAGCAAACCGATCAGATGATATTGGATCCAGATTGGACGGCGCGGGACCCTGACCCAGGATTACTGCGGAGGGGGGCTTCTTTATTTCAATAAAGATGGAGTCACTAATTGTGTTGTGTTTTATTTCTAATAAAAATATTTTTCTGTGTGTTGTGTTTTTTTTTTTATCTTTACTAGAAATTCATGGTGGCCATGTCTAATATTGGCGTGACACCATGAATTTCGGGCTTAGGGCTAGCTGATAATATACAGCTAACCCTAACTCCATTATTACCCGGCTAGCCACCCGTCACCAGGGCAGCCGGAAGAGTTGGATACAGCGCCAGAAGATGGCGCTTCTATGAAAGCGCCATTTTCTGGGGTGGCTGCGAGACTGCAATTCACAGCGGGGGTGCCCAGAAAGCATGGGCACCCTGCACTGTGGATTCCAATCCCCAGCTGCCTAGTTGTACCCGGCTGGACTCAAAAATTGGGCGAAGCCCATGTCATTTTTTTTTTAAATTATTTCATGAAATTCATGAAATAATTTAAAAAAAAAGGGCTTCCCTATATTTTTGGTTCCCAGCTGGGTACAAATAGGCAGCTGGGGGTTGGGGGCAGCCCGTACCTGCCTGCTGTACCCGGCTAGCATACAAAAATATGGCGAAGCCCATGTCATTTTTTTTTTGGGGGGGCAAAGAAATCCTGCATACAGTCCTGGAAGGAGGATGCTGAGCCTTGTAGTTCGACAGCTGCTGTCTGCTCTCCTGCATACACTATTGGATGGAGGATGCTGAGCCTTGTAGTTCGACAGCTGCTGTCTGCTCTCCTGCATACACTATTGGATCGAGGATGCTGAGACTTGTAGTTCTGCAGCTGTCTGCTCTTCTGCATATGCTGAGCCTTGTAGTTCGACAGCTGCTGTCTGCTCTCCTGCATACACTATTGGATCAAGGATGCTGAGACTTGTAGTTCTGCAGCTGTCTGCTCTTCTGCATACACTAGTGGAGAATGAAGAACACATTGAAGAAGGAAATGACATCAGACCTTTTTTTTTTTTGTTCACTGATAAAAAACGCATAAAGACGCAGTGAGCAAAAACGCAGCAAAACGCAGCAAAAAAACGCACCAAATCGCGGCAAAACGCGTGCGTTTTTTGCCGCGTTTTTTCGACACAGGTGCGTTTTTGTGCGTTTTTCGCGGCCAAAAACGCACAAAAACGCAGCCTCAAAAAAACGCAGCGTGTGCACATAGCCTAAGGGTCCTTTTTAAAATTGTTGGTCTGGGGAAAATCTCTGAAATCCATCTATGTGGGGTCGCTGTTAAAATTTGTAGTTTCTTCATTTACTTGCTATGTAACCATAATTGCTATGGTGACAGAAGCCTTTTAAGTCATTTACCTATCCACATTTGTTTGCAGGGCAATTGACATGCTTCTATCCCATTTAGATTCCTTTTGCAGCCCACTAGCTCTTAATATGACCATTTTACAGCTTTGAACTTGGGTTTCCTATTTACTTGTATGGAGTTAGTTGTTCACAGTCAGGTTCGGCTGCTGAACCCAATTTTTTTTGGGGTCCATGCTAGTTGGGTGAGCCCAAATATTCATGTGTTCGCTCATCACTAGTTATCACCCACACACTTTCTTATACTGGTCACTTATACTGGTTCCACATGGCACCTCATGGTAATGAATTCTCTGAGTTTCTGAAAAAAAGAATTGTTGCTCTACATAATGAAGGCCAAGGCTAGAAAAAAATTGCCAACACCCTGAAACTGAGCTGCAGAATGGTGGCCAAGACCATACAACACATTAACAAGACAAAATCCATTGAGAACAGGCCTTACTGTGGTCCACCAAAGACATTGACTGCACGTACTCAACATCATGTCCAGAGGTTGTCTTCTCAAAATAGACATATGAGTACTGAAAGCAGTGCTGCAGAGGTTAAATAGATGGGGGGTAAGCCTGTCAGTGCTCAGACCAAAAGCGACGAATTGATCTGGATGGCTGTCACTTCAGAAGGAAGCCTTTTTTTAATGATGATGCACAAGAAAATCTGCAAACAGTTTGCTAAGACAAGCAGACTAAGGGCATGGATTACTGGAACCATGTCCTATGGTCTGATGAGAGCAAGATAAACTTATTTGGTTCAGATGGTCTCAAGCGACAATCAGGTGAGGAGTACAAAGACAAGAGTGTCCTGTCTGTCAAGTATGGAGGTGGGAGTGTCATGGTTTTGACTGCCAGAGTATTGCAGGCTGAAGGGAAATACAGTTCACTGTATGTACTGTGACATAATGAAGCAGAGTGCAATCCCCTCCCTTCAGAAACTGTGCCACAAGGCAGTATTTCAACATGATACAACCCTAAGTACACCTCCAAGATGACCGCTGCCTTATTAACAAAACTGAGCATACAGGTGCTCGAATGGCCAAGCATGTCTCCAGACTGAAATCTTATTGAGCATCTATCGGGCATGCTCAAATGGAAGGTGGAGTAGCGAAAAGTCTCCAACATTCACCAGCTCTGTGATGTCATCATTTAGGAGTGGAAGAGAAGGAAAAGGATTCTAGGCAACCTGTGAAGCTTTTGTAAATGATGTGCCCAAGAGAATTATGGCAATGCTTGTAAATAATGGTGGCCACACAAAATATTGACACTTTCTGGATAATTTGGGCATTTTCACTTCAGAGTGTACTCCCTTTTATTGCCAGCAGTTTTGACATTAATGGCTGTGTGTTGAGTTATTTAGAGGGTATATATTCAAAAAATGAAGTATGGCACTCTGTTAAATAGGGAGGTGCCAGGATAGGGTCCAAATCCTTATATATCAGAAGAAGAATCCGGCACTCACAATACATTATGCAAAAAGAAACACTTTATTCAGTAATTCCTTTGTGTGAAAAATATAAATGACGTTTCGGTCATACTTTGACCTTCATCCAATTAAATTTCACACTAAACAGAAAATACAAAGAAAATATGCTATAATGTGCATAATAGCAAAAATATCCAGATTTATACAAAATATAGCGCATAAACATAGATTTAAATCATAACTACAGGAGGGACCAGCATATCAGGAGAGCAATACACATAATATCAGAGAAAATCATTATTAACTTGATATTCCTATGGGAATATCTATCACTTTAAATTAAATAGATAATTTATAACAAACATCATTGTAGTAGGTGCATGATAAAGGCAGAGATCAGCCACAGATAGCAGGTCTGTAAAAACAGAAAAGAACAATCAGGTATATAAATAAAGCAAAACATCTTACCAGTAAGTCAAGAGGCCACAGGAAAGTGAACGCTGATGTGTATTCTATCACGCCAGGGAAATGCGCTAACATGTGTCATAAGGAGAGGGTTTTTAAAGGTCCCGGGACGTAACGTCACTTCCGGTTTTACGAAACCGGAAGTGATGTATATGGATGGCAAAAGGTTGGCAACACGTACCAGGAAAGGGAACCAGCATCATCACAGGGCTGTGAAACCGGAAGTGATGACATTAGCTGGAAAAACAGCTATTTAATAAAAGAAAAAAGCATATGGTGCATTCGACACATGGTAAAGTCACGTGATCGGCAATACACTGCATCAAAAAAAAGGCATACATATAATGGTGGATCTCAGTAGCTTATAGCATTGATTTAAGGGGCCAGAGGGGTAACACATATTAATCAAATGGATATTATTATATGGTGCAGTGTGATATATTTATAGTATAGTTATATATATGAACATCTGTAGAAAATTATTTTTTAAAGAAAATTAAACATAAAGAATTAATAAAAAAATATAAAATATATGAAAAAAATCATTTAAAAAATAAAAAATAAAACAAAATAACTTTAAATACCAAAGGTTGATTGATGAATTCATCAGATTTAATTAGCCTGTAATATTGACTAAACATAAGAGAGAAAAAATGAAAAACCAGTTAATAAAACAAAATATATATAAAAATGTGTAAAAAATACCCAATAGAATAAGATAAATGTTATCCAAAACCGTATAGAAATATATATCCATAAATATAACACACTGAATATGTAAAGGGACATAGACATATATGTGGATAAATATATATGAGAATATTTTCATAAGTGTGAAAAATTTACATAAAGCTCCCTATGTCAAATTCTCTATTGAGACCTTTGGGTTCCATAGTCTGTAAGACAAAAATCCAAAAAGCTTCACGTTTTTTTAAGAGTGTTACCCTACTTTGACCCCTTCTCATTTGTGGAATTTGTTCAAGTACCTGATATCTGAGCTGAGATACCCTATGTCCCAATTTATGAAAGTGAGAAGGAAGAGGAAGATGGAGACGTTCACAGCGGATAGTGGACTTATGTTGTGAGATCCTATCACGTATAGACTGAGTAGTTTCTCTAACATAAAGTAAGCCACACGGGCATTTGATCACATAAACAACATAGGAGCTGTCACACGTGAAGAATCCTTTAATGGAAAAACCTTGACCGGTTTGTGGATGGAACACCTGATCACCCTTAATAATATTATTACACTGTAGGCAATTAAGGCACGGAAAAGTGCCTTTACGAGGTGTACTCAAATAGCTCTGTGAGAAAGAAGAAGCAATAGAGCCTATATCCGCCCTAACTAGTCTATTTCTTAAATTGGGAGCCCTGCGAAAGCAGGGAAGAAACGGCTTTTGGAATTCAATTACCTGAGGATAACCTCGGCTCAAAATATACCAGTTACGGCGGATAAGTTTATGAACCTTATAGGAATAGGGATGAAAGCTATGAACAAAGGGAATACGGTTTTCCATATCAGATTTCCTACTATCACTATTCAAGCTGTTCTTCAATATCAGGGTACCCCCTCGCTTTAAATCTGGAATTCATCTCATCAAGTCTCAATGTCTTCGTAGCATCTTGACTGACAATTCTTTTGACTCTGAGAAATTGAGATTTGGGAATTGATTTCTTAACGGCCTTAGGGTGGCAGCTGGAGTACTGTAGTAAGTTATTTTTATCAGTGGCCTTAATGTAAAGATCAGTCTCCAATTTGCCGTCATCACCTCTAATGACCATAGTATCCAAAAAGCTTATCCTATTATAATCATATTGTATAGTAAATTGTAATTCTGGCCAAATGTTGTTTAAGTAGTTGTGAAATGTTAGAAGTGAGTCCAATGAGCCCCCCCCATATGCAAAAGACATCATCTATATATCGTTTCCAACACAAAACATGTGATTTAAAAAGTTCATGTGGATAGATGAATGTTTGTTCAAACTGTGACATATAGCAATTAGCATAGGGGGGGGCTACATTGGACCCCATAGCTGTACCTTGTACCTGTAAATAAAAACTATCCTGAAAAAGAAAAAAAATTTCCCTTAATACAATATTCAACAATTCTATACAAATTTTTTTTTTGTCTCAGAGTCAAAATTATGGTCAGATAATAGTTTATACATATATAGTTTTATATTTTTTTATTAATTCTTTATGTTTAATTTTCTTTAAAAAATAATTTTCTACAGATGTTCATATATATAACTATACTATAAATATATCACACTGCACCATATAATAATATTCATTTGATTAATATGTGTTACCCCTCTGGCCCCTTAAATCAATGCTATAAGCTACTGAGATCCACCATTATATGTATGCCTTTTTTTTTATGCAGTGTATTGCCGATCACGTGACTTTACCATGTGTCGAATGCATCATATGCTTTTTTCTTTTATTAAATAGCTGTTTTCCCAGCTAATGTCATCACTTCCGGTTTCACAGCCCTGTGATGATGTGATGATGCTGGTTCCCTTTCCTGGTACATGTTGCCAACCTTTTGCCATCCATATACATCACTTCCGGTTTCGTAAAACCGGAAGTGACGTTACGTCCCGGGACCTTTAAAAACCCTCTCCTTATGACACATGTTAGCGCATTTCCCTGGCGTGATAGACGCAATACACATCAGCGCTCACTTTCCTGTGGCCTCTTGACTTACTGGTAAGATGTTTTGCTTTATTTATATACCTGATTGTTCTTTTCTGTTTTTACAGACCTGCTATCTGTGGCTGATCTCTGCCTTTATCATGCACCTACTACAATGATGTTTGTTATAAATTATCTATTTAATTTAAAGTGATAGATATTCCCATAGGAATATCAAGTTGATAATGATTTTCTCTGATATTATGTGTATTGCTCTCCTGATATGCTGGTCCCTCCTGTAGTTATGATTTAAATCTATGTTTATGCGCTATATTTTGTATAAATCTGGATATTTTTGCTATTATGCACATTATAGCATATTTTCTTTGTATTTTCTGTTTAGTGTGAAATTTAATCGGATGAAGGTAAAACTGTGACCGAAACGTCATTTATATTTTTCACACAAAGGAATTACTGAATAAAGTGTTTCTTTTTGCATAATCTATTGTGAGTGCCGGATTCTTCTTCTGAGTTATTTAGAGGGCACACCAAATTTACACTGTTATACAAGCCATACGTTGACTTCTTTTAATCATATCAAAGTGTCATATCTTCACTTTTATCCCATAAAAGATATAATAAAATATTTACTAAAATGTAACTGGTAATCTCACTTTTATGATATACTATTAATATACATGTTATGATCCTGAAAATTATTATATTATATTATATTATATTATGATCCTGAATAACTTGTGTGTCCTCTTTGTTTACATTTCTGCTAACAATGTTAAAAGTATTGCTAAGATTTAGCAGGGATAGATGTTCTTTATTTGGTTAGGTTGTTAGTAGTGATGAGCAAGCACTAAAATGCTCGAGTGCTTGGTACTCTGCTGGTCGGACGCTCAGATGGGCTTGATTCAAGTAATGAGTATAATGGAAGTAAATAGGAAACTGGCACATTCTTACAGCACACTCTCCCAGTAGGTTTTTAGGGGCAGTAAAATCACTGGAATGGTTGGAAACACCATGGATCTATCAGTGCTATTATTAGTGATCGATTGCTCTCTGTGAGAGAAGCAAAATTATAATTTTATATTTGTGATAACTTTTAATGGCTAACTACAATAAAATAAAAATGTTACAAAGCAAGCTTTCGAGTCTTCTCAAGTCTCTTCATCATGCAATGCTATTATTAGAGAACAGAATGCATATTTTATGTTGCAGCAGCAATGAATGCAAGGCAATAATAACTCTAATACACTATCCCTTCTCCAGCAGCTCTCCTTACACTAAATGGAGCTATCAGCAGTCTTTTTAGAGAATAGTATATATTTTTTATATATCATTGGGATTTTTGCCCACCTAATGATGAGTTTCAATACAAGCTGTCTGTATACCTGATTGTCCACTCATACATACATTGACATATTTGCTGAAATGTTCATATGATTCTGTTATTTAGAGGGGTTGGATCACTGACCCCTTTTTATTACTGTTGATGTATATGTATATATATATATATATATATATATATATATATATATTTTCTTGGTGTCAAATGCATTTTGATTTTGTTTTTAACTATGCATTGTCTTGTTTGTTCATCTCTTGCCATTATGTGTGAAGGTTTACACCCACTGCCAGTTGATTGCAATTAGTGGTGACCAGCTTTTTCTTCTGTGTCCATGAAGTGAGCTAGTCTATTTTAGTAGCAGAGTGGTATACATGGATTACTTATGATTAAGGACTCTTTGCTTTTAATATGGAAGTCCGAAACGCGTAAAGTTTCCATGGGATAACTCCCTCCTTTTGTTTACACGGATAGAACCTTTTTAATATTTGCCAATAAAGCTTCGACATTTTATTCAGAGGTATTTGTGCCGGATCCTTTCCTTCCTTTTTGCATTCATTTATATTTTTTTATGTTGCAGCTGCAAGCACTGTAAGGTAATAATCATTCTAATACACTATACATTCTCCAGCAGCTCTCCCTACACTAAATGGATTTACCAGCGTATTATTGGAGAATAGACTATATTACTTATGTTGCAGCAGCAAGCATGAAAAGGCAATAACCACTCTAATACTATCCCTTCTCCAACTCTCCCTACACTAAATGGAGCTAGCAGTGCTAATATTAGATAATAGAATATATATTTTTTTATGTTGCAGCAGCAATGGCTTTCAGGCAATTGTCACTCTAATATACTATCCCTTCTTTAGCAGCTCTCCCTACGCTGTTTCTGGGGTAGAGTAAGCCGAGCATTGCATTATTGGGTTTTATATAGACTCGATGAAGCGATGCGGCTTGCCAATCACAGTAATGCCAGTAGCCAACATTGCTACTGCATTACCACAATTGGTAAGCAATGCCTGCATATTTAGTGGCTGAAAATCATCCATGACACATGCCAGGTGGGGACTCAAGCATGGCACTCATATACCAGAGACAATCGATCGATTACCGAGCATGCCCGAGCATCCCTCTGCTTGATCGAGTATTGAGCAGTGGCGAGTATGCTCACTGATCACTAGTTGTTAGATATCAGTAACCCTGCATTTATCTATACAGTGTGTCCACCCTTATCCTGTCCACCGCCATTAACTTGAGAATGGCGGCAGCTATAGGAATAGAAGTGGTGTCTAGCTATAGTAAAGTAGCCATGCGCTATGCAATGAAACCACCTATAGCGCCACCTGGTGGAAAACAATGGTGTTAGCATTTTTATCTTAAAAAAAGAACGAGATAGAAAAAAAAGTGAATTAAAAAATTGTGAGGCATCATCAATTGAATACGAATTGACACCTTGCATACAGAAATGCTATGATATGAAACCCATGACCCCCCCCCCACATTGAATGCTGGTCACGCATATGGCACTCATTTAACTGATGCTCAAAGTGGCCACTGTCAGCTGCAATGCACATCTGGACTCTGGACAGCATACTGTATCTTGCTGCACGTTGTGCAATATGGTAGGTGACATGTTTGCACAAGCATCTGTGATACGTCGTTGTAGGTCCTGCAATATTGGTGGAGGGGTCGCATACACCTGTTGTTTAATTTGACCTCAGAGAAAGAAGTCCAATGGGGTCAGGTCAGGTGAGCATGGAGGCCACTCCACGCAGCCACCATACCCAATGACTTGTAGGAAGGTCTCCATGAGGTATCGCTTCACGTCCGCAGCCTTGTGAGTTTTACACGATCTAATCATAGCATTTCTGTAGGCAAGGTGTCGACTTGTATTGAATTGATGATGCCCTACAACTTTGTAATTCACTTTTTTTCTCTATCTCGAACCGTTTTCGACATAAAAAGGCTAATGCCGTTGTTTTCCACCACGTGGCTCAATAGGTGGTTTCATTGCATAGTGCATGGCTACTTTACCATACCTAGACACCACTTCTATGCCTATAGCTGCCGCCATTGTCATGTTAATTGTGGTGGACAGAATATGGGTAGATAAATTGTTTTGACACCACTGAAAAAATATTTCAACAGAGTTCCCTTAGTAGTAAGGGGGATTGAACTAAGACATCGGTTTCAGACTTGTGTTGATGGGTTTGATGTCTGATAAAACTGTGCAAATTAACAAAGAGCGAAAAACTCACATTTATATGGACGTAAAATAGGTTAAATATCTTTTGAGAATGGTGCTTTTGACTCGCCCCAGGGCTATGGGGTACTCGGTCCCGGGCCGTATATGTACGGGGATGCTGTGTCACAGTTCTGGAATGGCCGTTGCCTAGTTCCGTGACCCTGGAGGTCGCTTTAAAAGGGGTTTATATACAGGGGAGATGAAAGAGTTTGTGTCGTAATGCCACTTGCGGGTTGCGGCCAGGTAGTTGGGGCCGCCGCTGCACAGTCTATGGCCACTGGGGCTGGTGGTGATGGCAGCTTGGATGTTGGGCCCTCCACAAGTAGGACTGAGCCCCAGGGGGTGGATGATGGAGTGCGATGTAGAAAGAACGGAGACCACATGATGGGAATGCAGTGCAACTGTCGTATACTCACAGCGATGGTAATGCCGGATGGCTGATTCAGACCCCTGGTCCATGTAGTCCCAATTCCAGTGTGATAACCTGATGGCTTCTTTAACCTGCAACTCTCAGTAGTTTTGTGGAACCCTGTGGCCTGGAGCATCTGGGGGTCTCATTCTGTTAGTCGTCAGGCACTGGTCCGTACGGCGGGCAGTGCGAACCCTGTATGGTCGGTGTTCTGTTACGGTCCCTGGCTCTCTCATTACTGCTAGTGCCCACGGATTCTTGGATCAGTGAAGTCCTGGATGGTCTCAGGTATTTGTCAGGCAGCTTGAAGTGTTCACCTAACCTAAGGCCCTGTGCCCCGTCGATGCTTTGGGTCCAGGGGTAACTCGTCGTACCCTCTCCTGTACCAGTCAGGTCACTGGTACACGACTCCATCTCGAGACACATCCATCTCCTACTACGGTCACTCCTGACTGACTCACTGTCTGTCTTCTCCCCCCCGAGTTGTTGGCTAGTTGACTGGATCGGCATCACCCCTAGGTGGCCATCCGTTGGGTCCCCAACTAGTCAGTCACTCCTGATTGGGCGAGGGAACTGAGGATATTATGTGTTTTGGTAATACCAGCACTGGTCTTACAGGTCCCTGGGGGTAGGCCCTACATCTTTGCCAGGATGCAGTACCTAGTAGTGCCCTGAAGGGTTCAGGGGCGCTGCACTTTCATAAGTAGTAAGTGAAGGAGAGGATAGATGGAAATCTTTACCTCCTTATTTTGTTTTGCTTTGGAACCTATGTTTACCTTAGTCCACCTGGCTCTGTAAAACCCTTATTTATTGTTTCCTCCCCTTCAGCCCCTTCTAATGTTTTTCTATTTTGACTTTTGGGGCAAAGCGGCTAAAAAGAATTACATATTTCAGTAGATTTGGAGTCTGTCTAATTGCACCTTTAATTGCTTATATCCTAAAGCCCGCTTTACACGCTGCAATATATCTTACAATGTGTCGGCAGGGTCACGTCGTAAGTGACGCACATCCGGCATTGTAAGGTACATTACAGTGTGTGACAGGTACGTGCGATTGCGATTGAACGGTAAAACGTTCATCGCATACACATCGTACCTTTCTCTAGAATTGCACGTCAGATTGTTCATCGAACCCGGGGTAGCACACATAGCAGCGTGTGACACCCCGGGAACGATGAACAGATCTTACCTGCGTCCTGCAGCTCCCGGCCAGCTATGCGGAAGGAAGAAGGTGGGCGGGATGTTTACGTCCTGCTCAGCTCCACCCATCCACATCTATTGGCCGGCTGCCGGTGATGTCGATGTGACGCCGAACGTTCCTCCCACTCCAGGAAGTGGACGTTCGCCACCCACATCGAGGTCGTATGGACGAGTAAGTACGTGTGATGGGGGTTAATCGTTTGTGCTGCACGTTCAACAAATTGAACGTGCCGCACATACGATGGGGGCGTTGCAAATCGCATACGAAATCGTATGCGAAATTGCAACGTGTAAAGCAGGCTTTAAACCTGATTGTCTTACAACACAAAATAGTTAATAAATAAGATTTCCCATATGTGGACTTTACATCAGCATCATTTTTCAAACATCGCTTTATTTATTTATGATGTTAAAAGGGTTAAAAGTTACAAATTTCATTTTCTACAATTTTTTCAGTTTTGAAAGGACTTTAAGGGGCCTATGTATTGAAAGACCCCCAGATGTCATTTTGAAAACAGCACCCCTCAAATTATTCTAAAATGTTGTTGGGGAATTTGTTAACCCTTCAGGTGCTTCACAGGACTATCAAAGTGGATTAAAAAATGAAAACTTACATTTTACACTAAAAACTGATGTAGCTGCAATTTCTTTTTCCTTTTTACAAGGGATAAAAGTTAAAAATGAACATCATATGTAAATATCTTACATGTAGATAAAACTGCTGTTTGGGTGCACGGCGGAGTCTTAAAGGGAAGAAGCGCCCTTTGGTGTTTGGAGTGCAAATTTTACTGAAATAGATGGAAGACACCATGTCTCATTTCCAGAGCCCCTGAGGCACCAAAACAGCAGAAACCTCCACATGTGACCCCATTTTGGAAACTAAACCACTCAAACAATTCATGTAATAGTGTATTGAGCATTTTAAACCCACACATAATTGACAATATGTTATAACATTTATATGTCAAAATAAAAAAAAACATCTTTTCCACTAAAATACTGTTTAGAACCAAATTTTTAACTTTTACAAGAAGGAATAGGAGAAATTTGACCCAATAATGTTATGCAATTTCTCCTGAACATAGTATTACCCTATATGTGGTCAAAAACTAATGTTTGGACACATGGAAGGATTTGGTTGGCAAAGAGCGCTTATTTGCATTTGGAACACAGATTTCATTTGAATAGATTGTGGGCTCCATTAGCTGCGCCCCTGCTGTGCAAGATCAAAAGAAACCCCCATAAGTGACCCCATATTGTAAACTTCCCTGCTTAAAGGGAATCTGTCAGTTGCAATATGCATCCAGAACCATGAGCAGTGCTGTGTGTATATTGTTAATCCCTGCCTAACCTTCACTATTTACACTGGCATAGATAAAGAGATCTTTAGAAAAGTATTTCTAAAGATCTTTTATCTTATGATAATGAAGTCAGGGACTAGTCTCAAGGGCGTTATATCCCCCCGACTAGTCCATCCTCTTAGCCTGTTAGTATGTCCACAGGGGCATGCTAACATGCTATTCATTGCAGTATCAACTACTGTGATGTGTGTACCTGTGTTCGCTGTGACCGTTCTTCTTAATGCCAGGCACTTGCAGTCATGCGCAGTATATCACTCTGAAGCCGGGAAGTGTACACCCGGCTTCATACTGCGCATGACTGTCAGACTATCCAGAGAGCGTTTCAATAAACAAATAAGTGGAATGGTAACGCTGATAACAGCATCCTCACTGCTCACAATGTTGGTACAGTAATCAAAATTCTCCAAGACCTGACAAATGTCTGCAATCCACACCCACTCGGCAGTACTTATGTCTGGCAGCTGCATCTGACGGGCATGTTCCAGATGGAATTGGGATACTGCCCTCTGCTGCTCATGGATCCTGGCCAACATATGATAGGTTGAATTCCATCTCGTAGGGAGGTCGCATATTAGTCTGTGACAAGGCAAGTGTAAGCGCTGCTGCAGCACTGCCAGGCCAGCAAAAGAGGGAGATGATTTGCGGAAATGTGTGCTAATACGTTGTACCTTGGTAAGTAGGTCTGGTATCGCAGAGTATTTCTTCAGAAAGTGCTGAACTACTAAATTTACAACATGGGTCATACAAGGAATGTGTACAAGCTTTCCAAGCTTTAAAGCCGCCACCACATTACGACCATAATCACACACTACCATCCCTGGATGGAGGTCCAAAGGCTCAAGCCACTCATCTGTCTGCTCAGTTATTGCTTTCAAAAGCTCAGGTGCCGTGTGCGATTTGTCACCGATACAGATGAGCTTCAGTAGAGCATGTTGCCACTTAGCTGAGGCAGTGCTGCAGAGATCCCAGCTGGAGAATAATGTCGACGGTTGGACACCGGCGGATGTTGAGGGGGATGCTCAGGAGCCAGATGAAGAGTAGGAGGAGGAGGGAGTTGTTGCTGTGTAGGAGGCTACTGAAACTGTGATTGAAGTGGGCCCCGCTATTCTGGGTGTGGAAATTATATGGGATGTTGCCGTCTCAGAATCTTTATTAGCCACTACCAGGTTCACCCAGTGTGCCATCAGATGTAGCATCCCTGTCCACTTACACTTGTGGACCTTCCCTTTTATGGCATTGGTGAGAGCCCGTTTGATGTTTACAGACACGTGATTGTGGAGTGCAGGGACGGCACAATGAGAAAAATAGTGGCGGCTAGGCACAGAGTACCGATGTTCTAACACCGCCAAAAGGTCACAGAAAGCCTCTGTTCTCACAAGCCGATACGGCATCATCTCAAGGGCTATAAATCGTGCAATGTGTGGAGTTATGGTTTCTGCCCTTGGGTGCGTAACAGGGTATTTTCACTTCTTTTCGAAGTTTTGTGGTAAGGACAACTGAACAGAACGCTGGGACTTCGAAGCTGATGTCGTTGATGATTGAGTTTGGCCAACATCAGGTTGGGAGAAGGAGGCATCAGTGCCACCTTGTTGCAAACCAGTTTTGAAAACAGGCAGCCCAGGGGAAGTGGCAGAGTTTTGAGTCTGGAAATTGTGTTTTTCACCTAGGGCTGTCAACCACCTAGTGGTGTGCTTGGCTAACATATGGTTTCTCATGCTGGAGGTGCCCAACCTGGAAGTATTTTTGCCTCTTTTAAGCTTGGTTTCACAGATTTGACAAATGGCAACCGTTTTGTTCGATGGACTCTTGGAAAAAAACTCCCACACAATTGCACCATGGATCCTTGGACTCAGAGATGGCTGAGGTGGTGCATGGACCCTTGGACTCTGAGATGGCTGAGGTGGTGCACGGACCCTTGGACTCTGAGATGCCATAGGTGGTGGTGTCATGTGCACAGTTGATTGACCTCTGGCAGTGGTCGAAACCCTATCTCTTACAGCCTTTTTGCGGAATATGGGCACAAGCTCCTCTGTACTGCTGCTCTCGCAATCCATGCCACCCATCCATGTTGGATCAGTCACCTAATCATCGACCAGGTTGTCTTCAAATTCCTGAAGGTCAATATCTTTGGGAATGGAAGTTTCAGGATGACCTGAGGGCAACTGTGTCTCATCATCCTCCACCACTTCCACCTGATTGCCCAGCATGTCACGGCTAACAACATGGCTTTCTTCTGGCCTTGGGTGCTCAAAGATCTGTGCATCATTGCACACCATGGCCTGACCTGCGTTGGTGGTGTTGTACGGTGAGAGGCAAGAAAAGTCAAAGGGTCCCGTAAACAGTTTCTCAGAGTAACCTGCTTTGGTGTCATATGTTTCCTTAGAATACTGATGTTGTGAGGAAGGATGACCAGGCTGAGGATTCGTTGGGCCAGCCTCTGGGCTACTCAAGTCTGTCTATGTCGACCCTTGGGATTTGCTACTCCACAAGTAACTGGAGGCATTTTCTGCTAGCCAACTCTTTACCTGTTCGCACTGTTCAGGGCACAAGAGTAGAGATGAGCGAACCGGCCGTGGTTCGGCTCGAGTTCGGTTCGTCGAATGGGTGTCCCGTTCGAGTTCGGTTCGGCGAACGTTCGACGAAACCGAACTCGAACCGCATAGAAAACAATGGCAGGCAATCACAAACACATAAAAACACCTAGAAAACACCCTCAAAGGTGTCCAAAAGGTGACAAACAACTCACAACACAACACAAACACATTGGAAAGTGACAAGGACATATACTCATGCGAAAACAAAGGAGCTGGACAAGGAAAAAGAGGAGGAGACACAGATATAGGCATGGCACGCCCTTCTAAAATCATGTAAAACACCACAAGGCGACTCCAAGCGGAGTTCTCCCTTTTTTCCAAAAATTGGGCCTTACACACACACCCACCCCTTCAGTGGCAGCACTTGTGCCCCAGTTGTACACTTCACAGCTAGATTTGCATCAAGCACATTCAAAAATACGCCATACGTTTCCGTCCTTAGGATTGCACCGGGTTAGGTAGCAAAGTCTTTGCTGAACCATGACTTGTTCATCTTGGCTCCTTTTAAAAAACACAGCAAGCAAGGGTTACTCCAAGCGGAGTCTCCATTTTTTCAAAAAATTGGGCCACACAGACACTCACCCCTTCAGTGGCAGCACTTGTTCCCCAGTTGTACACTTCGCAGCTAGATTTGCATCAAGCACAATCAAAAATACGCCATACTTAACCGTTCCCAGGATGACCCCGGGGTAGGTAGCAAAGTCTTTGCTGAACCATGACTTGTTAATCTTGGCTCCTTTAAAAAACACAGCAAGCAAGGGTTACTCCAAGCGGAGTCTCCCTTTTTTCCAAAAGTTGGGCCACACAGACACTCACCCCTTCAGTGGCAGCACTTCTGCCCCAGTTGTACACTTCACAGGTAGATTTGCATCAAGCACATTCAAAAATACGCCATACTTAACCGTCCCAAGGAGGACACCGGGGTAGGTAGCAAAGTCTTTCCTGATCCCAGATCTGTTCATCTTGGATCATTTTTAAAAACAATGTAAGCAAGGGTTACTCCAAGCGGAGTCTCCCTTTTTTCCAAAAATTGGGCCACACAGACACCCACCCCTTCAGTGGCAGCACTTGTGCCCTAGTTGTACACTTCACAGGTAGATTTGCATCAAGCACAATCAAAAATACGCCATACTTAACCGTCCCAAGGAGGACACCGGGGTAGGTAGCAAAGTCGTTCCTGATCCCAGATCTGTTCATCTTGGATCATTTTTAAAAACAATGTAAGCAAGGGTTACTCCAAGCGGAGTCTCCCCTTTTTCCAAAAATTGGGCCACACAGACACTCACCTCTTCAGTGGCAGCACTTGTGCCCCAGTTGTACACTTCACAGCTAGATTTGCATCAAGCACATTCAAAATCCACAAGCATTTACTCTCCCCAGGATGACACAGGGGTAGTAAATTCCTTGTGGTTCCATGACTTGTTCATTTTGATGAACGTTAGTCTGTCCACATTGTCACTGGACAGACGCGTGTGCTTATCTGTCAGCACACACCCAGCAGCACTGAAGACACGTTCAGAGACAACGCTGGTAGCTGGACACGACAAAATCTCCAAGGCGTAAGTTGAGAGTTCTGGCCATTTTTCAAGATTTGAAGCCCAAAATGAGCAAGGCTCCATTTGCAAAGTCATGGCATCGATGTTCATTTGGAGATACTCCTGTATCATCCTCTCCAGCCGTTGACTATGTGTCAGACTTGTTGTCTCTGGTGGCATTGCAAAGGACGGTCTAAAAAAATTATGAAAAGATTCAATAAAATTGCTGTTACCAGCACCAGATACGGTGCTACTGGTACGGGTAGACTGTTGAAGATGACGAGACCGTCCCATGTTGGTCAAGTTACAACTGGGAGATTCACTCCCTGCACCTGCACGGTTGTTTGGTGGAAAAGCCGAGCTAAGATCGAGTAACAGCTTCTGCTGATACTCTTGCATACGTGCGTCCCTTTCTATGGCTGGAATTATGTCACAAAATTTGGACTTGTACCGGGGTTCTAATAGTGTGGCAAGCCAGTAGTCATCATCACTTCTAATTTTGACAATACGAGGGTCATGTTGGAGGAAGTGCAGCAAGAAGGCGCTCATGTGTCTTGCGCAGCCATGCGGACCAATTCCACGCTGTGTTTGTGGCATAGAGGTGCTAACCGTTCTTTCTTCCTCTGACATCTCCCCCAACCTCTTTCAACTGAAATTTGACCAAGGTCTCCCTCATCCGCTGAGTCTTCCATGTCCATGGACAGTTCGTCCTCCATTTCTTCATGTTCTCCTGCACCTTCCTCAACATTTCGCCTGCTACCATGTGCCCTTGTTGATCCCTGTCCCCCATGGTCCCATGCCTGCCGCGTTGGTGATGATGAACGTCTGGACCTTGGTGATGTTGTTGTGTCTTGCGCATATGAATCCTCCTGTAGTTCCTCCACTTCCTGTTGTCCCACCCCCTGACTCCGAATAGTGTTTAGCGTGTGCTCCAGCATGTAAATGACTGGAATTGTCATGCTGATAATGGCATCGTCAGCGCTAAACATATTCGTTGCCATGTCGAAACTGTGCAGAAGGGTGCATCGGTCCTTGATCTGAGACCATTCCATCAGGGTGATCTGCCCCACCTCTGCATCTCATTGGCCCAGGCTATACGTCATGACGTATTGCACCAGGGCTCGGCGGTGCTGCCACAGTCGCTGTAACATGTGGAGAGTTGAATTCCAGCGTGTCGCCACATCGCATTTCAGGCGATGAACCGGCAGGCCGAAAGACTTCTGGAGCGATCCAAGTCGCTCAGCTGCGGCGGTTGAACGGCGGAAGTGAGCAGACAGTTTTCGTGCCCTGGTCAGAAGGCCATCTAGGCCGGGATAGTGTGTTAAAAATTGCTGGACAACAAGGTTCAACATGTGAGCCATACAAGGCACGTGTGTCACCTTGCCCAGGCGAAGGGCCGCACCCAGGTTTGCAGCATTGTCGCACACGGCTTTACCAGGCTGCAGGTTGAGTGGAGACAACCATTTACCAAACTCAGTCTCCAGAGCTGCCCACAACTCAGCCGCTGTGTGACTCCTATTTCCAAGACATGTCAAGCTAAAGACCGCCTGATGCCGTTGCGCTCTGCTGCCAGCATAGTAATGAGGGGTGCGTGATTCCTTCTGCGCAGTGAGAACGCTGGTGGCCTGACCAGGCAGGCTTGGGGTGGAGGTGGAGGACCCAGATGAGGTGGAGGAGGCAGAAGCAGTGGCGGAAATTGGACAGACAGACGATTGACACACAAGTCATGGGGACGGCAAGACTTGTGCAACAGACCCTTCACCATCTATCACCATAGTTACCCAGTGCCCAGTCAGCGACATGTAACGAGCCTGTCCATGCTTACTGGTCCAAGTATCAGTGGTGAAATGCACCCGTTCACACACAGAGTTTCTCAAGGAAGCGGTGATGTTGTGTGCGACATGCTGGTGTAGCGCGGGCACACCTTTCTTAGAGAAGTATTGGCGACTGGGCATCTGGTACTGGGGCACAGCAACAGACATAAGGTCTCTAAAATCCTGTGTGTCCACCAGGCGGAAAGGCAGCATTTCGGTAGCCAAGAGCTTACAGAGGGATAGAGTCAACCTCTTAGCTTTGTCATGGGTCACAGGAAATTGCCTTTTATTTGTCCACATCTGAGGAACAGAGATCTGGCTGCTCTGTGTAGATGGTGTTGAGTAGGGTGTCCCTGGAAAAATGCAGGTTTGTGAGGAAAGTGCAGGCGTAGACATGATGTTGCCTTCATCCAACGTTGGTGCTATCGATGTCTGAGAGAGCTGTACACACGCACTTCTTTCCCCTTCCAAACCAACTGACGACCTACCAAGCAAACTACCTGTTGCGGTTACAGTGGTGGAAGTTGTGCATGGAAAACCAGGTGTGACAGCTGTCCCCACAGTCCTAGAAGATGAAGAGCGTGCGGATGCACTGGAAGGGGCAGGCGGTGGATGGTTCGCTCCGCTAGGCCGCATTGCAGCACGGTGAGCTTCCCACTGGGACATATGATATTTATTCATGTGACGATTCATGGAAGAAGTTGTCAAACTGCTGAGGTTTTGCCCTCTACTAACAGAATCACAACAAATTTTACAGATCACATAATTTGGGCGATCTTTTGCTATGTAAAAAAAGGACCAGGCTAGGCAAGGCTTAGAGGGCATGCGACCTGCTGAGCCCCCCCGACTAGTGCTCAGAGGCAGAGTGGTGGCTGAGGATGCAGTTGTAGACGTGCTACCAGTGCTCCGACTCTGTCCAGGAAGGCGCAAGGTAACTTCGTCGTCGGTTGCATCCTCCTCCACCGCCTCTGTTGACCTCCTCGAGTGCCTGACTGTGGGTTGACAGTAGGTGGGATCTAGAACTTCCTCATCAATTGTTGTGTTTGCACTCCCCTCACCCTCAGACCGAGCCTCCTCTTGCCCTGACCGAATACTTAAGTTGGCATCCCAATCTGGTATCTGCGTCTCATCGTCATCAGTATGTTCCTCATTGTCTATAACAACAGGTGTTACAGTTTGTGAAAAAGTGTCAACATTATGCTCAGAAACTTGGTCCTCACGGCCTGAATCAGAGTCACAAAGGTTCTGGGCATCACTGCAGACCATTTCCTGGTCTGTACTCACTGTAGCTTGGGAGCAGACTTCTGATTTCCAGGCTATAGTTTGACTGAACAGCTCTGCAGACTCAGCCATCTCAGTTCCACCATACTGTGCAGGGCGTATGGAGACTTCAGAGCTGGGAGAATGCAAGTGTGATTGGGCTGACAACTCAGAGGACTGGTGTTTTTTGGATGCGGTAGTTGAGGTGGCGGAGAGGGCACTTGTTGGACCACTTGAGATCCATTCAAGCATTTTCCTTTTTTGGCCATCATCTACCTTTGTTCCAGTTGTTTGTGTCCGTAAAAAAGGGAGCACATCGGATTGTCCACGGTAAGTAGTAGACATCTTACTTTTGCTGGAAGATGGTCTATCTTCAGCAGATGTTAATGGAGCTTTGCCACCTTCCCCTCGGACAAACCCATTTTTTCCTTTTCCAACACGCCTCTTCCCCTTTCCACCAGCATCTGTCATTTTGCCACTCATTTTGATTGCGACAAGATTGTGCACTTAAAATGTGGTAGTAAAAATTGAGAGGTGGTGTAGATTTCAGCGGTGGTCTAGCTTTATTAACAGCAGAATAAACAACAATAATTATCCCTGACAATGCAACTACGGCCCTTAAACTGGCAGCATAGTTTGCTAGTATAATGGCTTAGTAACAATCAGTTTGAGTGTGCAATGCAGGCAGACGTGCTGCAAATATCTTTGCACTAGTGGGACAATAATGAAGTCCAACAGCCACTTTTAGGATGCCACTAAGTTTCCTCAGTGTTTGCTAGTATAATTGCTTAGTAACAATGAGTTTGAGTGTGCAATGCAGGCAGACGTGCTGCAAATATCTTTGCACTAGTGGGACAATACAGAAGTCCAACAGCCACGTTTAGGATGCCACTAAGTTTCCTCAGTGTTTGCTAGTATAATGGCTTAGTAACAATGAGTTGGAGTGTGCAATGCAGGCAGACGTGCTGCAAATATCTTTGCACTAGTGGGACTATACAGAAGTCCAATAGCCAGGTTTAGGATGCCACTAAGTTTCCTCAGTGTTTGCTAGTACAATGGCTTAGTAACAATGAGTTTGAGTGTGCAATGCAGGCAGACGTGCTGCAAATATCTTTGCACTAGTGGGACAATAATGAAGTCCAACAGCCACTTTTAGGATGCCACTAAGTTTCCTCAGTGTTTGCTAGTATAATGGCTTAGTAACAATGAGTTTGAGTGTGCAATGCAGGCAGACGTGCTGCAAATATCTTTGCACTAGAGGGACAATAATGAAGTCCAACAGCAACTTTTAGGATGCCACTAAGTTTCCTCAGTGTTTGCTAGTATAATGGCTTAGTAACAATGAGTTTGAGTGTGCAAAGGGCAGGAGGGTACAGTGGCAGGGTTGTGGGTCTGGGTAGAGGAAAGGAAGCCTCCCTTTCTGTCCCTCCTAATGGGGAAATGCAGCGAGGAAATCCCTGACCTTAGCTAAACAGACGCTGTCATCTTGTGTAGCTGTTAAAATGTGTTTTCATGGACCTGACTGTCACCTATGGCTCTGACCCTGCCAGTATTAGCCCTTACAAGGGCTGAAAGAAACTTCTATCCCTATTCTGTATAGCGCTGTGTATAGAGCGTACACAGCAGTATCGGAGACAGGAGCTACGCCAGCGGTGACTGACACCAAGACGCAGAAGGCAGATAATGGCGTGCTGGAGGAAAATGTCCGTTTTTATAATGCAGGGACATGTGACATGGACATCCTATCACACATGCCGTTGCTTCTCTGGCTAAAAGTCCACTTAGCTGTGTGTGTGTCTGGGATTGGCAGACATGCTGGCCCGCCCCACTACACGCACGTGTTTAGGGAAGGAAGACAAGGAGAAAAAAAAAAAAATGGCGATCATCTGAATGCGCTGTTCCTGCACACTATACACTGAAATTTCATAATAGTGTGAGTCACAGAGTGACTTACACTATTACAGCGGAAAGCCAGCTAGTAATTAGCTTGTCTTTTTACTGCTAGAACTGTTCTCGAACGTATCTAGAACTATCGAGCTTTAGCAAAAAGCTAGAGTTCTAGTTCGATCTAGAACAGCCCCCAAAATCACTCCAGCCGCGAACTGGAGAACCTCGAACCGCGAACCGCGCTCAACTCTACACAAGAGTGCTTTCCAACGTGGACAAGAAAATTGGGATAGGAAGGCAGAGGTAGATAAAGCAGGAACCTTTTTCTTTGGCTCAATCACACTGCTTGGGTGACCACCACTGTCATTACCACCTCGTCCACGGACCTTACCCCCTCTTTTTCCCATTTTTTTGGTTTGATTATTTGAAGGTGAATACTGTAACGTGACCTTTTGTACAGGCAGTGGAACAACACTTATGTTGTGAAACTTGTGTTCATAGTTTCTCACGATAGCTGTTTTTGTAAGTCTAAAAACCAAAAGGTACCTTTATTAAACAAACTACCACTTGGAGGAGTTGACAAAGATGTTGAGAATGTTTTTCAGCCCCAAAAGAAAACAGGGTTTGACAACACTTTTATTTTAGTATTGGTTTTTGGTTTTTGACTGTGTTTTAGTAAGAGACAAGCCACTATGTAGATTCTGTAAGATATGAAGCCCCCAAAATTACACTAGGTGACTGATAGGAAGGTACTGGCCTTGAGGCACAAGTAGTGCCACTGACACCAAGTATAAATAAAAATTGGGTAACATTAAGACTGTTGTATAGGAATCCAGCTCACCCACATCTGACCTCACCGTGCTTCAGACTCGGATCCGGCCCTGCCCCGGGCGCACAGCAATAAGAAACGAAGGAGATGATCCAGCTGAGTGATCAGGTGATTTATTTCAGTGCAGTTCAGTTCAGACAATGCATAGAGGTGTTGTTAACGCGTTTCTGGCTTAACGCCCTTAATCATACCCATCATCGTTATGATTAAGGGCGTTAAGCCAGAAACGCGTTAACAACACCTCTATGCATTGTCTGAACTGAACTGCACTTAAATAAATCACCTGATCACTCAGCTGGATCATCTCCTTCGTTTCTTATAACATTAAGACTGTGTTTTAATAAGAGCAAGCCACTATGTAGGTTCTGTAAGATATGAAACCCCCAAAACTACACTAGGTGGCTGATAGGAAGTTACTGGCCTTGAGGCAGAAATAGTGCCACTGACACCAAGTATTAATAAAAATTGGGTAACACTGATACTGTCTTTTAATAAGAGCAAGCCTTTTAATAAGAGCAAGCAAGCAATGTAGGTTCTGTAAGATAGGAAGCCCCCAAAAGTATGCTAGGTTGCTGATAGGAAGGTACTGGCCTTGAGGCAGAAGTAGTGCCCCCGACACCAAGGATTAATGAAAATTGGGTAACACTAAGGGGTACTTTGCACACTACAACATTGCAAGCCGATGCTTGCGATGCCGAGCGCGATAGTCCCCGCCCCCATCGCAGCAGCGATATCTCGTGATAGCTGCCGTAGTGAACACTATCGCTACGGCAGCTTCACATGCACTTACCTGCCCTGCAACGTCGGTCTGGCCGGCGAACCGCCTCCTTCCTAAGGGGGCGGGTCATTGGCGTCACAGCGACATCACACGACAGGCGGCCAATAGTAGCGGAGGGGCGGAGATGAGCGGGATGTAAACATCCCGTCCACCTCCATCCTTCTGGATAGCCGGCATGAGCCGCGGTGACGCAGGTAAGCTGATGTTCCTCGCTCCTGCGGCTTCTCACACAGCGATGTGTGCTGCCGCAGGGGAACAAGGAACAACATCGTACCGTCGCTGCAGCAAAAACATGAAAATGTCGGACACTACACCGATGATACGATTACGACGCATATGCGCTCATTAATCGTATCATAAAGGATTCACATACTCCGATGTCGACAGCAACGCCGGATGTGCGCCACTTTCGATTTGACCGCACCGACATCGCACCTACGATGTCGTAGTGTGCAAAGTACCCCTAAGGCCTCTGCCACACTCACGTGAAATTCACGCACGTGCCGCGAGACACGTATTTACCCTGCGTGTTGCGTGCAGGTAAGTACGTGTCTCTGGTACGTGCGGGCCACGTGTGTTCTACGTGTGCTATCCGCGATAGCACACGTAGAACCGGTAATTATCATACTCACCTGGTCCTTCCTGCTGTCCGCGCTGCTGTCCGTGGTGCTGATCCTCGGTCTCCAGCCCTCCCGTCTCCCCGCTGCTGCTGCTAGGCAGTGAAGTGAATATTCTATGAGATTAATGAGCGGCGGTCGGCAGCAAGAGGCAGCAGCGGCAGAGACAGGAGGGCAGGAGAAGGTGAGTTAATGTTTTGTTTTTTTTTCACTGACACGTGTGTTTTCTCCGGCGCGTGTCACACGGGACCGCATCCACACTACACCCGTGTAGTACGGGTGCGGGCCGTGTGACAACCGTGCTGCCAGAGAAAAAACGGACATGTCAGCGCTTTAAAAAGGCACACACGTACAAACGCACACGGACACACGTTCCGTGTGGTTTTACGTGTGTGTGCCTGCTACCATAGGGTAGCATTGCTGTACGTGTCTCCGTGCCGCCGGTACGTGTAAAAAATGACAAACACGTGCCGGCGGCACGGATGTGTGTCGCAGGCCTAAGACTGTGTGTTAGTTGCAGCAAGCCACTATGTAGGCTCTGTAAGATATGAAGCCTCCCCCCCCAAAGTATGCTAGGTTTTTGCTAGGGAGGTATTGGCCTTGAGGCACAAGTAGCGACCCTGACACCAAGTATTAATAAAAATTGGGTAACACTAAGACTGTGTGTTAGTTGTAGCAGGCCACTATCTAAGTTGTGTAAGATATGAAGATCCCCAAAATTAGGCTAGTTTGGTGCTATGAAGGTATTTTGCTTCAGGCACAAGTTGTGCCACTGACACCTAGTATTAATAAAAATTTGGTAACACTGTGAATTGAGATGGTAGCTGACAGGCACTACACTACACCTAAACCCGTTGTTTTTACAATTTTGGGACCTTTTATTTGTAAGTTGTAATACCTATTGCTAGTACAACAGACACAAGGGATGTAGCAGTGCTGAGATTGTTGATTATTAGTAGCAGATGTCAGGAGGACAGCTTTAAATCTCTCCCAGCCTGTGAATAAGCTGTCCCTATATCATACACTGCAGTAACAGACCCTATGCACCACTAATAAGAGGATTTTTTTTTTGCAGCTTTAAAACAGGAACGGCTGTCACCTGACTAAGCAGTGCAGTAACACTGTCCCTATACCTGTTTCTATGATTTACACAGCTGCTAGCAGCTAATGCTAAATATCTTTAGCATTTGTGCAGCAGGAACACCATCTCATAGAATGAACTGCACTGTCCCTATACCTGTTTCTATGATTTACATAGTCACTAGCAGCTAATGCTAAATATCTTCAGCCCTTACAAGGACTATTTTGGATTGTGCAGCAGGAACACCATCTCATAGAATGAATTGCAGTGTCCCTATACCTGTTTTTATGATTTGCACAGTCCCTAACAGCTAATGCTAAATATCTTCAGCCCTTATAAGGACGTTTTTGGATTGTGCAGCAGGAACACTATTTCATAGAATGCACTGCACTGTCCCTATACCTGTTTTTATGATTTTCACAGTCGTTAGCAGCTAATGCTAAATATCTTCAGTCCTTAGAAAGACTAGTATTAGTTGGCTGGAAAAACGCTGTACCGCACACAGTATAGTCTAGCTACACCAGCAGTTCAGGAATGAATGCGTACACACAAAATGGCGGCTGCCTTATATAGCCCCTATGACGCTGTGCGGCCAAACCAATCACAGTAACACAAAAACAAAGATGGCTGCTTCGTTACTGTGATGGCAAGCAACATCAGATGTGTTCATTGGCTGTAAAATGGCACCAGGAAATCCAGAAATGAAAATAAAAGTATCGGAGCGAATACCATATTAGCCGTCGGATAGCGAATACCTCGAATACCCCATTATCCATCGGATACCGAATAGTGGCGAATACCTTCGCTCCTCCCTAACGGTTATATGAACATGAGACCAGCACTCCAAAACTTGCAGTAATCTGGAGGATTTAATCCATAGAAGCATAGTACTAACAAAAAAACAAAGAACACGTTTTAAGCTCGACCGTTAGCCTTTGTCAAAAAGGTCTAGTCGAAAACGCGTTCTTTGTTTTTTGTTTGTACAGTGCTTCTATGGATTAAATCCTAAAGATTACTGCAAGTTTTAGAGTGCCGGTTTTATGTTCATATATTATTTGTATGTGCCATCCCTTGACTGAGCACTTGCAATTTTGAGTACCGCCTGGATATCACTTCTTATTACAGGGACAGTTAGGCAGGGATTAGTGATATGCACCCAGAACTGCTTGTGGTATGCCGAGGCATACACAGGTAACAAAGTAGTTTATTAACAACAAACATAAATTGCACTTACATACAAAATTACAAGAAAGCCTCTCTTGTCTTAGAGGAAAAAGGTCACAGACACATACCATGGGCTTACAGTCCACTATGAGTCCATCTAGGAGGTATGGCAGCCTTCCCCACACTAGCTCCTGCCAGGGTACGCACCTCTAGCAGAGGTTCTTGCAGGCCCAGCAATTTCCAGCTGGGAGGCAGTCTCTCCCCAGTTTCAGCCAGACTGGTTTCCAAAAGTCTTTCTAATCTTTTCCCGGACTTTGACCTCCAGCACATTAACACCATGTGCAGCACACTCTCAGACTCTGACAGTTTAGAGCCCCTCACACAGGCTGCTCTAGAAACACTTTGCAGACCCCTGTCTGTCTCAAAGCACAGGCTGACTTCCCCCAGCTGTGTTCCATCCAAAGGCTCCTACCTCAAGGAGATTAGCAACATCTCTGCCCGTTGAGGCTGCTTCTCCTGCAGTGCTGCTCCATACACTGCGACACAGACTCCACACCGTCTGCCATGTGCCAAATAACAGAATCCATTAAAAAATCATGTGGCCCGTCAGACACATGTGAAACACACCGATGGGCATGGCATGTAGGTGGCCAGACCAAATGAACTATAATACAAACAAGTGGCACTACAAGTACCACAACGGACCTTCAGGCTTCCACCACGTCTGTGGTACTTACCGGCCATTAGCAATGTAGCTGGACGCCATCTCCCAATATACTGTATATATATATGTGTATATATATATATATATATATATATATATATATATATACACACACAATTGCCTTATTCTGTCTGTCTGTCTGTCTATCTGTCTGTCTTGCTCCAAAATCCTGTCGTTACCGTGACAAGCGTCTCATTGGCCGCTCGCCTCGGCTCCGCCCCCCTGCACGGATTGGTCACTCGCCCAGGCTCCGCCCCCCACACGGATTGGCCACTCACCCCGGCCCCTGCACGTATTGGCAACTCGGCCACACCCCGCCCCCCTCACGCATTCCCCAAACCGACACGGAGCCCCGACTCCCAGGTGAGTGCTGTACCCCCGGGAGCCCACACCAGCGTACGCCGGCAACCCAGCCGACACATACCCTCGCATTGCTGGGGTTGCCGGCGTACGCTGGTGTGGGCTCCCGTGCGTGCGGGGGGTGGGGTACGCTGGTAACCATGGTACACATCGGGTAATATTGAGCATATGCCGGCTCCCTGTCCATTCAGTTCGTTGGTCTCCCGCTGTCACACGCTGATGCGTGCTGCACAGCAGGAGACCAACAAGTGACCCAGCACTGTCGCTTTGAATACTTACCTGATGTGTACCGTGCTTACTAGCATACCCCGACTCCCGTCACACGTATGCTGATAACAATGATACACATCAGGTAACTATGGAAACCGCTTTGCATAGTTGCCCCACTCGGCCACGCCCCCCACTCGGCCACGCCCCCCACTTGACCTCTGCCCCGCTCGGTCACTGCCCCGCTCGGCCACGCCCCCCCCACAATCTGCCCGCTCGGCCACGCCCCCCACACTATGCCCCCTTGTCCACGCCCCCCACACTCTATCCCGCTTGGTCACGCCCCCACACTCTGCCCCGCTCGGCCATGCCCCCACACTCGGCCACGCCTCCCCGCTCGGCCATGCCCCCACGCTCGGCCACGCCTCCCCCTCGGCGATGCCCCCCCACACTCTGCCCCACTCGGCCACGCCCCCCACACTCTGCCCTCGGCCACGCCCCCACACGCTCGGCCACGCTTCCCCGCTTGGCCACGTCTGCCTCGCTCGGCAACGCCCCCCACACACATTGAGCACCTATACACCTCCCCCCAGGACTACTCCACCTATCAGACACCTCTCCTCCAGGACTACTCCTCCTATTATACTCCTCACCTCCAGGACTACTTCTCCTATTATCCTCCTTTCACTCCAGGACTACTCCTCTTATTATACTCCTCACCCCCAGGACTACTCCTCCTATTATCCTCCTCTCCCTCCAGGTCTACTCCTCAAATTATACTCCTCACCGCCAGGACTACTCCTCCTATTATACTCTTCACCTCCAGGACTACTCCTCCTATAATACTCCTCTCCCCCCAGGACTACTCCTCCTATTATCCTCCTCTCTCCCCAGGACTCCTCCTCTTATTATCCTCCTCTCCCCCCAGGACTACTCCACCTATTATCCTCCTCTCCCCCCAGGACTACTCCTCCTATTATCCTCCTTTCTCCCCAGGACTACTCCTCCTATTATCCTACTCTCCGCACAGGACTACTCCTCCTATTATCCTCCTGTCGCGGGCGGGGAGGAGGGTATCAGCACACCGCGCTCACCCCTTCTGCTCGGGTCCGGCAGCTGCTCCTGGTGGCTCGAGCTGTAGGCCGGATCCCGGGGTTTCTCGAGCAACACTCCTCGCCCGTGAGTGAAAGGGGGTGTTTGTTGGGTGTGGGGATTGTTATAGTTCGTGACGCCACCCACGGTTGTGGTGATTGCACCACCGCTGCTCAGTGTGGGGGTCCCGGGGATGGTGATGCGGAGCAGCCAGGTGTTGTGTTGCTCCTCCGTGGGTAGGGGTTGGTGATCCCGGGGCCCGGTGATGAGATGTAAAGTGTAGGGCCTGGAGGGCGCAGGGAAGCGGGGCAGCGCTTTGCCTTGCGGCACTATGGTACTCACTCAGCCTGACACACGGACACAGTTTGTACGGTAAACCAACGGCTGGTAGGACGGTCCCACAGACGGCTGCACCTGCACTCCCGGTAGGTGATGGTGATGTCCCTCTTCCTTGCACCTGTGTTGACTGATGGTAGCGGTGGATTCCCTCCGGTTACCCGCTCCCCGACTGCAATCTGGGCCGGAGGAGCTCTACACTTTGCCCGCAGGCGCTGGCCCTGGGGAAACTGGTGCCCTGGCGGTGGCGGTGTCTCCCCGGTAATGGTCGGGCTGTTGCCTTCACTCGGGACTTGGTTGTTGGGGGAGCTGCGTCCCCGTCACTGACGGATTTGGCAAATCTGGCGACTCCTAGCCTTGCCGGGGTCCGAGAGGCCCCTGCCCTGGTGCTGACTGTCCTTCGGAACACTGCTCCAGACCACCGGGCACACAGCCAACGGGGTCCTTCCAGGAACTTCAGAACTGTCCCACTCCGGACAGTCACCGCCGTTGCTGACCTTGCTGTTCTGGCCCTACACAAAGCTGGGCTCTCAGGCTGTCTTTCTCTTTTGTCACTTTACTTGCTTTTCCTCCTTTACTGCTTTCCTTCCTTCACTTTCACTTAGTTGTTTACTTTTGCCCTGCCTGGGCTACTCCTTAACTCCTCACACTTGCCCTCCCTGGGCTAATCTGCCTGGTTACTTCCTGCCTCCAGAGTTGTGAGCTCCTTGGTGGGCGGAGCCAACCGCCTGGCCCACCCCCTGGTGTGCATCATCAACCTCTGGAGGAAGGCAACAAGGATTTCTGGTTAGCTGTGATGTGCCTACCTGGAGTGTGGGGTGTGGTGGTGTTGTGACCTGTGTCCCCTGGCTTGCCCAGGGCGACACATTCCCCCTTAGCAAAATGCAGACCGTCCGCGGGCTGCCGTCCTACACCGGTTTTATTTTTCTGTAAAAAGGGGATAACAGGGTTAAGCAAACATAAATACATTTTTAATCAAAACTCTTCCCAAGACGGGAGGCACATTTACTTAAACGTTGCAACGGTGTATGGTCACGGTTTCCGCTCTCTCCCACCCAAGCAACCTGGCCCTGATGCTGCCCCTAAAACCCAGGCAGCACCCCTTGACCCACAGTCCAGCACAAGTCACCCGAGCGGGATCTGTCCTTGCCCTCCAGCCTGCTCTGCTCAGGGCCCTCCCTCCAACCTGCCTCTCCGGAGGCGGCATTGCAGAAACGGTAACGGTACCCAACATATTTACAAGCCACTTAACGTTTGTGGTGCCCTGCAAGTTCACGGGCTTGTCCATGGATAGTTCCCATGCTTATAAACTTTAAACGGTCCCCACGGGGACAACGGTGCCGGCTCCTGCCGGTTCTAATCACTGCAGACAATCAGATGAAAAACTCGGTATAATCATTTTCTTCTTATCATTTCAAACTTTCAAACTTTTTCAAACAAACAACTACACAGTGGTGGTCCCAACGGGGACGGTGCAACGGGCATCCGCTGCCCTACTCGTACTTCTCTGCTGAGGCGGACCCATCCTCTGCCACCGGCACATCAAACATGCACTGACATGCCTGCGGTGACAGGGGCACCCGATACCCATTTCCACCGGTACGCGGGGTATGATAAACCACAGGGTCCCCCACATAGCGGGAGCGCTCAATTGCTCCTTCAGCCGCAACAGCGGACCTGGAGCTGGGGCAGGAGTCGTCATCTCTTAGTCCTGCGTCAGGCGGGTTGCCGCCAGCTGCCGCAGCCTCCTGGCCCCCAGTATCCAACAGCTCAGACCTTTCTACGGTAGCACGGGGCAGCAGATTAGGCGAGCTTACACGGAGGCGCTCCATAGATAACGGTAAGGATGATGTATAAGCCGAAACTAGGCCGGGCCCCTCAGCCGCAGCGGCCGGTCCAGGTAGGACATAGGGACGTGGGTCACCAGTCGGTTCTGCTACATCCATTTCCCCTCCGTACCTCGGGGCAGTTGTAATCAGCTCCTCCACCTCGTTGGTCCACTGCTCCAGCATTCGGAAGATCTGATCCTGCTGACGCTGGTGAAACTGTATCACCCGGGCCTTCATCCAGGCCACGGTCCCGGGCTCAGGGTCTGGCACAGTCTCTATTGGGACGTCTGGCACCACGCTGTTAAGGGGCCGCGGTTCTAGCGGTTCCCCTTGGGGCACTTCAGGGCCGTCCTGGACGTCTGCAGCCGGCTGATCCGCCGGAGCGGCTGGGCAGGGTATCGCTACCGATTGGGCAGGTAGCGGGCCTAATGGCGGGGCGGCAGCAACTATCACGGGTAGCGGGGAGAGAGGCAGGGTGAGCGGAAGCCGGCCGGGCCCCTCAGCTCCAACGGCCGATCCTTCAGGAATACAGGGGCGTGGGTCGCTTACCCGCTCCTCCAAATCCTTTTCCGCCTCGCGTCTCCACATAGCAGCCACCACGTCCGCCATGTCGGTCTCCCACTCCTCCAGGAGGAGTTGCATCTGGGCCTGCAGACGGTTACTCAGCGGGACGGTCCGGTCCCTCAACCACGTCGCCGTGCCGGGCGCAGGGGCTTCTTCGTTGGGAGCTGGGTGGTACATCTTGGCACTCGTGCCTTCCAGGAACTGGGTATCTTTGCAGAGTCCTGGCGTCCCTGCTCTTATAGCCGCGGCTACATGCGGCCGGCCGCCATCGCGTCCCCCTTAGCTCTTTTCGGCCCCTCCTCTCTCGGGGCGGGGTTCTGGCCTTCGCGCCTCTACTGCTCGAGAAGACGCTCGAGCGGGAACTTTTCGCGCCAAAGATGGCGGCTTCTGAAATTTTTCTGCCGGATCCCTCCGGCGGTAACAAGGCGCACCTCTACCTGACGGCAGAGCGGTAAGATCCTGTTCGTGACGCAAAGTTGTCGCGGGCGGGGAGGAGGGTATCAGCACACCGCGCTCACCCCTTCTGCTCGGGTCCGGCAGCTGCTCCTGGTGGCTCGAGCTGTAGGCCGGATCCCGGGGTTTCTCGAGCGACACTCCTCGCCCGTGAGTGAAAGGGGGTGTTTGTTGGGTGTGGGGATTGTTATAGTTCGTGACGCCACCCACGGTTGTGGTGATTGCACCACCGCTGCTCAGTGTGGGGGTCCCGGGGATGGTGATGCGGAGCAGCCAGGTGTTGTGTTGCCCCTCCGTGGGTAGGGGTTGGTGATCCCGGGGCCCGGTGATGAGATGTAAAGTGTAGGGCCTGGAGGGCGCAGGGACACGGGGCAGCGCTGTGCCTTGCGGCACTATGGTACTCACTCAGCCTGACACACGGACACAGTTTGTACGGTAAACCAACGGCTGGTAGGACGGTCCCACAGACGGCTGCACCTGCACTCCCGGTAGGTGACGGTGATGTCCCTCTTCCTTGCACCTGTGTTGACTGATGGTAGCGGTGGATTCCCTCCGGTTACCCGCTCCCCGACTGCAATCTGGGCCGGAGGAGCTCTACACTTTGCCCGCAGGCGCTGGCCCTGGGGAAACTGGTGCCCTGGCGGTGGCGGTGTCTCCCCGGTAATGGTCGGGCTGTTGCCTTCACTCGGGACTTGGTTGTTGGGGGAGCTGCGTCCCCGTCACTGACGGATTTGGCAAATCTGGCGACTCCTAGCCTTGCCGGGGTCCGAGAGGCCCCTGCCCTGGTGCTGACTGTCCTTCGGAACACTGTTCCAGACCACCGGGCACACAGCCAACGGGGTCCTTCCAGGAACTTCAGAACTGTCCCACTCCGGACAGTCACCGCCGTTGCTGACCTTGCTGTTCTGGCCCTACACAAAGCTGGGCTCTCAGGCTGTCTTTCTCTTTTGTCACTTTACTTGCTTTTCCTCCTTTACTGCTTTCCTTCCTTCACTTTCACTTAGTTGTTTACTTTTGCCCTGCCTGGGCTACTCCTTAACTCCTCACACTTGCCCTCCCTGGGCAAATCTGCCTGGTTACTTCCTGCCTCCAGAGTTGTGAGCTCCTTGGTGGGCGGAGCCAACCGCCTGGCCCACCCCCTGGTGTGCATCATCAACCTCTGGAGGAAGGCAACAAGTATTTCTGGTTAGCTGTGATGTGCCTAACTGGAGTGTGGGGTGTGGTGGTGTTGTGACCTGTGTCCCCTGGCTTGCCCAGGGCGACACACTCCTCTCCCCACGGGACTACTCCTCCTATTATCCTCCTCTTCCCCAGGACTACTCCTCCTATTAGACTCCTCTCCCCCCAGGACTACTCCTCCTCTTAGAGTCCTCACCCCCAGGACGACTACTCCTATTATCCTCCTCTCCCCCCAGGAATACTCCCCCTATTATCCTCCTCTCCCCCCAGGACTACTCCTCCTATTAGACTTTTCACCTCCAGGACTACTCCTCCTATTATCCTCCTCTCCCCCCAGGACTATTCCTCCTATTATCCTCCTCTCCCCCCAGGACTGCTGCTCCTATTATCCTCCTCTACCCTCAGGACTACTCCTCCGATTATCCTCCTCTCCCCCCAGGACTGCTACTCCTATTATACTCCTCTCTCCCCAGGACTACTACTCCTATTATCCTCCTTTCTCCCCAGGACTACTCCCCCTGTTATTGTTCTCCTCCCCCAGGAATACTCCTCATATTAGACTCCTCACCCCCAGGACTACTCCTCCTATTATCCTCCTCTCCCCCCAGGACTACTCCTCCTATTATACTCCTCACCTCCAGGACTACTACTCCTATTATCCTCCTCTCCCCCAGGACTATTCCTCCTATTATCCTCCTCTCCCCCAGGAATACTCCTCCTATTATCCTCCTCTCTCCCCAGGACTACTCCTACTATTATCCTCCTCTCCCCCCAGGACTACTCCACCTATTATCCTCCTCTCCCCCCAGGACTACTCCTCCTATTATCCTCCTTTCTCCCCAGGACTACTCCTCCTATTATCCTGCACTCCGCACAGGACTACTCCTCCTATTATCCTCCTCTCCCCCCAGGACTACTCCTCCTATTATACTCCTCACCTCCAGGACTACTCCTCCTATTATCCTCCTCTCCCCCAGGACTATTCCTCCTATTATCCTCCTCTCCCCCAGGAATACTCTTCCTATTATCCTCCTCTCCCCCCATGACTACTCCTACTATTATCCTCCTCTCCCCCCCAGGACTACTCCTCCTATTATCCTCCTCTCCCCCCAGGACTACTCCTACTATTATCCTCCTCTCCCCCCCAGGACTACTCCTCCTATTATCCTCCTCTCCCCCCAGGACTACTCCACCTATTATCCTCCTCTCCCCCCCAGGACTACTCCTCCTATTATCCTCCTCTCCCCCCAGGACTACTCCTCCTATTATCCTCCTCTCCCCCCAGGACTACTCCACCTATTATCCTCCTCTCCCCCCAGGACTACTCCACCTATTATCCTCCTCTCCCCCCAGGACTACTCCACCTATTATCCTCCTCTCCCCCCAGGACTACTCCTCCTATTATCCTGCACTCTGCACAGGACTACTCCTCCTATTATCCTCCTCTCCCCCCAGGACTACTCCTCCTATTATCCTCCTCTTCCCCCAGGACTACTCCTATTAGACTCCTCCTCCTATTAGAGTCCTCAGCCCCAGGACGACTACTCCTATTATCCTCCTCTCCCCCCAGGAATACTCCTCCTATTAGACTTTTCACCTCCAGGACTACTCCTTCTATTATCCTCCTCTCCCCCCAGGACTGCTGCTCCTATTATCCTCCTCTACCCCCAGGACTACTCCTCCGATTATTCTCCTCTCCCCCCAGGACTGCTACTCCTATTATACTGCTCTCCCCCCAGGACTACTACTCCTATTATACTGCTCTCCCCCCAGGACTACTTCTATTATACTCCTCTCACCCCAGGACTACTCCTCCTATTATTCTCCTTTCTCCCCAGGACTACTCCTCCTGTTATTATTCTCCTCCCCCAGGAATACTCCTCATATTAGACTCCTCACCCCCAGGACTACTCCTCCTATTATCCTCCTCTCCCCCAGGACTACTCCTCCTATTATACTCCTCAACTCCAGGACTACTCCTCCTATTTTCCTCTTCTCCCCCCAGGACTATTCCTCCTATTATCCTCCTCTCCCCCCAGGATTACTCCTACTATTATCCTCCTCTCCCCCCCAGGACTACTCCTCCTATTATCCTCCTCTCCCCCCAGGACTACTTCTCCTATTATCCTGCTCTCCCCCCAGGACAACTCCTCCTATTATACTCCTCTCCCCCCAGGACTACTTCTATTATACACCTCTAACCCTAGGACAACTCCTCCTATTATCCTCCTTTCTCCCCAGGACAACTCCTCCTATTATCCTCCTTTCTCCCCAGGACTACTCCACCTATTATCCTCCTCTACCCCCAGGACTACTACTCCTATTATTCTTCTCTCCCCCAAGGAATACTCCTCCCATTCGACTCCTCTCCCCCCAGGACTACTCCTCCTATTATACTTCTCAACCCCAGGACTACTCCTCCTATTATCCTCCTCTCCCCCCAGGAATACTCCTCCTATTATACTCCTCACCCCCAGGACTACTCCTCCTATTATCCTCCTCTCCCCCCAGGACTATTCCTCTTATTATCCTCCTCTACCCCCAGGACTACTCCTCCGATTATCCTCCTGTCCCCCCAGGACTGCTACTCTTATTATACTCCTCTCCCCTCAGGACTACTTCTATTATACTCCTCTCACCCCAGGACTACTCCTCCTATTATTCTCCTTTCTCCCCAGTACTACTCCTCCTGTTATTATTCTCCTCCCCCAGGAATACTCCTCATATTAGACTCCTCACCCCCAGGACTACTCCTCCTATTATCCTCCTCTCCCCCCAGAACTACTCCTCCTATTATACTCCTCACCTCCAGGACTACTCCTCCTATTATCCTCCTCTCCCCCCAGGACTATTCCTCCTATTATCCTCCTCTCCCCCAGGATTACTCCTACTATTATCCTCCTCTCCCCCCCAGGACTACTCCTCCTATTATCCTCCTCTCCCCCCAGGACTACTCCTACTATTATCCTCCTCTCCCCCCCAGGACTACTCCTCCTATTATCCTCCTCTCCCCCCAGGACTACTCCTCCTATTATCCTGCTCTACCCCCAGGACAACTCCTCCTATTATACTCCTCTCCCCCCAGGACTACTTCTATTATACACCTCTAACCCTAGGACAACTCCTCCTATTATCCTCCTTTCTCCCCAGGACTACTCCTCCTATTATCCTCCTCTCTCCCCAGGACTACTCCACCTATTATCCTCCTCTACCCCCAGGACTACTTCTCCTATTATTCTTCTCTCCCCCAAGGAATACTCCTCCCATTCGACTCCTCTCCCCCCAGGACTACTCCTCCTATTATACTCCTCACCCCCAGGACTACTCCTCCTATTATCCTCCTCTTCCCCCAGGACTACTCCTCCTATTATACTCCTCACCCCCAGGACTACTCCTCCTATTATCCTCCTCTCTCCCTAGGACTACTCCACCTATTATCCTCCTCTACCCCCAGGACTACTAATCCTATTATTCTTCTCTCCCCCAAGGAATACTCCTCCCATTCGACTCCTCTCTCCCCAGGACTACTCCTCCTATTATACTCCTAACCCCCAGGACTACTCCTCCTATTATCCTCCTCTCCCCCCAGGAATACTCCTCCTATTAGACTCCTCACCCCCAGGACTACTCCTCCTATTATCCTCCTCTCCCCCCAGGACTACTCCTCCTATTATACTCCTCACCCCCAGGACTACTCCTCCTATTATCCTCCTCTCCCCCCAGGACTACTCCTCCTATTATACTCCTCACCCCCAGGACTACTCCTCCTATTATCCTCCTCTCCCCCCAGGACTATTCCTCCTATTATCCTCCTCTCCCCCAGGAATACTCCTCCTATTATCCTCCTCTCCCCCCAGGATTACTCCTACTATTATCCTCCTCTCCCCCCCAGGACTACTCCTCCTATTATCCTCCTCTCCCCCCAGGACTACTTTTACTATTATCCTCCTCTCCCCCCCAGGACTACTCCTCCTATTATCCTCCTCTCCCCCCAGGACTACTCCTCCTATTATCCTGCTCTCCCCCCAGGACAACTCCTCCTATTATACTCCTCTGCCCCAGGACTACTCCTCCTATTATACTCCTCTCCCCCAGGACTTCTCCTCCTATTATCCTGCTCTCCCCCAGGACTACTCCTCCTATTATACTCCTCTCCTCCAGGACTACTCCTCCTATTATCTTCCTCTCTCCCCAGGACTATTCCTCCTATTATCCTCCTCTCCGCCCAGGACTATTCCTCCTATTATCCTCCTCTCCCCCCAAGACTACTCCTCCTATTATACTCCTCTCCCCCCAGGACTACTCCTCCTATTATACTCCTCTCCCCCCAAGACTCCTCCCCCTATTATACTCCTTACCTCTAGGACTACTCCTCCTATTATCCTCCTCTCCCCCCAGGACTTCTCCTCCTATTATACTCCTCACCTCCAGGACTACTCCTCCTATTATACTACTCTCCCCCAGGACTACTCCTCCTATTATACTCCTCTCCCCCCAGGACTCCTCCTCCTATTATCCTGCTCTCCCCCAGGACTACTCCTCCTATTATACTCCTCTCCCCCAGGACTACTCCTCCTATTATACTCCTCTCCCTCAGGACTACTCCTCCTCCTATTATACTCCTCACCTCCAGGACTACTCCTCCTATTATCCTCCTCTCCCCCTAGGACTATTCCTCCTATTATCCTCCTCTCCCCCCAGGACTACTCCTCCTATTATCCTCCTCTCCCCCCAGGACTACTCATCCTATTATTCTCCTCTCCCTCCAGGACTACTCCCCCTATTATACTCCTCACCTCCAGGACTACTCCTCCTATTATCCTCCTCTCCCCCCAGGACTACTCCTCCTATTATACTCCTCACCCCCAGGACTACTCCTCCTATTATCCTCCTCTCCCCCCAGGACTACTCCTCCTATTATACTCCTCTCCTCCCAGGACTACTCCTCCTATTATCCTCCTCTCCCCCTAGGACTACTCCTCCTATAATACTCCTCTCCCCCCAGGACTACTCCTCCTATTATACTCCTCACCTCCAGGACTACTCCTCCTATTATCCTCCTCTCCCCCCAGGACTACTCCTCCTATTATACTCCTAACCCCCAGGACTACTCCTCCTATTATCCTCCTCTCCCCCCAGGACTATTCCTACTGTTATACTCCTCTCCCTCCAGGACTACTCCTCCAACACACACACTGCACAAAACCTACCTCCCCCAACACACACACACCCACACAAACCGTGCAACACATACAGCACCACACACACACACAATGCTGCAGACACACAGCGCTCCACAAACAACACAACACACACAACGCAACACACAGCACCACACACAATGCTGCAGACACACAGCGCTCTACAAACAACGCAACACACAAACAACACCGCTCTCACACACCCCCACCCAGGCAACACCCAGAACATTTACAGCCCCTACACAAATACTTGGCAACTACAGACACCATCTATATATATATAACAAAAATCATACATGAACTACACAATAAATTCTAGAATACCCGATGCGTTAGAATCGGGCCACCTTCTAGCATATATATATATATATATATATATACATATTTACACATATGTATGTAGGTAATGAAGCAGTAAGAAATTATGCAATGGTGTACCAATGCAGAAAACAACTACCGTACATGATCTGTTATACAGTACATTTTTTTCTAATTATTCTTCACAATGATTTTCTTTTGTTTGCCTTTTGTTTCACATGGAAATAATATGTCACTAAGGAGCTTATTTGCATCTCATTGTGTAGGTTTCCAAAGCTGTGGATTAAATGATTCAGTGTTTGGCAAAATTATCAAAAGAATTGTGGCTCATGTAAGAGAAAAATGTAAGTGAATTAATGAACAAAAGGTATAGTCTCTAATGATAAAGATCAATTATTCTCAAAGTTTTTTCTATACCATTCCCACTGGTTATTGGTCACTGATCTGAATCTTTCATTTAAATTTAAAAAATGTAAAAGTCATTACTTTAGATATTTTGTATTTGTAATGCAATCTAGTCTATTAGTGGGATAATACCTATATATAAAATACAATGATCTTTTTCTATATCCATTATTTTTTAATAGAATTCCAGAAGTGCCTGCAAATGAATATCCTAAGAGAGTCAGAGTGTATTTTTCACCTTGGTGGGAAGTTATGTTTTCCTCTGTCTAGAGCAAAGATACAGTTTGCATCCCTAATTCTCTATCCAAATACTGTAGTCAATATGATGTGAAACTGAAATGACACAGAAGGGTGGATGCAAATGGTGTCTTATCTGGTGGTACAAGAAAGAATTTCTAATTTAATTAGGTGCACTAACCTGGTGTGGTTGTGTTATAGACACAACCACTATAATCACGTGTTGAAGAAGGCTGCTGCAGAACCCAGGAAGATAGAGTTGGAGGAGATAGAAGAAAAGCGACAATCCGCGCTGCCAGAAGAAGACCACTGAAGATCAATGGGGATTAAGACATCAAATTTTATTGTTCTACGCGTTTTGGAGCTGTATAACCCTTTCTTCAGGAACAAAAGGCAATAATGTAATCTTCTGGCAGCGTGGATTAACCCTTTTCTTCCATCTCCTCCAATACTGTAGTCAAGGCATGAAGAAATGTTGAAGCCTCCTCTGGCACACAGCACAGCTAGGTTGATAACTTGTTCTCTTGAATAGAAGCTGATGAGCAGTTCTTGGCAGAAGTCACTACACATAAAATGATCCTCTGCTGCTCATCGCTGTTTAATATTTACTTCCATCTGTATCCATGAGTAATAGCAGCTGATCATTGGGGGTGCCAGGTGTTGGACCACCGCTGGCCTGTTAGTGATTTGGAATCAGTCATCAATCTTAGGTGCCCCGACAACCCTTTTAAAAAGTAGCTTTATATTTGCTCTTATTTTATGTTTGGAAAGTTTCAGGTAGCACACTGTCTATTGGCCCATAAAGCCTGGGAGGTAGCTCTTATTTTAGTTAGTGGGATCAAGATGCCAAATATGGTTGCATATTGCATTGGATGAGCAACTTTTCAGACATTGTGTGCAGTATATTAGTTTATGTTGTGAATTCTTTATTTTGTTATGCTACGTCCTGATTCTCAGGAAATCGTCTTTTGGCACTAGTGGTAAAGTATTATTAATTTTATTTACCCTAATAAAGATTATACTTTATATTAATGATCCCATTCAGTAAAGCTATTCTCCTTTGAGGATAGCTTGAGAAAACAGTGATTTGTTAAAAAGGTTTACTGAGCTTACAATATTAAAATCATTCTTATTAATGATGAGTAGTGACGAGCGAATGTATTCGTTACTATTCGCAGAATAATGCTATATTCGGGCTATTCATTTTATAGCGAGTAATGGTGTATTCGCCTCGCTATATTCGGATGTCCCACCCAGCATGTTTAGCTTGATTTGTAGCCATTAAACATGTTGGACTTCTTAACCAATCACAGTAATGCCGCAGCCATCTTGGTTATGGCATTGCTATGATTGGCTGGACGCCACCATTTTCCGCACATTACATTGCCAGCGTCTCTCATCAAGCGCTTCATACTCACCAATCACGGTGCGACGCGGCTGTCACACTGCTCTCGCTGCCTCTCTTCTTTCCTACCAGCTCAACAGGCTCATACATATTCACTGCACCTGCTCATTATGATGATTACATATTTACTGCTTCCCCCGCACACCGGTGGCTGTGATTCGTTGCTGTCAGACCCGCCCACACACTGAGTGATAACTGTCTGACTGCAACCAATCACAGCTGCTGGTGGGCAGATCTATATCGTACAGTAAATTAAATAAATAAATAATTTTTAAAAAGGGCATGCTGTCCCCCCTTAGTTTGAAACCAAGCCAAGATAAAGCCTCACAGCTGGGCGCTGGTATTCTGAGGCTGGGGAGACCCACATAATTGGATGCCCCCAGCCTAAAAATATCAGCCAGCAGCCAACCAGAATTGCCGCATTCTTTAGATGCGACAGTCCCGGCACTTTACCCGGCTCATCCCAATTGCCCTTATGCAGTGACAATGGGGCTAATGAGGGGTTAATAACAGCGCACAGCTGTTATCAAGCCCAGAATTAGTGGTGGGAATGGGTCTTCTATGAATCCCTCCATCACTAATCTTATAAGTAAAATGAAAGGGCTAGTATTCTTAGGCTGGGGAGACCCATGTTATTGGGAGCCCCCCAGCCTAAAAATATCAGCCAGCATTCGCCCGGAATTGCCGCATCCATTAGATGTGACAGTTCCGGCACTTTACCCGGCTCATCCTGAATCCCCTGATGTGGTGGCAATCGGGGTAATGAGGGAGTTAATGGCATCCTATGGCAGCCACTAAGTCCTAGATTAAAGGGAAGGTGTCATCCAAAAAAAAAAAAATTCAATAACTGAAAAAATATAAAGTATTAATGTTTTAATGTTTTGTTTAAATATTATTATTTGTTTTTAATTGAGAAAAATATAAAAAAAAAACAAAAAAAAACAAAAAACAAAAGTTTGATATTTTCCACTGTTAAACACCAGGATGAGCAGCTGCTGAAATCCTACAGAAATCCCACTGTAGAAAAAGCCTGGATTACAACTGCAGTAAAATGGGCAGAATCTGCTCTCCTGTATGTGATGCCACAGCTTCCCCTCCCAACCTGGGTGTTTCCGAAGGAGCAGAGCATGAAATTTAGGATCACTGTGCGGAGCCATTTTGCTGGTGACCAGAAATGTATAAAGTGTCACCAAGGACAGCTGGAGTATCACAAAGGATAGGATTAGATACATGGCTCAGCAGACAGTCTCACACAGGATAGGATTAGATACACAGCTCAGCAGACAGTATCAAACAGGATAGGATTAGATACACAGCTCAGCAGAGGGTATCACAGAGGATAAGACTAGATACACAGCTCAGCAGACAGTATCAAATAGCAGAGGATTAGATACATAGCTCAGTAGACAGTGTCACATAGGAGAGAATTAGATACATGGCTCAGCAGGCAATATCACATAGGAGAGGATTAGATACATGTCTCAGTAGACAGTATCACATAGTAGAGGATTAGATACATGGCTCAGCAGACAGTATCACATAGGATAGGATTAGATACACGGCTCAGTAAGCAGTATCACATAGGAGATGATTAGATACACAGCTCAGCAGACAGTATCACACAGGATAGGATTAGATACACGGCTCAGCAGGCAGTATCATATAGGAGAGGATTAGATACACGGCTCAGCAGGCAGTATCACATAGTAAAGGATTAGATACATGGCTCAGTAGACAGTATCACATAGGAGAGGATTAGATACATGGCTCAGCAGGCAGTATCACATAGGAGAGGATTAGATACATGGCTCAGTAGACAGTATTACATAGGAGAGGATTAGATACCTAGCTCAGCTGGCAGTGTCACATAGGAGAGGATTAGATACACAGCTCAGCAGATAGTATCCGACAGGATAGGTTTAGATACAGCAACTCAGCAGACAGTATCACACAGGATAGGATTACATACTGTCTGCTAAGTTGCTGTATCACACAGGAGAGGATTAGATACATGGCTCAGCAGACAATATCCCATAGGACAGGATTAGAGGGAGAGCGGGTGGGTGTCAGTGGAGACAGTAGCAGCGGCAGCAGGGGGAGGGGTGCCAGTACTCATATGCTCTGCATGCACACAAAAAAACACACGCACAGCTCTTCTGCATGGATGCAGGTGGTGGGGGGAGAGCGAGGCTAGGTGGAGTAGGGGAAGGAATGTCATTGCAGACAGTAATCCACCGCTGCACACCGCTCCAGCTGTCGGTAACATTACTGTTCTAGGATCTGTTAGCATGGTACTGCTTGGTCTTTCAGATCCTGGCTTTAGGGGAAAAATGCAGCCCAGCCAAAAGCATGGGCTATGGAAAAATGGCGGCTGAACACACCCACGGCTGTGAATTGGGCAGCCCACATAAGCGTTACCATTTCAGTTGTAATAAAACTAAAGGGGTTGAAATCCGACTTCTATCGCCTATGTCCATGAGGTGCTGTAAATTGAGCCTGCACAGTCGTGCTAAAACTTGGAATGTAAAATGGCAGCCCCCATTGCCAGCTTTCCAGCATTGTAAAAACTCAAAGACATCTTTATTTAAAGCAAGATATCATTACAACTGCATGTCATCTTACAAGTAATCATTGTTTGGATTATATAAATCCATGACACCTTCCCTTTAATCATGGCAGGCATCACAGATACCCCTCATCATTAATCTGTAAGTGACAGTAAATAAACACAAACACCAAAAAATCCTTTAGTTGAAATAAAAGACAAAAAACACCCTCTTTCACCACTTTATTAACCTCAAAACACCCAAGTCTGAGGTAATCCACAGGACCTGGTTGGCAGCGGTGACGTCACTCAGTTCACTGTTATTTTTAAAGTGCAGGCGGGGAGCGTGAGATGACGCCGTACTTTAACACTGACAATGCTGTCCTGGGAGTGCGGGGCAGCTTGCACCTCAATGCTGACACTGACGTAAAGTACTGGCGGAATGCGGGACATGACCACACACTTCAATACTCACAATATCATCCTGGGAGTGCGGGGCAGCCCGCACCTCCATGCCTACACTGCCATTGTTAAAGTACTGGCGGGTAGCAGGACATGACCCGGCACTTCAACACTGACAATGGCATCCAGGGAGTGCAGGGCAGTACGCATCTCCATTCCGGCACTATCACTGTTAAAATGCGGACAGTGAGCCACTCCCCACCAGCACTTGAACAGTGGCAGTGTCAGCATAGAGGTTCAAGCTGCCACACACTCCCCGGATGGCATTGTTAGTGTTAAGGTGTAGGGCAGTGTCCCTCTCCCTGCCTGCACTGTAAGGGTTCTTGCTCACATTGCGTAATTTCATGCATTTACGCAGCGTTTAGCACTGCAGCGTAAGTGCATGTGTCCTGCATCCCTAGCACAATCTATGAAGATTGTGCATAATCCGTGCGCACAATGCTTTTCTGAACGCAGCGATTTTAGTGTCAAAAATTTGACAAAATCACTGCGTTGCAGCATCCCAAGCGCATGAAATCAGCATTTTTTCTGCAGAAACACTGCATACATTATGAAGTGTTTCTGCAGCGATTTGATTTGCACATGAGCTGTCAAATCACTGCAGAATTTTCTGCAGTGACACGATGCAACATGCGCACGAGCCTTAACAGTGAAAGTGAACTGAGTGGCGTCATTGCTGCCAGCTGGGTCCTTCTTGTCAGTGTTTCATGGAGCTCGGAGAAATCGGACATATTTTCAGTCTCTCCAGGCTCAGATGTAGCAGAGCCAGGGCCGTCGTGCGACCTCGTGTGGATTACGTCGGACCTGAGTATTTTGTGGTTAATAAAGTGGTCAAAGAGGGTGGTTTTGTATTTTATTCCATATAAAGGATTTTTCTCGGTGTATGTGTATTTCTTTTTACTTATAGGACTAGTTACATAGTTAGATAGGTTGAAAAAAGACCTAAGTCCATCTAGTTCAGCCTTTCTCCACAAATTCTACATTTTGTCCCTAAGTCACTTATAACCAACAATGGTGTGTGTACTGAGGAAATCATCCAGCCCTTTTTTAAAAGCTGTTATAGTATCTGCCATCACTACCTCTTGTGGTAGGGCATTCCACAGTCTGACTGCTCTAACTGTAAAGAACCCTTTCCTATTTAGCTGTCGGAATCGCTTTTCTTCCACTTGCAGTGTATGCCCCCTGGTCCTTAGTACTGTCTTTGGAAGAAATAAGTCATGTGCCAGTCCTTTATATTGACCTCACATGTATTTATACATATAAATGAGGTCTCCTCTGAGACGTCTTTTTTCTAAGCTAAACATATCTAACTTTTTCAACCTGTCATCATATGGGAGGCCTTCCATTCCTTGTAGTAGTCTAGTTAGCCGCCTTTGCACTGATTCTAACTTCTGTATGTCCTTTTTAAAATGTGGAGCCGAAAACTGAATCCCAAATTCCAGATGTGGCCTTACAAGTGATTTAAAGAGGAGTAACAATACGTTGGGATCCCAGGATCTAATCTCCCTATTTATACACCCTAAAATCTTGTTTGCTTTAGCAACTGCTGCCCAGCTTATTTGTAATGAGAGTCCCAAGTCCTTCACCTGTTCTGTAGTCCCAAGTTTACTTCCATTTAATGTATACGCAGCTATAGGATTACTCCTTCCTAGGTGCATTAGTTTACATTTATCAACATTAAATCTCATTTTCCAGGTATCTGCTCATTCTGACATCTTAGCCAGATCTTTTTGTAATATTGTACTATCAAGGTCAGTTTTTAATATCCTACATAGTTTGGTGTCATCAGCAAAGACTGACAGGCCTCTAAAACATTAACTTCAATCCACCAGCTTTCCATACACTAAATGCAGCTATTAGAGAATAGAATAGATTTTAAAGGTAGTAGCACGGTCTACAAGGTTAGGATGCCTGACTACTGGCCTTTAATACACTATCCTTACTCCAGCAACATTCTGTACATTATATGCAGCTAAGAGCAGTCTTATTAGTGACTAGAATTGATTTTTTTAGGTAGCAGAGCATCAGTATAGTTTGTAAGGCTAGAATTCCTGCCTACAGACCTTTAAAAAAAACTATCTTCACTCAAGCAGTTCGCCATACACTAAATGCAGTTAAAAGCAGTATTATTAGATAATAGAATATATTTTTTTTAGGTAGCAGCAGCACAATCTGTAATGCTGGAATTCCTGCCTACAGGTCTCTAATAAACCATTCCTACTCCAGAAGCGCACCCTACACTAATTGCAGAATAAGAGTGGAAATATTAGAGAATAGAACTGATTTTAATTAGCCCTTAAAAGGTCTATTGGTTTAATGTTGCATCAGCAAGTACTGTCCAGCATTACACACTATCTCTTCTAAAGCTGAATCTGTCTAGCCCCTACACTAAACTACTTTTGGGTACAATGCGGTAAGCATGGCCTCACTGGGTCTTATATAGACCTGGTGACGCTATGCGGCCGGCCAATCACAGTAATGCCTCAAGGCAATATGACTACGACATTAACATGATTAGAATGCAATCCCCACATTTTTAGTGGCTCAAAAAAGGTCTGGAAACATGCGGAGCTGGTACTCAAGCATGGTACCCAAAAACCAGAATACTCGATCTCGAATATCAAGTGTCTCAAGGACCACAATACTCGATCAAGTACCAAGCAGTCCCAAGCACGCTCGCTCATCTCTAATCATTATCAGATTTGCCTGCACCAGATACCTTGCACCCACCACAACCAGCGGTATGCACAAAGCAAGCATATTAATATCATCATTAATATCATAACTCATAACCAAGGTAAGCTCCACTAAATGAAACACTTATTCAAACAGATAACATGAAAATTGGCTAAGAATTTATTTCTTTACAACTTTATATTTCAGTAAGAGATAGTATAGCTTTCCTGTAATTAGGGACGTGCGAACCCAAACACCTTGTGTCCAGTGCTGAACCCCAAAGACGGACTTTTTACTGTATAGCGGGCTTTACACACTGCGACATCACTAGCATCGGCTAGCGATATCGAGTGCGATAGCACCCGCCCCCGTCGTACATGCGATATTGTGTGATCGCTGCCGTAGCGAACATTATCGCTACGGCAGCGTCACACGCACATACCTGCTCTGCGACGTTGCTCTGGCTGGTGATCCACCTCCTTTCTAAGGGGGTGGTTCGTGCGGCGTTGCAGCCATCCAATAGAAGTGGAGGGGCGGAGATGAGCGGGACGTAACATCCCGCCCATCTCCTTCCTTCTACATTACCGGTAGAGGCAGGTAAAGACATGTTTGTCGCTCCTGCGGTGTCACACATAGCGATGTGTGGTGCCGCAGGAATGAGGAAAAACATCGCTGATAAATAGAAAATGTTTTTTTGTTTCAGGACAACCTCTCCGCGGCAAACGATTTTGACCGCTTTTGCGATCGTTTAAGGTCGCTCATAAGTGTCACACACTGCGATATCGTTAATGACGCCGGATGTGCGTCACAAACACAGTGACCCCGACAATAATTCATTAACGATATTGCAGCATGTAAAGCCCGCTTTAGTCCAGTTCCTGTTCAAGATTGTCACTGGAATAAAACTTGTTGAAAGGTTGCAGAGCAGCCAATCAGAAATCTTTTAGGCTATGGGTATTTTGACTATGTGGAACGTGATGGCGCCTGAACTAGCCATTTTCTTCCTGGACAATTCATATTTGCTGTTCTCACGTTCCTATCGGTTCGTTAGATAGTTTAACTGAGCCACATTTTCATTACAGGAAGACTCCAGGAAAAGATGAATGTTTTAACTGATATCTTGTATTAATGATAAAGTAGCAGGTAAAAAGAGTGAATCTTCTCAGAGAGCACACAACGTGTTACTTGAAGATGGCTGTTACAATGCACAACATGGAGAAGAAGGGTGGAGAAAGCTGACATCACAGAGCTACAGGGAGGAGGAAGGGAAAAATTGCAAGGAAAGTCAAATCTTCTACCTAGTAACAGAATACAATACACAACAATGGAAGCATTGAATAATTTCCAAGTGATGGGATATGACACTCCCCATCTGAAATCCTTGGATTTCACAATGTCCAGTATAACACAAAGTCATTTGAACTTGAAAAGAGAAGAAGGAAAAACATACATGCAATAATAAACTGCAAACAGTTTTAAAGTCCAACATGTGGTTGGCAACCTGTAGACCACAGCAGGAGATGAATCTGAGACCATTAGAAACCCATCTTTGGATTGGGGAATTCGCAACATGCCAACTTTTCCTCCAACCCAGCAATCCAATGGCAATATCCAAAGTTCAATCCAATTGAAACAGACATGTTCAATACAACAGGGGAAATGATGAGGTATACTCCCTGCCATGGATTACATTCAGCAGCAATGTCCAATTCATGTGATGTCCTCCTTTGGCAGCAGCAGCACAAGTTCGTTGACTGGGCAAAGGGAAATTTCGGTTGAGCCCCTTTTTGTCACCTTAACTTCCTCCTTTCGAGTCTTTTTATTGCGGGGCATGACCTTGGTGATAAGTTGTTCAGCATGGTCCTTGTCATCGATAATAAGATGACCCTTGCACATATGCCAGCCATGGCTCTCTGAAGATTTGTCACTAGTAAAACAGTGAGTGATGTGGATGAGGCGAGCTCCAGCTCATACAGCAGAGGCCCATCTTGATAAGTGTTCAAAACAACGAGACTTCAAATTTAGCCTTGGTGTCATAGAAGTATAGTGAGGGGATATAGTTTGTCTAATCTCCTTATCAGAACCTGGTTCCAAAAGTTTGTAGGTATTGCTGGTATTGCAAACAAAGAAATCTTCATACAGGAGACTTGGAGGTGTCAACCATGTGTTTGTTGCCAAACTTAGGGGTGCTTCACACACAGCGAGATCGCTGCTGAGTAACGGTTTTTGTGACGCAGCAGTGACCTCATTAGCGATCTCGCTGTGTGTGACACTGAGCAGCGATCTGGCCCCTGCTGTGAGATCGCTGCTCGTTACACACAGCCCTGGTTCGTTTTTTTATTGTTGCTCTCCCGCTGATAAGCACACATCGCTGTGTGTGACAGCAAGAGAGCAACAATCCTGAATGTGCAGAGAGCAGGAGCCGGCATCTGTCAGCCTGCGGTAAGCTGTAACCAAGGTAAACATCGGGTAACCAAAGTGGTTACCCGATATTTACCTTCGTTACCAGCCTCCGCCGCTCTCACGCTGCCAGCGCCGGCTCCCAGCTCTCTGCACATGTGGCTGCAGTACACATCGGGTAATTAACCCGATGTGTACTGTAGCTAGGAGTGCAGGGAGCCAGCGCTAAGCAGTGTGCGCGTCTCCCTGCTCTCTGCACATGTAGCTGCAGTACACATCGGGTAATTAACCCGATGTGTACTGTAGCTAGGAGAGCAGGGAGCCAGCGCTCAGTGTGCGCGGCTCCCTGCTCTCTGCACATGGTTGCAGCACAGCGACGCGTGTCGTTAGGATCACTGCTTTGGCTGCTGTGTTTGACAGCTAAGCAGCGATCATAACAGCGACTTACAAGGTCGCTGTTACGTCACAGAAAATGGTGACGTAACAGCGGCGTCGTTGTCGCTGTCGCTTAGTGTGAACCCAGCTTTAGATGCAGCTGTAAGTCTTTTCCTTGGTCAGCTGGGTTTAGATCGGTGGACATGTGATGCCACTGCTCGGAAGTAGGAAAATATCTGAGGTGCTCTACTCTGTTGCTCACATAGACATAGAATTGCTTTGTTTGGTTGTATATGTACCCAAGTACTACTTTCCTATCTGTGTAGAAGGTAAAGGAATCAATTGCGATGTCCATTTCGTCTCTCACAACTTCGGCAATTTCTATTGCCAGTACTGCAGCACATGTTTGAGCCTTGGTACAGAGTGTGCAGGTTTTGTGGTTAATTTGGCCTTACCTAGGATGAAACCACAATGCAACTTGTTTGCTTCTAAGGTCTTCAGATAAGCTACTACAGCTATGGCCTTTCAAGATGCATCAGAGAACATGTGGACTTCTCTTTTGACTGCAGCTGAGGGAGAACAACCACGTGGGATTTGAAGTTGATTAAGGCCTTCAGAGATTTCTTTCATGCCTCCCACCTTTGTTTCAGCTCAGGTTTTTTGTGTTTTTTGTATGTTGTCTTGCTTTTTTGCAAGTTGGGGGCGCAGCCCTCCTAATACTGAGACTGAACAACTAATTGCGTCTCACTTCACTGTGTATTTAATCTGGGACACAACTGACCACTTGCCACCATTCATATTGGAGTTTGACATGACACAAGTCAGGTATTGATAATGTTTTTAACTTCAGTAGGTTAGGGACTGTCTCAGATGGGTACACCTTGACGAGGTGAGACAGCTTTTTACCTTTTTGCAGAAATGTATACACTAAGTACCCTGTTATTAAGCACTTGCAATTTATTTATTTATAGTCAGGGTATTTTTCATGCAATTTTCTCTTTGTTTTTTTTTCTAGTCTTAAGGCTGCAATTCACATGCTTAATGTTGCATGTTTACTGAACATTGTTTCAGCTCAGGTTTTTTGTGTTTTTTGTATGTTGTCTTGCTTTTTTGCAAGTTGGGGGCGCAGCCCTCCTAATACTGAGACTGAACAACTAATTGCGTCTCACTTCACTGTGTATTTAATCTGGGACACAGCTGACCACTTGCCACCATTCATATTGGAGTTTGACATGACACAAGTCAGGTATTGATAATGTTTTTAACTTCAGTAGGTTAGGGACTGTCTCAGATGGGTACACCTTGACGAGGTGAGACAGCTTTTTACCTTTTTGCAAAAATGTATACACTAAGTACCCTGTTATTAAGCACTTGCAATTTATTTATTTATAGTCAGGGTATTTTTCATGCAATTTTCTCTTTGTTTTTTTTTTTTTTCTAGTCTTAAGGCTGCAATTCACATGCTTAATGTTGCATGTTTACTGAACATTGTTTCAGCTCAGGTTTTTTGTGTTTCTGTTGCTCACATAGACATAGAATTGCTTTGTTTGGTTGTATATGTACCCAAGTACTACTTTCCTATCTGTGTAGAAGGTAAAGGAATCAATTGCGATGTCCATTTCGTCTCTCACAACTTCGGCAATTTCTATTGCCAGTACTGCAGCACATGTTTGAGCCTTGGTACAGAGTGTGCAGGTTTTGTGGTTAATTTGGCCTTACCTAGGATGAAACCACAATGCAACTTGTTTGCTTCTAAGGTCTTCAGATAAGCTACTACAGCTATGGCCTTTCAAGATGCATCAGAGAACATGTGGACTTCTCTTTTGACTGCAGCTGAGGGAGAACAACCACGTGGGATTTGAAGTTGATTAAGGCCTTCAGAGATTTCTTTCATGCCTCCCACCTTTGTTGTTTTTGAGTTGGAAGCGTAGTGTTCCAATCCGTGTTCTCAGCAGTGAGCTGTCTTAGCAGTATCTAGCCTTGAATAGTGATGGGTGCTACAAACCCTAGAGGATCATTGATGTTGTTTATGAAGGATAGGACCCCTTGTTTGGTAAAGGATTTGTCACAGGGTGACACTTGGAAAGTGAATGTGTCCTGTTTGATATCCCATAGTAGACCAAGGTTGCGTTGTGTAGGAGGAATATCGGAACCCAAATCAAGGTCCTTTAACAGTCAAGAGGGAATTATGGGGTTTCCATCCAAGGACTATGACACAAACTTAGAGATGATCATGGTGAGTCAGAAGTTTGATACAGATAGCATTTCCTATGTCCTAGAGAGTAGGTTAATTGCCTCTTCACTCGTGGGCAAGAACATGATCCCGTCGTCTACATAGAAGTTCTCTATGAAGTGACAAGCATTGGATCCGTACTCTCTCTCACCTTTCTGGGCTGTCCGTCTCAGTCTGTACATTGCCACAGAAGGTGAGGTGCTGTTGCCAAAGACTTGGACCATCATCCGGTAATCTATGACCTTGCTGTTGACATTGTGTTTGTGCCATAGGAACCTGAGATAGTTTCTGCTGTCTTCCTTCACGATAAAGCAATGAAACATCTGCTGGATGTCGGCCATTATAGCAACAGGTTGTTTGAAGCGAATCAATACTCTATTGAGACTGTTGTTCATGTTAGGCCTAGTTAAGAGCAGGTTGTTGAGAGAGAGGCCTTCATACTGAGCACTGGAGTCAAACACCACTCTGATCTTGTTAGGCTTGCGAGGGTGATAGACACCAAAAGATGGAAGATACCAGCATTCTTCTCCTTCCTTCAGTGGGGGTGCAGGTTCAGCATAATCTCTGTTAAAAATGTTCTGCGTGAATTCAGTGAAATGCTTTTGCATATTTGGTTTCCTCTGTAGGGTACACTTTAAAGATAAAAATCTTGCAGTTGCTTGCTGCAGGTTGTTTGGCAACCTCTCTCTTGGGGAACGAAAGGGTAAAGGAGCTACCCAGCTGTTGGAGTCATCTTGATCAAATTCTCTGTCCATAATTCTCATGAATTCTTTATCTTTCCTTGTAGGCCCAAGATTTTAATCCCAGGGCAGGAGCATGTTCATGCTGTTGAAGGATTCCTGTTGCCAGTTAGTGTTGCTCAGTTTCTCTTTCACCCAGTAATAATGTGGGCATGGCTGAAGATCATGTTTTATGATCATGTTTTAGGGCCTCACACTCTTAAGGCCGCTTTACATGCTACGACATCGCTAAAGCGATGTCGTTGGGGTCACGGAATTTGTGACGCACATCTGGCCGCTTTAGCGATGTCGTTGCGTGTGACACCTATGAGAAATTTTGAATCATCGTGTAAACGTTCAAAATCACTAATCGGTGACATGCCCCCTATTCCCAATTATCGTTGCTGCTGCAGGTACTATGTTGTTCGTTGTTCCTGCGGCAGCACACATCGCTATGTGTGACACGGCAGGAACGAGGAACCTTACATTACCTGCGGCCGCCGGCAATGAGGAAGGAAGGAGGTGGGTGGGATGTTCGTCCCGCTCATCTCCGCCCCTCCACTTCTATTGGCCGGCCGCTTAGTGACGTCGCGGTGATGTCGCGGTGACGCCGAACGCACGTCCCCCTTGAAGGAGGGATTATTCGGCAGTCACAGCAGCGTTGCTGACAAGGTATGTGTGTGTGACGCTGCCGTAGCGATAATGTTTGCTACGGCAGCGATCACCACATATCGGCCGTATGACGGGGGCAGGTGCTATCGCGCTCGACATCGCCAGCAAATGCTAGCAATGTCGCAGCGTGTAAAGCAGCCCTTAGTTCAGATGTAGCAGAGCTGGAATCGTCGTGGGATCTTATGTGGATTACGTTGGACCTGTGTATTTGGGGGGTTAATAAAGTGGTGAAAGAGAAATGTTTTTGTATTTTATAAAGGATTTTTTCAGTGTTTGTGTTTATTTCTTTTCACTTACAGATTAGTTATGGAGGGGGGTGTCATAGATGTCTCCCATTACTAAGCCATGGCTAAGTGGTAGCTCTGGGTTGCCATTAACCCCTTATTACCCTGATTGCCAATGCATCAGGGCAATCAGGAAGAGCCGGGTAAAGTTCCAGGATTGTTACTTCTAATGGATGCGGCAATTCCAGGCTACAATTTTTAGGCTGCGGGAGTCCAATAAGCATGGGTCTCACCTGCCTGTGAATACAAGCCCCCAGCTGTTGGGCTTTATCTTGGCTAAGTATCAAAATTGGAGGGGTCCACACGTCGTTTTTAAAAAATTATTTATTTAAATAATTTAAAAATAAATCTGCATGCAATTCCTCTTATTTTGATCCACAGCCAAGAAAAGCACATGGCTAGGGCTGCAGCCAGTAGCCATCTGCTTTATCTGTGCTGGTATCATTATATAAAGGAATCGCACTGCATTTTTTAAAATTTATTTATTTTACACCAGCAGTATAATGCTGTCAAGCGGGTGGGGGTGCGATCTGACTGCAGCCAATCAGAGATGCTGGTGGGTGGTGAAAGCAGTAAATATGTATGAAGGATAATTAGCAGCCCTGGAGCCGCAGGGAGACTCTGTAAGTATGTACTACTGTATGTACTACTTTATCACTCAGATGCATATAGTGTAGGGTATGGTTCTTGAGAAGAGATAGTGTATTAGAGGCATGTAGGCAGAGGGTCTTGCCTTATAGACTGTGCTGCTATTAACTAAAACATCTGTTCTATAATAATACCTCTCTTAGCTGCATTTAGTGTAGGGCAAGCTGCTAGAGAAGGGATAGTGTGTTAGAGGCATGTAGGCAGAGATTCCAGTCTTACAGACATTCCTGCTGCTACCTAAAAAAAATCTATTCTATTCACTATTAATAGCACTGTTAGCTGCATTTAGTTTAGGGCAAGCTTCTGCATTAGAGATTGTTGTCATGCTAGGCACGGGGAAGTACCAAGTGAAAGGTGACAGGGAAGGGATGTGAAACCCTGTGTCTAGTCAAGGGGGAGATTGTGACCCCTGAACAAGCCTGCCGCTGGCCCCTGGCTTCCCTCACCATCACAGATAGGTTTCACACCTATGCGCCCAGCCAGATACCTGACCCTGCCTAACCCTGAAAAGGACTCTAGGTAGGGAAAGGATGGGATAATCATTTAGTCAACCCCACTAAGCTCTAAAGAACACACATGGAAAACACACAGGGAAAAGTAAACAAATAACTTATCTCCAGATGACTCAGAGAGAGGAACTGCAACAACAACAAAGTTTCTCCAGATGAATACAAGCTGACCACTTGCACTAAAGACTTGTTGAGTATTAGACCTATCACCTGCACAGAGGAAATGGGAATGAGGGTATTTAAAGACACAAAGGGAAGGGTTGAAGATTAACAGCTGAAAAGGTGAGGAAATCACAGGGTCCTAAAAAGAGAGGAATAAACTCAAAGCAGGGAAAAAGAGAAAGTCAAAGAGCAGCTTGTGTAGCCAAGCGTGACACCACCGCGACTGTACCCCCTTCTATGAGTGGTATCCAGACAATCAGCACCAGGTGCATTTATGAAACCACCTATAGTGCCACCTGGTGGAAACCAACGAAGTTAGCATTTTTATTTCGAAAACGGAATGAGAGAGAGAAAAAAAGTGAAATACAAAGTTGTAGGGCATCATCAATTCAATATGAATCGACACCTTGCATACAGAAATGCTATGATTAGAACATGTAAAACTCACAAGGCTGCGGACGTGAAGTGATACCTCATGGAGACCTTCCTACAAGTCATTGGCTATAGTGGCTTCGTGGAGTGGCCTCCACGCTCACCTGACCTGACCCCATTGGACTTCTTTCTGTGAGGTCACATCAAACAGCAGGTGTATGCGACCCCTGCACCAACATTGCAGGACCTACGACGACATATTACAGATGCTTGTGCAAACGTGTCACCTACCATATTTTACAACATGCAGCAAGATACAGTATGCTGTCCAGAGTCCAGATGTGCATAGCAGCTGACGGTAGCCACTTTGAGCATCAAAGTTAAAGAGCACCATATGCGTGACCAGCATTCAAAGTCTTGGGGGGTCAAGGGTTTCATATCATAGCATTTCTGTATGCAAGGTGTTGGTTCATATTTAATGATGCCCTGCAACTTTGTAATTCACTTTTTTGCTCTATCTCGTTCCGTTTTCGAGATAAAAATGCTAACTCCGTTGTTTTCCACCAGGTGGCACTATAGGTGGTTTCATAAATAAACTTTGTGCTGATTGTGTGGAGACCACTCATAGAAGGGGGTACTTGTCACGGGGGTGGCGCTATAGGTGGTTTCATTGCTTAGCGCATGGCTACTTTACTGTAATGCCTGCCTGGATCCACAGACTCAGATGGGCTGTAATGGGGAGGCTAGAGGGAAGCCACTCACCAAGCAGGACCCCCAGAACCCTGAAACCCTTTAATCCCTATACAGGGATTTTGAATTACACAGGGCTATGGTGATCACTACCTGTGGAAGGCTGCAGTCCGATGAGAGTAGTAGTCAGGTAGGGTCAAACCAGGAATTGCGGAACAGGGACAGAATCCGCAGGCAATGACGTAGTCACCAAACGTAGCAGAGGTCAAATCCGGATTGGGCAGCGAGGTACAGAAACAGTAGGCAGAAGGGTAGTCAGAAAACACGCAGAAGTCAGCACACAGGAATAACCAAACAGAATAGGACGTAACAGGAGCCAGGAAAATCAGAACTATCTCTGGCAGTGGTCATGTGACAGGAGGGGGAATAAGAAGGGTGTGGTGTCTTCCCATTGGCTGTAGCTGAACGCTGGCAACTTCAGCTAGAAGACACATGCCACCCACAGACAGCCAGCGGTACTGCAGATCCCATGATAACCCAGCCCAGTGGATGATCGGAGCCTGTGCCCACCGGTGCCGCTGGCATCGACTCCTCTCCCATCACCAGCACCATCCACGGCAGGAACAAGGCGTCGCCTGGCGATTGGAGCAGAAGTCGCTGGAGCAGACTCCGGCGGTGACGTAACAGTACCCCCCCCTCCACGAGGGGCCTCCGGACCCTCAAAACACGGCTTCCCAGGAAATTGGAGGTGAAACTGCCGGACCAGACCCTTAGCATGAATATCGCTCACAGGGACCCATGACCTCTCCTCAGGGCCGTAACCCCTCCAATGCACCAAATACTGTACCGCCCCTCTGACAATAAGGGAATCAAGTATTCTCTGTACCTCATACTCCAAGTTACCTTCAACCAAAACAGGAGGAGGGGGGGCACTGACTGGAGGAATGGGGACACGATATAACTTGAGGAGGGACTTATGGAACGCATTCGATATCTTAAAGGAAGGGGGGAGTTGCAGGCGGAAAGCTGTGGGATTAATTACCTCGATTATCTCAGAAGGTCCAATAAATCTTGGACCCAGCTTAGCAGAAGGGACCTTGAGTTTAATATTCCGTGTGGATAACCATACCTTGTCCCCAACTACAAGGCTAGGGCCCTTGGAATGTCTCGTATTAGCAGAGGAGGCTTGACCAACCTTTGCCTTCTTCAGGTTCTCTTTCACCTCAGACCAGATAGTCTTCAATTTGTCCACAGTTGATTCAGCCTCAGGAGTATCCACCACAGCGAAAGAAAAAGAACCAAAGCGTGGATGCAACCCTAAATTGCAGAAAAATGGGGTAGTCTTGATGGATTCCTGATATTGATTATTGATAGCGAACTTAGCTAGCAGCAGATATTCCACCCAGTCAGACTGATGGTCAGACACATAACACCGGAGATATTGTTCAAGGGTTTGATTAGAACGTTCGGTCTGACCATTAGTCTCTGGGTGGTAGGCAGATGAAAAAGATCTGAAAGCTCTATATTGATGTTTTTACAAAATGCCCTCCAGAATTTCGAGACGAACTGTGTTCCTCGGTCAGAAACAATATTTTCCGGAACCCCATGTAACCACACAATATGCCTAATAAACAACTTGCTAAGAGTTTCAGAATTGGGTAATCCGGACAGAGGAACAAAATGACACTGTTTGCTGAATCTATCCACTACTACCCAGATACAGGTCTTCCCTTCTGAGGGTGGAAGGTCAGTGATGAAGTCCATGGAGAGATGTGTCCAAGGGCTTACTGGAGTAGGTAGGGACTGGAGAAATCCGGCAGGGCGGGTACAGGGTGCCTTGGCTCACGCACAAGTTTCACAAGCCAGTACATATTTCTTACAATCTTTCGCAACGGTTGGCCACCAAAAATTCCTGGTTACTAATCGGAGGGTATTGCCGACACCAGGGTGACCTGCCAGCACAGAATTGTGGGATTTCTGGAGTACCCGTAGGCGAAGTGAGGCTGCGACAAACAGTTTATGGACAGGAGTGGGGTCAGGAGCTTGGTCTTGGGTATTATGGACCTCTTCTATCAAATGTAAGGAAACAGATGCCTTTAGCTAAAATATGCACTGGTTCAGAGTTTTCAGACTGAGAGGGACAGAAGCTACGGGAAAGTGCATCAACTTTTGTGTTCTTGGTACCGGGCCGGAATGTTACCACAAAATCAAATCTGGAGAAGAACAATGCCCACCTAGCTTGCCTAGGATTGAGTCTCTTAGCAGATTCCAGATAAGTGAGGTTCTTATGGTCTGTGATGACTGTGACTTTATGTTTGGCGCCTTCAAGGAAGTGGCGCCATTCCTTGAAGGCCCATTAAATTGCCAACAGCTCACGATTACCAATGTCATAATTTCTCTCTGTGGAAGAAAACTTGCGGGAAAAGAATGCACAAGGACTAAGCTGAGTGAGAGACGGAGTACCTTGAGATAGCACCGCTCCCACTCCAACCTCGGATGCATCGACTTCCACAATAAACGGACGCATAAGGTCAGGCTGAACCAGAATCGGGTCTGAGGAGAAACATTTTTTTAATTTTGAGAAGGCATTGATCGCCTCTGGCTTCCAATTTACCACATCAGCCACCTTGTTAGTCAAATCTGTGAGGGGTTTGGCAATTTTGGAAAAATCTCTAATAAATTTGCGGTAATAATTAGCAAACCCAAGGAAATGCTGCAAGGCTTTCAGAGACTTGGGTTGTACCCACTCCTTAAACGGTTGAAGCTTAGAGGGATCCATGCGGAAGCTTTCTGCAGACAATATATAACCCGGGAAATTAACCTCTGCCTCAAAAAAAACAAATTTCTTATATTTAGCAAATAGGGAGTTCTCCCTGAGTCTCTGGAGTACAGTGCATACATGTTGGACATGTGACGTAGCATCAGGAGAATAAATCAGGATGTCATCCAGATAGACCACCACATATTGACAACAAATATCTCTGAAAATGTCATTAACAAAGTTCTGAAAAACAGCCGGCGCATTACTTAATCCAAAAGGCATTACAAGGTACTCATAGTGTACCTCTGGAGTGTTAAATGCTTTTTTCCACTCATCTCCTTCTCTGATGCGGATTAGGTTATATGCTCCCCTGAGATCCAGCTTGGTAAACCACCAGGCTCCTATGAGCTGGTTAAACAGATCAGGGATGAGTGGCAGAGGGTACTGATTCTTTACAGTGATAGCATTAAGTTCACGGTAGTCAATACAAGGTCTGAGGCCACCATCTTTCTTATCAACGAAAAAGAATCCAGCGCCGACTGGTGATCTGGATGGTCTGATAAACCCTCTCTGCAGACTGTCTGCTATATAATCTTTCATGGCCTGATGCTCCGGACCAGAAAGATTATAAATCTTACACTTGGGGAGTCGGGAATTGGGGACCAAATCTATGGGGCAGTCATAATCTCTGTGCGGAGGTAATTTTTCACATTCAGATACAGAAAAGACATTAGCAAAATCCCTGAATGCATGAGGTATGAAGATAGGTTCAGCTCTGGTCAGGTTAACAGATAACGACATACACGTCTCCTGACACTCAGGGCTCCAGCGCACAATCTCACCCTGGTGCCAGCCTATGACTGGGTTGTGTTGCGCAGCCATGGCATGCCCAATACCACTGCTGACATCAGATTCTCAAGAACAAAAAATGACACAGATTCTACATGCAGAGCCCCAACAAGCATGGAGATCTCTGGAGTTACAAAAGTAACCACACCCTGCGTGAGAGGTGTACTATCGATAGCAGTTATTCTAATAGGTGCATTCAATCTTAGCAATGGTAAACCCAGCTCTTTTGCTACAATAGTATCTATAAAATTAGCAGCAGATCCACAATCAACAAAGGCCTGCAGCCGTACAGATTTTCCCTGGTGAGACAATGAGACAGGTATCATTACTTCATATGGTCTGCAGGAAGTGCCTGGGCACCTGAGCGGGTATCCTGGGGCCCAGACAGGTGGTGCTGCTGCCTTGGAAATGATTGCCTCTCTGATCCAGGCACTCCATGTTTGGCTCCACGACGTGATCTGCACCCTTGCAGTCGACAGGACTCTGGACACGATGAGGTAGGTGCTTGAACCTGAGCAGACCTGAGATCCTGCACTTGCTGTGTAAGTCCATGTACAAGGCCAGAAAGGGTGTGCACCTGATTTAGCACAGCATGGAGAGAATCCTTTTTTTTTCTTCTCTCCTTGTTAGATGGGCCAGAGATAATGTAACGCCTGCCTTGATCAACAGAATCAGATGGGCTGTAATGGGGAGGCTAGAGGGAAGCCACTTACCAAGCAGGTACCCCAGAACCCTGAAACCCTTTAACCCCTATACAGGGATTTGGAATTACACAGGGCTCTGGTGATCACTACCTGTGGAAGGCTGCAGTCCAATGAGAGTAGTAGTCAGGTAGGGTCAAACCAGGAATTGCGGAACAGGGACAGAATCGGCAGGCAATGACGTAGTCAGCAAACGTAGCAGAGGTCAAATCTGGATCGGGCAGCGAGGTACAGAAACAGTAGGCAGGTGGGTAGTCAGAAAACACGCAGAAGTCAGCACACAGGAATAACCAAACAGAATAGGACATAACAGGAGCCAGGAAAATCAGAACTATCTCTGGCAGTGGTCATGTGACAGGAGGGGGAATAAGAAGGGTGTGGTGTCTTCCCATTGGCTGTAGCTGAACGCTGGCAACTTCAGCTGGAAGACACATGCCACCCACAGACAGCAAGCGGTACTGCAGATCCCAAGATAACCCAGCCCAGTGGATGATTAAAGCCTGCGCCCACTGGTGCCGCTGGCATCGACTCCTCTCCCATCACCAGCACCATTCATGGCAGGAACAAGGCGTCGCCTGGCGATCGGAGCAGAAGTCACTGGAGCAGACTCCGGTGGTGACATAACATTTACTATACCTAGACACCACTTCTATGCCTATAGCTGCCGCTGTTTTCCAGTTAATCGTGGTAGACAGGATATGGGTGGGCACACTGTATACACCAGGCTGGTCTGCAATAGGACTTCCTGGATTCCTAATTAATTCCAACACCTGTTGGAGTCACAGATTCAGACTCAGCTTCATTACCATTTCTGGCCACCAGAGGGAGCTCCACATCAGAACCCAGTCAGATGACATTCACAACAGGGCACTGTCTGACTGCAGCCAATTAGAGACACTAGTGGGTGAGGAATGCAGTAAATATGTTTGTGGGATAATTAGTTGCCAAAGAAGTAGCCCTGGATCTGCAGGGAAATTCTATAAGTATGTACTGCTATAACCCTTTTGCTTCCTTTTTTTTTTTTTAAAGTGGCCATTCACAGTCATGGCAATACTTGACAAGGCTATGATGGACAGCTAGAGGATGATTTTTGCCATCGAAATATTTTTCGATCCTTGGCAAGATCAACGATTTTTGTGGTGAATGTTCAGATGTCCGATTTTGATCCGATCTGGCCAAAAATCATACGATTTTAAAATTTTCCAATCTTTGCTGATCAGGATCACTCATATCTACAAATAACCTCCCTGAACGGCAAGAGGACTGGCATCCCCCTAAGCCTGCTACACCTCCCCCTCCAGTTCTGGGCACAAGGCCGAGACAACCAACCCTTCTGCAAAATGGTTACAGTGTTCACATGATCACTACCACCAGTGATCATGTGAACCTAACCTGTCTAGGATTGAGACGTTTGGCAGACTCGGTATATGACAGGTTTTTATGGTCTGGGATTATGTTAATGGGATGCATTGTTGTCATGCTAGGTATGTGGAAGTACCCAGGGAAGGGAGACCCTGTTTCTAGGGGAGGGGGAGATAATGACCTCTGACAGAGCCTACCGCTAGGTCCTGGCTTCTTCCAGTGTCCTAGATAAGTTCTGCACATATGCATTCAGCAGCATACCTGGCACTGAGCTGACCCTAATCTCAGTTCTAAGTAGGGAGCGGATGGGATGAGCTCTTCATCAACCCCACTAGGAGCTAAAGAACACAAAGGGATAATGAACAAGGCAAAATAACAACATATCTCCAAGAAGATACAGGGAGAGGGACTGCAAAATACAAGAAAGTTAGGCCAGATGATTGCAAGTCGACTGCTTGCACTCAGGATCTGTAGGTATTTAGAGCTATCACCTCACCAGCACAGACCAGAAGGAAATGAGGGAATTGAAAGACACAAATGGAAGTGCTGATGGAAACAGCTGAAAGGGTGAGGCACTCCACAGAGTCCTAAATGTAAATGGATGAACCCCAAGCAGAGGAGATACATAAGATACAATATATATCCAGCAGGAATAATAAAAGGTCAGAGAGTAGTTTATGCAGCTAAATGGTGTAACCTTATATAGCCGGAAACCTTGGGACTGTCTGTCAACAATGACACACCCGTGGCAGTATCCCCCTTTTACGAGTGGTATCAAGACACTCAGGACCAGACTTATTCTGATGGGCAGCATGACATGAATGAGTCAACTTTGTTTCTTTCATATCTGATGCTTGGACCCACATCGTCTCCTCCAGTCCGTAACCCGTCTAGTGCAACAAGTATTGAAGGGAATGACATAGAAAACAAGAATCAATAATTTTAGTTATTTGAAACTTTAAATTGTCATGAATCATGATTGGGCCAAGCAGAGACGGTTTAAAGGTTTACCATATACTTCTGAGCAGAGATTTGTGGAACACATTGTGACTCCTAAGAGCGTGAGGTAACTCCAGACGAAATGCTACTAGGTTAATGATGGCAATTACCTTATAGGGACCAATAAAGCTAGGTCCCATCTTTCAGGAAGGAACCTTCAACTTGATATTTCTGATAGACAACCAAACATAGTCATTGCACTTAGGTCCAGACATGGCAAACATTTTTTTCTCAGCAAGTCATGACATTTGGGAGTGCAGATAACATGATTAAATGTACCATCTTTCCCAAATACAAAGGTTGTCCAGTAATGAAATCCATGGATAAATGCGTCTATTGTCTATTAGGGATAGCCAATGGCAGGAGAGATCCTAACAGATAAGTATATGTTACCTTGGAACGTGTGCAAATACTGGAAGCAGAAATATAGTCAACCACATCCTGATGCGACCTTGGCCAGAAGAGAAAAGAGGTCCGAGATTGCTTTACTACCTAGATGACCTGTAGGTTCAGTATTGTAATGTTCCTCAATTATTTTGCGCCGCAAATTATGTGGCCTTTGAGCCACCACACCACCCCCTCCAGATCTGGGCACAAGGCTGAGATGACACACCCTTCTGCAAAATAGTTATAGGGTTCACATGATCATACTCACAGACAAATGGCAGAAGATGTAAACTGCCCAGGCCAAAAAAAATAATGCAATACCAGGATGCAGCAAGACCTCCAATAAATGAAGACATCACAGGTGCAAAAGGAGCTTGATGGTAAAATTGCACACTTGTGACTTGCATAGGGCACTGTTCACACATGCAGGTACATCCTGGTAGTGCATTGTTTTTTTTGGCCTGGGCAGTTTACATCTTCTGCCATTTGTCTGTGAGTATTTGCTTAGCTTTTGGAGGATTTAAATCCTCTTTTTTGTTGTTGTTTTTTTTATATACATACATATATTATATATTAGTGTAGGGACCCACAAAAATTGGGATCCGTAACGTGGATTGTGGGCTTCCGTACCATGGCCATATTACCTACCAATACCTCATATATTTATATATTCTTTTGCACAGAATATTTTATACTGGATGCAGCAAGGCCTCTTTTTGTTAGGCCTTGCATACTATAGTCACTGTCCCTTAGGCCCATTTCACACATCAGTGAAAAACACTGCCGTTCTTCACTGAAGTGTAAAACACGCCCATGTCCCTCCGTGTGCCGTGATTCACAGCACACATGGGTTGTCTAAGTTCAATCCGGGCTCCATTCTCCGTGGCCCGTGATTGCATTTAGAAATCAACTCACCTGTGCCCGCTCCCACTGTCCTTGGTGCTGATCGCTCCCACGGTGCAGCATCCGGCCGGCGCTGACCTCCGCAGCAGCTGCTTCTGTGTCGGCTGTGTCGTGCATCATGAATATGCGCGACAGTAATGAGCCGGCTGAGAAGCAGCAGGGAGAACAGGCTGCACAGAGCGTCGCTGGAGCCGGGTGAGTTAAAATGCTTTTTATTTTAGAAGCACGTTTTTTTCTGGCACGTGTTTCACGGCTCACACCATAGTGTGGTCCGTGGGACATCCGTGATGCCAGAAAAAAATAGACATGTCTCCGAGCAGCAATCACAGACACACACGGGTGCACGCTGCACGGAGACACGTGCAGTGAATAATCACTGATGTGTGAGCAGACCCATTGATTATAATGGGTCTGCGTACAGTTAGGTCCAGAAATATTTGGACAGTGACACAATTTTCGCGAGTTGGGTTCTGCATGCCACCACATTGGATTTGAAATGAAACCTCTACAACAGAATTCAAGTGCAGATTGTAACGTTTAATTTGAAGGTTTGAACAAAAATATCTGATAGAAATTGTAGGAATTGTACACATTTCTTTACAAACACTCCACATTTTAGGAGGTCAAAAGTAATTTGACAAATAAACCAAACCCAAACAAAATATTTTTATTTTCAATATTTTGTTGTGAATCCTTTGGAGGCAATCACTGCCTTAAGTCTGGAACCCATGGACATCACCAAACGCTGGGTTTCCTCCTTCTTAATGCTTTGCCAGGCCTTTACAGCCGCAGCCTTCAGGTCTTGCTTGTTTGTGGGTCTTTCCGTCTTAAGTCTGGATTTGAGCAAGTGAAATGCATGCTCAATTGGGTTAAGATCTGGTGATTGACTTGGCCATTGCAGAATGTTCCACTTTTTTGCACTCATGAACTCCTGGGTAGCTTTGGCTGTATGCTTGGGGTCATTGTCCATCTGTACTATGAAGCGCCGTCCGATCAACTTTGCGGCATTTGGCTGAATCTGGGCTGAAAGTATATCCCGGTACACTTCAGAATTCATCCGGCTACTCTTGTCTGCTGTTATGTCATCAATAAACACAAGTGACCCAGTGCCATTGAAAGCCATGCATGCCCATGCCATCACGTTGCCTCAACCATGTTTTACAGAGGATGTGGTGTGCCTTGGATCATGTGCCGTTCCTTTTCTTCTCCAAACTTTTTTCTTCCCATCATTCTGGTACAGGTTGATCTTTGTCTCATCTGTCCATAGAATACTTTTCCAGAACTGAGCTGGCTTCATGAGGTGTTTTTCAGCAAATTTAACTCTGGCCTGTCTATTTTTGGAATTGATGAATGGTTTGCATCTAGATGTGAACCCTTTGTATTTACTTTCATGGAGTCTTCTCTTTACTGTTGACTTAGAGACAGATACACCTACTTCACTGAGAGTGTTCTGGACTTCAGTTGATGTTGTGAACGGGTTCTTCTTCACCAAAGAAAGTATGCGGCGATCATCCACCACTGTTGTCATCCGTGGACGCCCAGGCCTTTTTGAGTTCCCAAGCTCACCAGTCAATTCCTTTTTTCTCAGAATGTACCCGACTGTTGATTTTGCTACTCCAAGCATGTCTGCTATCTCTCTGATGGATTTTCTCTTTTTTTCAGCCTCAGGATGTTCTGCTTCACCTCAATTGAGAGTTCCTTAGACCGCATGTTGTCTGGTCACAGCAACAGCTTCCAAATGCAAAACCACACACCTGTAATCAACCCCAGACCTTTTAACTACTTCATTGGTTACAGGTTAACGAGGGAGACGCCTTCAGAGTTAATTGCAGCCCTTAGAGTCCCTTGTCCAATTACTTTTGGTCCCTTTAAAAAGAGGAGGCTATGCATTACAGAGCTATGATTCCTAAACCCTTTCTCCGATTTGGATGTGAAAACTCTCATATTGCAGCTGGGAGTGTGCACTTTCAGCCCATATTATATATATAATTGTATTTCTGAACATGTTTTTGTAAACAGCTAAAATAACAAAACTTGTGTCACTGTCCAAATATTTCTGGACCTAACTGTATATCAGTGATTATGGTACGTTTAAAAAAAAGCACAAACGTACCAGAATCACTGACATGTGAAAGGGGCCTTATGGAGCACATATATAGTACTGGTGCAGCCCGCTTGCATCTATTGGGATGGGCGTAACTAATAGGCTGCTTACTAGATACTGTGAACCTGCATGTGTGAACAGTGCCCTATGCAAGCCACAAGTGTGCAATTTTACCATCAAGCTCCTTTTGCACCTGTTTACATCTTCCGCCATTTGTCTGTCAGTATTTGCTTAGCGATTGGAGGATTTAAATCCTCTTTTTTGTTGTTGTTTTTTTATATGTTCACATGATCACTACCTCCAGAGAAGCTCTGGGATAATGCATCTGCTTTGATGTTTTTAATTCCTGGATGTTAAGTGACAGTAAATTTAAACCTGGTAAAAAACAAAGACCATCTAGCCTGCCTAGGAATGAGATGTTTGGCAGACTTGAGATATGACAGATTTTTATGGTCTGTGAATATGTTAATGGGATGCACTGCTGTCACGCTAGGAACAGGGAAGTACCCAGCGAACGGCAAAAGTAAGGGAGACCCTGTAACAGGGTTTCATGATCTGTGAATACTGTAATGGGATGGACTGTCTGTCATGTCTCCATACTAGGAATGCTGGCATCCCTCTGTACCTTGTGCAGTGCACCTGCTTCTCTTTTCTCTGCCATTCACATATAAGTGCAGTCCCCAGCTGTGGTTCCTGGTGGATGACCATGTGATGGTTGGCTCTGCTCCCACCTGGGCTGCAGGCTCTGCACATGTTGTGTGGGATTTCCTGCTCTTCAGCCTAGGGGGCGTGAGCGCACACTTTCTCATCTTTTATAGGGAGATGTGCACACCTTGTTAAGGTGTCCCCAGCCTATTGCTGGGAGGCACCAATTATTTAAGGCTCCTCCCCCTAATAGGAGGTTCATAGCATTTTGTATCATTTTTGTATGTGTTGGGATACGTGTTTCCTGAAAAAGCTGGTGTCTTCTGTTCCTGGATCCAGTATACTCCCTGACTCCGGTCACATGTCTGAAGCTGGTATCCTGTTTGCAGTCCGTTTAACCATTGTTCCGAGTCGTCAGGTGTCTGCGTATTCAGGGACCGGCATATCTGGATACTGGCATTCCCCCTGGACTCCAGCCTCATCCTGTGTCCTGTATTTGTGTTCCAGCCATGTGATTTACCCTGATATCCTGCCGTTTGATGTACCCTGATATCCTGCAATATGACGTACCCGAAGCCCTGCTGTGTTACCTGTTATCCTACTGTGTGATGTACCCGAAGTCCTTCCGTGTCCTGTGAATAAATTTGTGTTTTATGTAACCTGAAGACTGGATATACCTGCTGTGCTGATGTCATTCTGGTGTGGTCCACACCTGTGCCTGCACTGCCCTGTTGTGGTCCGTGCCTGCTATACCCAATATCCGGCATCTGATGACTTCTGCCTGATGTCTGGAGTCTTACCACGATGTCCATGACTTATGCCTGAGCACCCGTGCCTGAGGTCCTACTCTTGGTGCCCCATGCCTGATGTCTGCTGGTGCTTATCTTGCTCATTCCTGATCAGGTCCCTGCTCTGTGTTTCTGCTTCCCTAGTCTGGCTGTCACTCTAGTCCGCTCAACTACCACAGTCCCGGTTGCTTGCCCTGGGAGCGGCACCTGGCATCCTGCCTTGTGGCGGGCGCTTACTCAGGCCCCCTCCTCTGCTAAAGGGTAAGTCTGGGCTCCCCCTGAGGTTCAGCGGGTCCACTCTACTATCGGACACTCACCGCCTTCTTGGATCCACTGGCGGTGAGGTTGTGACACTGCCCCCTTCAACCAATGACGTCAATTCTAGGAAGCTAACTTGATTGCTAAGCGTTCTCTATTGCAACAGCATATTTTCACTATGCAGAAGACAATTTCTTGGAAAAGTGCATGGAAGCCATTTACCAGGAGATGGACCCTGTGACATCACAGCCCCAAGCCCCACTTTGAAATGTTTGAATATGTGAGAAACGGCTAATTTCAGGAAATTCTACTCAAGTTTGATCCTTTGCTCTATTATTTACCAAAGCTGTTGACACTTTACAAAAAAGATAACAATTTTTTAGGTCTAAAAGAAGCTAAATCATTGCTTCTTCAGTTTGCAAACACAACTGGTGTTGTTAATCCACTAGTGGGCTTAATTTTTGAACCACATCCACTAGTTGTCAAAAAGTGACGTGTTCTTCCAAATTCAACATATGTGGATAAACTCTAACGAAGCAGGCTTCTAAACTGAAAAGGGATCAAGTTATAATGTTTTGGGTTTTTTTCAGTTTTAAAAACCTTAAAAAGTCCTAGAAACCACAATGTTATAAATAGAGTTGAGCGCGGTTCGCGGTTCTCCAGTTCTAGGCTCGAGTGATTTTGGGGCCTGTTCTAGATCGAACTAGAACTCGAGCTTTTTGCAAAAGCTCGATAGTTCTAGAAACGTTCGAGAACGGTTCTAGCAGCAAAAAACCAGCTAATTCCTAGCTTGGTTTCCGCTGTAATAGTGTAAGTCACTCTGTGAATCACACTATTATGACATTTCAGTGTATAGTGTGCGTGAACAGCGCCTTCAGATCACTGCTGTTTCTATAATGGCGATCGCCATTTTTTTTTTTTTTTCCTTGTCTTCCTTCCCTAAGCGCGCGCGTCTTGTGGGGCGGGCCAGCATGTCAGCCAATCCCAGACACACACACAGCTAAGTGGACTTTTAGCCAGAGAAGCAACGGCATGTGTGATAGGATGTCCATGTCACATGTCCCTGCATTAGAAAACTGGACATTTTCCTCCAGGACGCCATTATCTCTTCTGCGTCTTTGGTGTCAGACATCACTGTCGCAGCTCCGTCCTCCTGAGTCCTATCGCCGATACAGCTGTATGCGCTCCATACACAGCGTTAGACAGCTTAGGGAGAGCACTTTCTATCAGTCCTTTTAAGGGCTCAAACCGGTAGGGTCAGAGCCATAGGTGACAGGTCCTGAAAACAGAGACAGCGTCTGTGTAGCCAAGGTCAGGGATTTCGTCGCTGCATTTCACCATTAGGAGGGAATAGAAAGGCAGGCTTCCATTCCTCTACCCAGAGCCCCACAATCCTGGCACTGTACCCTCCTGTCCTCTGCACACTCCAACTCTTTTTAACTAAGCCATTATGCTAGCAAACAGTCAGTGTACCTAGTGGCATCCTAAACGTGGCTATTGGACTTTTGTGTAGTCACAGTAGTGCAAAGATATTTGCAGCACGTCTGCCTGCATTGCACACTCCAACTCTTTTTAACTAAGCCATTATACTAGCAAACAGTCAGTGTACCTAGTGGCATACAAGAAGTGGCTATTGTACTTTTGTCTATTCACACTATTGTAAAGATATTTGCAGCACGTCTGCCTGCATTGCACACTCCAACTTTTTTTAACTAAGCCATTATACTAGCAAACAGTCAGTGTACCTAGTGGCATCCTAAACGTGGCTATTGTACTTTTGTCTATTCACACTATTGTAAAGATATTTGCAGCACGTCTGCCTGCATTGCACACTCCAACTTTTTTTAACTAAGCCATTATACTAGCAAACAGTCAGTGTACCTAGTGGCATCCTAAACGTGGCTATTGTACTTTTGTCTATTCACACTATTGTAAAGATATTTGCAGCACGTCTGCCTGCATTGCACACTCCAACTTTTTTTAACTAAGCCATTATACTAGCAAACAGTCAGTGTACCTAGTGGCATCCTAAACGTGGCTATTGTACTTTTGTCTATTCACACTATTGTAAAGATTTTTCCAGCACGTCTGCCTGCATTGCACACTCAAACTTTTTTTTAACTAAGCCATTATACTAGCAAACAGTCAGTGTACCTAGTGGCATCCTAAACGTGGCTATTGTACTTTTGTCTATTCACACTATTGTAAAGATATTTGCAGCATGTCTGCCTGCATTGCACACTCCAACTTTTTTTAACTAAGCCATTATACTAGCAAACAGTCAGTGTACCTAGTGGCATCCTAAACGTGGCTATTGTACTTTTGTCTATTCACACTATTGTAAAGATATTTGCAGCACGTCTGCCTGCATTGCACACTCCAACTTTTTTTAACTAAGCCATTATACTAGCAAACAGTCAGTGTACCTAGTGGCATCCTAAACGTGGCTATTCTACTTTTGTCTATTCACACTATTGTAAAGATATTTGCAGCATGTCTGCCTGCATTGCACACTCAAACTTTTTTTTAACTAAGCCATTATACTAGCAAACAGTCAGTGTACCTAGTGGCATCCTAAACGTGGCTATTGTACGTTTGTCTATTCACACTATTGTAAAGATATTTGCAGCACGTCTGCCTGCATTGCACACTCCAATTTTTTTTAACTAAGCCATTATACTAGCAAACAGTCAGTGTACCTAGTGGCATCCTAAACAAGGCTATTGTACTCTTGTCTATTCACACTATTGTAAAGATATTTGCAGCACGTCTGCCTGCATTGCACACTCCAACTTTTTTTAACTAAGCCATTATACTAGCAAACAGTCAGTGTACCTAGTGGCATCCTAAACGTGGCTATTGTACTTTTGTCTATTCACACTATTGTAAAGATATTTGCAGCACGTCTGCCTGCATTGCACACTCCAACTTTTTTTAACTAAGCCATTATACTAGCAAACAGTCAGTGTACCTAGTGGCATCCTAAACGTGGCTATTGTACTTTTGTCTATTCACACTATTGTAAAGATATTTGCAGCACCTCTGCCTGCATTGCACACTCAACCTTTTTTTAACTAAGCCATTATACTAGCAAACAGTCAGTGTACCTAGTGGCATCCTAAACGTGGCTATTGTACTTTTGTCTATTCACACTATTGTAAAGATATTTGCAGCACGTCTGCCTGCATTGCACACTCCAACTTTTTTTAACTAAGCCATTATACTAGCAAACAGTCAGTGTACCTAGTGGCATCCTAAACGTGGCTATTGTACTTTTGTCTATTCACACTATTGTAAAGATATTTGCAGCACGTCTGCCTGCATTGCACACTCCAACTTTTTTTAACTAAGCCATTATACTAGCAAACAGTCAGTGTACCTAGTGGCATCCTAAACGTGGCTATTGTACTTTTGTCTATTCACACTATTGTAAAGATATTTGCAGCACGTCTGCCTGCATTGCACACTCCAACTTTTTTTAACTAAGCCATTATACTAGCAAACAGTCAGTGTACCTAGTGGCATCCTAAACGTGGCTATTGTACTTTTGTCTATTCACACTATTGTAAAGATATTTGCAGCACGTCTGCCTGCATTGCACACTCCAACTTTTTTTAACTAAGCCATTATACTAGCAAACAGTCAGTGTACCTAGTGGCATCCTAAACGTGGCTATTGTACTTTTGTCTATTCACACTATTGTAAAGATATTTGCAGCACCTCTGCCTGCATTGCACACTCAAACTTTTTTTAACTAAGCCATTATACTAGCAAACAGTCAGTGTACCTAGTGGCATACTAAACGTGGCTATTGTACTTTTGTCTATTCACACTATTGTAAAGATATTTGCAGCACCTCTGCCTGCATTGCACACTCAAACTTTTTTTAACTAAGCCATTATACTAGCAAACAGTCAGTGTACCTAGTGGCATACAAGAAGTGGCTGTTGTACTCCATTAGTGCCCCACTGGTGCCAAGCTATTTCTAGCACCTGTGCAGGACACCCTCCTGCTCTGTTTTTAATAAGCTATAATGATAGCAAAAAATACTGCCATTTAGTGGCATCATAGAATTGGCTGTTGTATTCCATTAGTGCCCCACTGGTGCCAAGCTATTTCTAGCACCTATGAAGGACACCGTCCTGCTCTGTTTTTAATAAGCTATAATGATAGCAAAAAATACTGCCATTTAGTGGCATCATAGAACTGGCTGTTGTATTCCATTAGTGCCCCACTGGTGCCAAGCTATTTATAGCACCTCTACATGACACCCTCATGCACATTTTGCTACGCTAATGTTATAGCAAACTCAGGGAATTCATTGCTGCATTTGATAATTCGGAGGGATAGAAAGTCAGGCTTCCTTTAGCTTTTCCTTCTGTTCATAAACAGCATCTCCAGAGCAATTTCCCCTCCACGTCTAAGTGTGGAGAGGCAGCTAGTGCGCATGCGTGTGCCGATTTACCGCAGCTGCAGCCTAATTACAGTGTTTCGCCTAGTGAGTATGCTCAGCCTGACTGTGCCATTCCTGACGCTAAGTCTTCATTTCGGGATACAGCGCATTCTCCCACACTAAGTGTGAAAAGCCTCTTTGCACAGGTGCTTGCATTCCGTGCCGGGTCTAAGTCCTGTTTTGTGCCTAGACACCATGCTAAAGCTGATAGTCTTTTTTCAGAGACTGTATTTCATGCTACTGAGCATGCTCAGGCACTTACTGCATCAGAGACTATGTCCGGTAATAAACTCTTTGGCCCTGCCCCTGATGTGGGGGTCCCATATAGACCACAGGGCATCAGGTGTCCTCCCAAATGGCTTGCAGAGGCCCACCCCTATGACTTGTCACCGCATTATTGATGGTCAGACGATGACTGGTGAGGTGTTTGGGTCATGGCAGCCATGAGGTCATCATTGAAGTTGCGTTTCCAAATAGGACGCTAGTTATGCCACTCATGACGTGTCACTCTACTTTTGTCTCCAGGAGGTGCATTGTGGTTCACCCTGGTTTGGGGCGGACCCAGGTTATAAAAGGGGCTGGAGCCAACAAGGAGGTGCGCAGTCTTCTATTATGCTCCGAAAGAGCACACCTCCATGTGTTGAACCCATTGCGGCTTTAGGCCAGAGGTAGGCAAGGATAGGGTGTCGATGCAAGCCACCACCACAGTTGGTAACGCAGAACGGTTAAGACCAGCTCCTGTCCTACCAGTCCTGCTTGTGCAGCCCAGTGGCATTAACAGGCCTGCTGCTGCTGATGCGCCTGCTGTCCACAGGTGTGCCCCTATGCACACGGTCAGCGTACTCAATGGCCCCTGTGTTGTTAACAGGGAGTTCCTGGGCTGGGTGGGCATGTGGACCCTGTGACGCTAACAGGGCTCCCAGTCTACAGATCCGAATGGCGTCTAACTCGGTTCAGGCTACTATTAGTTTCATAGCCACACAGCTCTGTATCCTCCACCAAACCTTCCAGTTGCCAACCTCTCCTTTTCCAAGTGGGAGCACGGTGGACACTGACTGCTGATGGGGATATATACCTTTCTCTTTCTTTTCTTATTAATTTTCGTTATATAGCGGTAACATAGTATATACCACTTTATCCAAATCTGCCAGTCCCACTGTAACAGATGGTGTTTCTTCAGCAAAGTTACTGTTGCTTAACTCTCAAATCCATGGACCAAAACTTTTTCCCCTTTCCAACACACCTGTTCCCCTTTCCACCAGCATCTGTCCTTTTTCAACTCATTTTGGTATATGACCAAAAGTGCAACTCTGCAGGGACACCGTACTCAACGCCATCTCAGCACAGCAGCCAGCCCTCGGTCCCTCAGATGTGGACAAGTAAAAGACCATTTCCTCCTATCCATGACAAAGCGTTGAGATTCACTCTGTGCAGCACTGGTGTTTAGTGGAAAAGTAGATCTAAGATTGCGTACCACATTCTGCAGATACTCCTGTATACGTGCGTCCATTTCTATGGCAGGAATTATTTTGCCAAATTTTGTCTTGTACCGGGGATCTAACAGTGTGGCAACCCAGTATTCTGGATTACTTTGAATTCGTACAATCCGAGGGTCATGTTGTAGGTAGTGCAGCAAGAAGGCGCTCATGTGTCTTGTGCATCCAGGAGGACCAAGTCCTTGGTGTGTTGGTGGCAGAGACGTGAGAATCGTGCCTCCTTCCTCTGCCCTCTCCCCACAACCTCGCACAACCGAAATGTGAGCAAGCTCTCACTCATCTGCTGAGTCTTCCATGCCCATCGCCAGTTCGTCCTCCATTTCTTCATGGGCTCCTGCACCTTCCTCAACACTTTTTGCTGATACTATGTGCCCTTGTTAATCCCTCTCCCTCACCATGACTGCCGCATAGGTGCCGCTGACCATCTGGACCTCGTAGATCTTGTTATCCCTTCCGCATATGACTCCTCCTGTACTTCCTCCCCTTCCTCTTGTCCCAACACCTGACTCCGAATAATAATTACAGTGTGCTCCATCCTGTAGATGACCAGAATTGTCACGCTGAGAATGACATTGCCAGTGCTAAACATCTTCGTTGAGATTTGTAAACTAGCAGGGTGCATAGGTCCTTGATCTGACACCACTCCAGCAGCGTGATCTGCACCACCTCTGGATCAAGTTATCCCAGGCTATATGTCATAACGTATTGCAGCAGGGTTCGGCGGTGCTGCCACAAACGCTGCAACATGTGCAGATTCAAATTCCTGCGTGTGGGCACATCGCATTTCAGGCGTTTAACCACCAGACCTAAAGACTTCTGTAGCGACGAAAGTTGTTGAGCTGCTGTGTGCGCACGATGGAAGTGAGCACATAGCGAGCGTGCACGCTGCACAAGGCCATGTAGGCCGTGATGGTGTTTTAAAAATTGCTGGAGAATTAGGTTCAACACGTGAGCCATACAAGGCACGTGTGTCACATTGCCCTGACGATGGCCCGCAGCCATGTTTGCATCATTGCCGCACACGGCTGTTAAGTCACCAACGGAGTCCGCTCCGTCAATTTGTACTCCGGTCGCCAGGTGACAACGTGTTCCTTTCATGAATAGTACTGATGATGGGAGAGGAGTCGATGCCAGCGGCGCAGGTGGACGCAGGTTATGCTCACCCACTGGGCTGCATTACCTTGACAGATGCAGAATCTCTGGCTGAATGTAGCTGGTGGGTATCTCACAGATGAAATACCATCATTCAGCTACAACCAATGGGAAGACACCACACCCTTTTTTATGCCCATCCTGTCTGCAGACCACTGCCAGACATAGCTCTGCTTTTACCCCCAGTTCAGTTTTATGATTTTGTGTGCTTGTTACCTGACTACTTTTCCTGCTTGCTGTTTATGTACCTTGTTGGCCGATCCGCATTTCACCTCTGCTTGTTTTCTGATTAAGTCCTGGCCGTCCCATTCTGTTCCTGTTCCTCAATTAATGTTTTGACCCTGCCTGACTACTATTCTCTGGAACTGCAGCCTTCCACAGGTATTAATCACCTTGGGCCCTGTGCAATTTCTAATCCCTGTATAGGGGTTAAAGGGTTTCAGGGTTCTAGGGGTCCTGCTTGGTGAGTGGCTTCCCTCTAGCCTATCATTTACAGCCCATCTGAGTGTGTGGATCAAGCAAGGCGTTACACCGTGCTCTCTGCAGAAGGCCATGTGGGCCAGGATAGTGCTTTAAAAATTGCTGGACAACCAGGTTCAACACGTGAACCACACAAGGCACGTGTGTCACATTGTCACAGCGAAGGGCCACACCCATGTTTGCATCATTGTCGCACCCGGCCTTCCCTGGCCGCTGGTTGAGTGGATACAACCATTGATGAAACTCGGTCTCCAGAGCTAACCGTCCACAACTTCTCAGCGGTGTGACTCACATTTCCCATACATTTCAAAGTAAAACTTTGACCGCCTGATGGCATTGAGCTCTGCTGCCAGCATAGTAAGGAGGTGTGTGGTAGTCCTTGTGCGCAGTTACAAGGAAGGGTGGCCTGACCACACAGGGTTTGCGCCAAGGTGGAGGACCCACACGAGGTTGAAGAGGCAGAAGCAGTGTATTAACTTCTACATACAGAAGAAGGATTGAAACAACTCGTGGGGATGGCAAGACTTGTACAGCAGACCCTTCTCCATCTCTCCCCACAGTAACCCATTGCCCAGTCAGTGACATGTAACGCCCCTGTCCATGCTTACTGGGCCAATTATCTGTGGTGAAAAGCACCCTGTCACACAGAGTTTCTCAAGGAATCAGTGATGTTTAGTGCGACATGCTGGTGTAGCGCGTGCACGCCTTTGTTGGAGAAGGAGTGGCGCCTGGGCATCGGCTCTTGGGGCACTGCGATGGGCATAAGGTCTCGAAAATCCTCGGTTAAAAAGGTTGGAAAGGCAGCATTTTGGTAGCCAACAGTTTCCAGATGCTGAAAGTCAACCTCTAAGCCATGTCATGCCCTTCTAAAAGCATGTAAAACACAGCGCGGGGACTCCAACCACAGTCTCCCTCGTTTCCACTAACTGGGCCACACACACCCCACTTGACTGGCATCGGTTGAGCCCTCTTTTGAAAAAGAAAAAGATGCTTTGCATGAAGCACTCTCAAAAATACGCGTGCCTTTCCCGTCCCCTGGCTGACCCAGGGGAAGAAAAGTCCTCTGAGAGCCATGACTTGTTCATCTTGGTTCTTTTAGAAACACAGCGAGGGGACTACAACCACAGTCTCACGCGTTGCCACTAATTGAGCCACACACACCCCACTTGACTGACATCAGTTGATGCCCCTTTTCAAAATGAAAAAGATGCTTTGCATGAAGCACTCTCAAAAATACGCGTGCCTTTCCCGTCCCCTGGCTGACCCAGGGGAAGAAAAGTCCTCTGAGAGCCATGACTTGTTCATCTTGGTTCTTTTAGAAACACAGCGAGGGGACTCCAACCACAGTCTCCCTCGTTGCCACTAACTGGGCCACACACACCCCACTTGACTGGCATCGGTTGAGCCCCCTTTTGAAAAAGAAAAAGATGCTTTGCATGAAGCACTCTCAAAAATACGCGTGCCTTTCCCGTCCCCTGGCTGACCCAGGGGAAGAAAAGTCCTCTGAGAGCCATGATTTGTTCATTTTGGTTCTTTTAGAAACACAGCGAGGGGACTCCAACCACAGTCTCACTCGTTGCCACTAATTGGGCAACACACACCCCACTTTACTGACATCAGCTGATGCCCCTTTTCAAAATGAAAAAGATGCTTTGCATGAAGCACTCTCAAAAATACGCGTGCCTTTCCCGTCCCCTGGCTGACCCAGGGGAAGAAAAGTCCTCTGAGAGCCATGACTTGTTCATCTTGGTTCTTTTAGAAACACAGCGAGGGGACTCCAACCACAGTCTCCCTCGTTGCCACTAATTGGGCCACACACACCCCACTTGACTGACATCAGTTGATGCCCCTTTTCAAAATAAAAAAGATGCTTTGCATGAAGCACTCTCAAAAATACGCGTGCCTTTCCCGTCCCCTGGCTGACCCAGGGGAAGAAAAGTCCTCTGAGAGCCATGACTTGTTCATCTTGGTTCTTTAAGAAACACAGCGCGGGGACTCCAACCACAGTCTCCCTCGTTGCCACTAACTGGGCCACACACACCCCACTTGACTGGCATCGGTTGAGCCCCCTTTTGAAAAAGAAAAAGATGCTTTGCATGAAGCACTCTCAAAAATACGCGTGCCTTTCCCGTCCCCTGGCTGACCCAGGGGAAGAAAAGTCCTCTGAGAGCCATGATTTGTTCATTTTGGTTCTTTTAGAAACACAGCGAGGGGACTCCAACCACAGTCTCCCTCGTTGCCACTAATTGGGCCACACACACCCCACTTGACTGGCATCGGTTGAACCCCCTTTTGAAAAAGAAAAAGATGCTTTGCATGAAGCACTCTCAAAAATACGCGTGCCTTTCCCGTCCCCTGGCTGACCCAGGGGAAGAAAAGTCCTCTGAGAGCCATGATTTGTTCATTTTGGTTCTTTTAGAAACACAGCGAGGGGACTCCAACCACAGTCTCACTCGTTGCCACTAATTGGGCCACACACACCCCACTTGACTGACATCAGTTGATGCCCCTTTTCAAAATGAAAAAGATGCTTTGCATGAAGCACTCTCAAAAATACGCGTGCCTTTCCCGTCCCCTGGCTGACCCAGGGGAAGAAAAGTCCTCTGAGAGCCATGACTTGTTCATCTTGGTTCTTTTAGAAACACAGCGAGGGGACTCCAACCACAGTCTCCCTCGTTGCCACTAATTGGGCCACACACACCCCACTTGACTGACATCAGTTGATGCCCCTTTTCAAAATAAAAAAGATGCTTTGCATGAAGCACTCTCAAAAATACGCGTGCCTTTCCCGTCCCCTGGCTGACCCAGGGGAAGAAAAGTCCTCTGAGAGCCATGACTTGTTCATCTTGGTTCTTTTAGAAACACAGCGCGGGGACTCCAACCACAGTCTCCCTCGTTGCCACTAACTGGGCCACACACACCCCACTTGACTGGCATCGGTTGAGCCCCCTTTTGAAAAAGAAAAAGATGCTTTGCATGAAGCACTCTCAAAAATACGCGTGCCTTTCCCGTCCCCTGGCTGACCCAGGGGAAGAAAAGTCCTCTGAGAGCCATGACTTGTTCATCTTGGTTCTTTTAGAAACACAGCGAGGGGACTCCAACCACAGTCTCACTCGTTGCCACTAATTGGGCCACACACACCCCACTTGACTGACATCAGTTGATGCCCCTTTTCAAAATGAAAAAGATGCTTTGCATGAAGCACTCTCAAAAATATGCGTGCCTTTCCCGTCCCCTGGCTGACCCAGGGGAAGAAAAGTCCTCTGAGAGCCATGACTTGTTCATCTTGGTTCTTTTAGAAACACAGCGCGGGGACTCCAACCACAGTCTCCCTCGTTGCCACTAACTGGGCCACACACACCCCACTTGACTGGCATCGGTTGAGCCCCCTTTTGAAAAAGAAAAAGATGCTTTGCATGAAGCACTCTCAAAAATACGCGTGCCTTTCTTGTCCCCTTGCTGACCCAGGGGAAGAAAAGTCCTCTGAGAGCCATGACTTGTTCATCTTGGTTCTTTTAGAAACACAGCGAGGGGACTCCAACCACAGTCTCCCTCGTTGCCACTAACTGGGCCACACACACCCCACTTGACTGGCATCGGTTGAGCCCCCTTTTGAAAAAGAAAAAGATGCTTTGCATGAAGCACTCTCAAAAATACGCGTGCCTTTCCCATCCCCTGGCTGACCCAGGGGAAGAAAAGTCCTCTGAGAGCCATGATTTGTTCATTTTGGTTCTTTTAGAAACACAGCGAGGGGACTGCAACCACAGTCTCCCTCGTTGCCACTAATTGGGCCACACACATCCCACTTGACTGGCATCGGTTGAGCCCCCTTTTGAAAAAGAAAAAGATGCTTTGCATGAAGCACTCTCAAAAATACGCGTGCCTTTCCCGTCCCCTGGCTGACCCAGGGGAAGAAAAGTCCTCTGAGAGCCATGATTTGTTCATTTTGGTTCTTTTAGAAACACAGCGAGGGGACTCCAACCACAGTCTCACTCGTTGCCACTAATTGGGCCACACACACCCCACTTGACTGACATCAGTTGATGCCCCTTTTCAAAATGAAAAAGATGCTTTGCATGAAGCACTCTCAAAAATACGCATGCCTTTCCCGTCCCCTGGCTGACCCAGGGGAAGAAAAGTCCTCTGAGAGCCATGACTTGTTCATCTTGGTTCTTTTAGAAACACAGCGAGGGGACTCCAACCACAGTCTCCCTCGTTGCCACTAATTGGGCCACACACACCCCACTTGACTGGCATCGGTTGACCCCCCTTTTGAAAAAGAAAAAGATGCTTTGCATGAAGCACTCTCAAAAATACGCGTGCCTTTCCCGTCCCCTGGCTGACCCAGGGGAAGAAAAGTCCTCTGAGAGCCATGTCCACATTGTCAGTGGACAGACACGTGTGCTTATCTGCCAGCAGACCCCCAGCAGCACTGAAGACAGGTTCCGAGAGAACGCTGGCTGAAGGACACGACAAGATCCCCAAGGCATACGTGGCGAGCTCAGGCAATTTATCCAGATTGGAAGCCTAAAATGAGCAGGGCTCAAGTTGCACAATAATGGAATCGATGTTTCCTTGCATATACTCATATATCTGTGTGTCCTCCTCTTTTTCCTTGTCCAGCTCTTTTGTTTTCGCATGATTATATGTCCTTGTCACTTTCCCATGTGTTGTGAGTTGTTTGTCACCTTTTGGACACCTTTGAGGGTGTTTTCTAGGTGTTTTTCTGTGTTTGTGATTGCCTGCAATTGTTTCCTATGCAGTTCGAGTTCGGTTCGTCGAACGTTCGACGAGCCGAACTCGAACGGGACCTCCGTTCGGCGAACCGACCTCGAGCCGAACCGGGACCGGTTCGCTCATCTCTAGTTATAAAGCAGTCTGTTGGTTACTTTTTACCAGCAATATATTTTGAGGCCAATTTGACTTTACTAACCCTGTATTTGTGTTAATGAGTTTGAAAAGGGTTGGGCACAGTACTAGAAGACCTCATAGCATCATACATTCTTTTTAGGCAAATCAAAAAGGTCCGTAGAGCCTCTGTTAGGAGTCTCAACACGGAAAATAGCCAGATATCCCTCCGGGAAGAACCTAGCCAAGGAGTGGCTCTTTTTAGGAGACCACCATAACCACCATATTAAATGACCCTTTTAGTCAATATCCAGCTCATGACGAGTTTAAAGATATGACAAGGGAAATATCAAGTCCAGGTATCCATCCACAGATAGCTGTTTTGGGGTAATGTCCCTCATCAGTGTGGAGTAGGATTCTGGCTAGGTGGGAGCAATGCCTAGTAGACCAGCAAGACAAAACAATCACTGATCCTGGAGGGATACCTGGCTATTTTCCGTGTTGAGACTCCTAACAGAGGCTCCAGAGACCTTTTAGATTTGTATACTTCCCAGGGGGCAATGCACCTAGGATTTCACTGTGTTGAGCGCCTTCGCTGGCTGCCGGCAGTGTTTTTCTCTGGCTGGTCTCCCTGAGATCAGTGATTGTTTTGACATTCTTTTTAGGGGCAGTGCAACACTTTGGAGTGCGTTCGATTAGCAGAATAATTGCAAATCAAATTATTTGGGAAAATTAATCAAAGCTGGTGAATTTAAATTTCAAAAGACTCTTGTTTTTGATAAACGTGTTACAATTTTATGTCAGTTTTCTCAGGACTAATACGTCCTGTTTAACATAGAGTAATAACAATAATAAAGTATCACTTCCACCTGTTCTGTTCTGTATATAGTGTTTGGCTCTATTATTTGCCATATCATAGAATTTCTTTATTTTCTTCTGTTACAACTTCACTTCTGTAAGTCTTTTTGTAATGCTGTGATATGTGAAAGCGAAAAAAAACAAGTACTTAAGATGAATATGAGGTGATGGTTATAAACACTTGAAAGAGAACAGATGGCACTCTTTTTTTCACGCAGCTTATCAAAATGAATGTTGTGTTCAAGTTTTCTTCAAAAGTAATACACTTTATAAGTAGTATGCACTGCTCCTAAAATTACAATGTCTGTATTTTATCAAACCAGCTTCATAGAGGATTAAGTGGAACTTCTGAAGATTGAGAACAACTGCACTTTAGAATAAGAGATAATACAAAAATCTACTAGAAAATAGCAGTACTTTACTTTGAAAATATAGACAAGTAGTAGTCTTGTGATTGGTTGCCCCTGAACAATTTGTAATCACTACCATATTGTTATATGCACAGTGCAGTTAAAAATAAAACTGGACACGGTTTGATTGCTTTACAGTTCCTCTCTTAGGACTAGCAGTTATGGTCAAAAATTTTTAGACTATCACAAATTTTGTTTTTTACTGACTTTGCTGCTTCAGTTTTTCTAATGGCAATTTGCATTAACTCTTTGTTTGTTGAAAAGTGATCATTTCAATTCCTAAAAAATTGCATTCATTCCTTGACATGACAACAAAGTATTCATAAAAACCCCATCTCCACAGAATTTCATCCCTGCCACAATATAACCTCTAAATCATTTCAATGATCTTCTAATTAGCTTAGGAGAAAATGTTAACAAAGACAAGACAGCTAACACCACTTTGTTATTAGAATTAAATGTTAGGACTAGACTGGATGCTTTAATGAAGGGTAGTGCCTAAAATTCTTGTCTTCTATTAATCATGATTAACTTAAAGGAATCACATGCAGATGTCATTACATTGAATAAAAAGGACTTTACAGGTAGTAATTAGTGATGAACAAATGTATTCATTGCTATTCGCAGAATAGTAAGGTATTCAGGTATTCATTATATTGCGAGTAATGGTTATTCACCTTGCTATATTCGGCTGTCCCGCCCAGCCATTTTGGCACCTGATTTGCAGCCAATAAACATGCTGGGCTTCTCAACCAATCACAGTAATGCCACAGCAATCTTGGTTGTGGCATTACTGTGATTGTCTTTACGCGCATTGTCATAGGGTCTTTAAAAGACCTTCCTCCGCCATTTTGCGCAAATTGCTTATGGATGCAGCGTTGTATCAGTGTAGAGATAGAGTGAGCATCTGCTAGGGAGAGTGTGTGCCTCTTAATAACACAAAAAGCCCTTTTCAGGGATGCCGGCAGCATAGGTCAGTGCAGCGCTTGGAGGGACACATTTCCAAACAGGTACAGTGATTAAAGCAGTGTGTGACCACCTCCAGAGTATCATCCAGAAACCATAATACAATAGCTCTTTTAAGAGCTGATAGCACTGAACAAAGTCACAGCAGGGAGGGAATAGATTGTGGTTTAGGTAGGGAATCGGGACCTGTTTCTACACTATTTAGGGGTTCACAGCCTGACTTGTGGAATCTAGATCACCAACATTCAAATGTTGCTAGTGCTTTTGCAAAAAATTACAAAGCAGGAGTCCAGCAATCAGAACTGCCTGATTCAGTAAAGCACCATTCCTGTTCCACAATACACTGTGTGCAGAATTATTAGGCAAATGAGTATTTTGATCACATGATAATTTTAATACATGTTGTCCTACTCCAAGCTGTATAGGCTTGAGGGCCAACTATCATTTAAGTAAATCAGGTGATGTGCATCTCTGTAATGAGGAGGGGTGTGGTGTAATGACATCAACATCCTATATAAGGTGTGTTTAATTATTAGGCAACTTCCTTTCCTTTGGCAAAATGGGTCAGAAGAGAGACTTGATGGGCTCTGAAAAGTCCAAAATTGTGAGATGTCTTGCAGAGGGATGCAGCAGTCTTGAAATTGCCAAACCTTTGAAGCGTGATCACCGAACAATCAAGCGTTTCATGGCAAATAGCCAACAGAGTCGCAAGAATCATGTTGGACAAAAAAAACGCAAAATAACTGCCCATGAATTAAGGAAAATCAAGCGTGAAGCTAGCAAGATGCCATTTGCCACCATTTTGGCCATATTTCAGAGCTGCAATGTTACTGGAGTATCAAAAAGCACAAGGTGTATCATACTCAGAGACATGGCCAAGGTAAGGAAGGCTGAAAAACAACCACCTTTGAACAAGAAACATAAGATAAAACGTCAAGACTGGGATAAGAAATATCTTCAGACTGTGATTTTTCAAGGTTTTTTGGACTGATGAAGTGAGAGTAAAGCGGGCTTTACACGCTACGACATCGCTAGCAATTGCTAGAGATATCGAGTGTGTAAGCACCCGCCCCCATCGTGTGTGCGATATCGTGTGTTTGCTGCCGTAGCGAACATTATTGCTATGGCAGCGTCACACGCACTTACCTGATCGGCGTCGTCGCTGTGACTGCCGAACAATCCCTCCCTCAAGGGGGAGGGACGTTCGGCATCACAGCGACGTCACCGCAACGTCACTAAGCGGCCGGCCAATCAAAGCGGAGGGGCGGAGATGAACGTGATGTAACATCCCGCCCACCTCCTTCCTTCCGCATTGCGGCCGGTGGCAGGTTAGGAGACGTTTCTCGCTCTTGTGGTGTCACACACAGCGATGTGTGCTGCCGCAGGAGCGACGAACAACTTCGATAATCAACCATTACTGATTTTTGGTTTTGGAACGACCTCTCCATGGTGAACGATTTTCACCATTTTTGAGGTCGCTTAAGGTCGCTGGTAAGTGTCACACACTGCGATATCGTTAATGACGCCGGATGTGCGTCACTAACAACGTGACCCCAACGATAAAACATTAACGATATTATAGCGTGTAAAGCCCCCTTAACTCTTGATGGGCCAGATGGATGGGCCAGAGGCTGGATCAGTAAAGGGCAGAGAGCTCCACTCCGACTCAGACACCAGCAAGGTGGAGGTGGGGTACTGGTATGGGCTGGTATCATCAAAGATGAACTTGTGGGACCTTTTCAGGTTGAGGATGAAGTGAAGCTCAACTCCCAGACCTACTGCCAGGTTCTAGAAGACAACTTCTTCAAGCAGTGGTACAGGAAGAAGTCGATATTGTTCAAGAAAAACATGATTTTCATGCAGGACAATGCTCCATTACATGCATCCAACTACTCCACAGCGTGGCTGGCCAGTAAAGGTCTAAAAGATGGAAAAATAATAACATGGTCCCCTTGTTCACCTGATCTGAACCCCATAGAGAACCTGTGGTCCCTCATAAAATGTGAGATCTACAGGGAGGGAAAACAGTACACCTCTCGGAACAGTTTCTGGGAGGCTGTGGGGCTGCTGCACGTAATGTTGATTGTAAACAGATCAAGCAACTGACAGAATCTATGGATAGTAGGCTGTTGAGTGTCATCATAAAGAAAGGTGGCTATATTGGTCAATAATTTTTGGGCTTTTGTTTTTGCATGTCTGAAATGTTTATTTCTAAATTTTGTGCAGTTATATTTGTTTACCTGGTGAAAATAAACAAGTTGGATGGGAATATAATTGGTTTTTATTAAGTTGCCTAATAATTCTGCACAGTAATAGTTATCTGCACAAACAGATATCCTCCTAAGATAGCCAAATCCTATAAAACCCACTCCAACTTCCAAAAATATTAACCCTTTCACGACCGGCCGATTTTTCGCTTTCCGTTTTTTTTTTTCGCCATTCTTTTTCTGAGAGACGTAACTTTTTTATTTTTCAGTCAATATGGTCATGTGAGGGCTCATTTTTTGCGGAACGAGCTGTACTTTTAAATGAAACCATCAGTTTTACCATATTGTGTACTAGAAAATGGCAAAAAAATTCCAAATGCTGAAAAATTGCAAAAAAAGTGCGATAGCACTATGGTTTTTGAGATATTTTATTCACTGTGTTCACTATATGGTAAAACTGATGTGTGGGTGTGATGCCTCAGGTCAGTGCGAGTTCGTAGACACCAAACATGTATAGGTTTACTTTTATATAAGGGGTTAAAAAAAAATCGGAAGTTTGTCCGAAAAAAGTGGCGCACGTTTTACGCTATATTCCGTGACCCGTAGCGTTCTCATTTTTCGGGATCTTAGGCTCAATGACGGCTTATTTTTTGCGTCTCGAGCTGACGTTTTTAACGGTACCATTTTTGCGCAGATGCTACGTTTTGATCGCCTCTTATTGCATTTTGCGCAAAAGTTGTGGCGACAAAAAAACATCGTTTTGGCGTTTGGAATTTTTTTGCCGCTACGCCGTTTACTGATCAGATTAATTGATTTTATATTTTGATAGATCGGGCGTTTCTGAACGCGGCGATACCAAATGTGTGTATATTTTTTATTTTTTTAACCCTTTAATTTTCAATGGGGCGAATGGGGGGTGATTTGAACTTTTAGGTTTTTTTGTTTTTTTTTAATTTTTTAAAACTTATTTTTTTACTTTTTTTTTTATTTTACTAGTCCCCCTAGGGGGCTATTGCGATCAGCATTCCGATCGCTCTGCAGTATCTGCTGATCACAGCTGGAAGGCTGTAAACAGCAGATACGCTGTCTTTCTCTTTTGCTGTGCCCCGGGCACAGCGAAAGTGAAACCAATTCATGTGTAGTACAGGAGTCATCACATGACCCTGTACTACCATGACAACTATCGGGAGTCACGTGATCGCGTCACGTGACTTCCGGTTTCGGCGGTAAGTAAAACTTTACCGCGATTGCGCTTATAATGGCGCTGTCATGTATTGACAGCGCCATATAAGGGGTTAATCGGCACGAGCAGATAACGATTCTGCTCGTGCCTAGCAGGCACACATCTCAGCTGTGAAAATCAGCTGAGATGTGTGCCGATCGCGGCATGATGCTGCCGGAGGACCGCGGGCAGTAAGATTATGTCATTTAGGACGTAATTTTACGGCCCGCGGTCGTTAAGGGGTTAAGCTTTGATATTTATGAGTCTTTTGGGTTGACTGAGAACATAGTTGTTGATCAATAATAAAAAAATCGTCTAAAATACAACTTGCCTAATGATTCTGCAAGTGGTTTAGTTAGGGTTTTACAGCTTGACTTATGCCGTCTGTCCATAGCAACCACATTCATATGTTGCTAGTGGCTTTTGTACTGTAAATAATTACAAAGCAGGACTCTAACATTTACTGCTACCTGATACATTAAAGCATTATTCCTGTTTCCAATATAGTTAGGGTTTCACAGCCTGACACGTGTGGTGCCGTCTATCCACATTCATACATTGTTAGTTGCTTTTGCAAATATTTACTAAGAAGTACTCTAGCAATCAGTGCTGCCTGATTCAGTAAAGCACCGTTCCTGTTTTCACAATAGTTAAGGTTTCTCAAGCCTGACTTGTGCCATCCGTCCGCATCAGCCACATACATACTTTGCTAGTGGCTTTTGCAAATAATTACACAGCAGGACTTTAGCAATTTTTGCTGCCTGACACAGTAAAGCATCGTTCCTGTTTGCACAATAGTTAAGGTTTCAGCCTGCCTTGCGCCATCCATCCACATCAACCACATTTATACTTTGCTAGTGGCTTTTGCAAGAAACTGCAAAGCAGAACTCTAGCATTTACTGCTGCCTGATGCAGTAAAGCACTGTTCCTTTTTCCACAATAGTTAGGGTTTCACAGCCTGACTCTTGGCGTCTGTCCACATCAGCCACAGTCATATGTTGCTAGTGTCTTTTGCAAATAATAACAAAGCAGGACTTTAGCGTTTACTGCTACCTGATATATTAAAGTACCATTCTTGTTTCCACAATAGTTAGGGTTTCACAAAATGACTTGTGCTGTCTGTCCACAAAAAGCCACATTCATACATTGCTAGCTACTTTTGCAAATATTTTCTAGGAAGTACTCTAGCAATCACTGCTGCCTGATTCAGTAAAGCACCGTTCCTGTTTCTACAATAGTTACGGTTTTCCAGCCTGATTTGTGCCGTCCGTTCACTTCAGCCACATTCATGTGTCGATAAAGGCTTTTGCAAATAATTACAAAGCATGACTCTGGCATTCCTACTGCCTGATACAATAAAGCACTGTTTCTGTTTCCACAATAGGTAGGGTTTCACAGCCTGACTTGTGCCGTCTTTCCACATCAGCCACATTCATATGTTGCTAGTGGCTTTTGCAAATAATTACAATACAGGACTCAAGCATTTACTGCTGCATGATACAGTAAAGCACCGTTCCTGTTTCCACAATAGGTAGGGTTTCACAGCCTGACCTGTGCCATCTGTCCTTTTTAGCCACATTCATTCGTTGCTAGTGGCTTTTGCAAATACTTAAAAAGTGGTACTCTAGAATTTACTGATGCCTGTTACAGTAAAGCAGCGTTCCTCTTTTCCACAATAGTTAGGGTTTCACAGCCTGACTTTGTTCCCATGTGGGGGTATTGCAAGTTTTAGCCATTTGGAGGTGAATTTGATCCATTGGGGGGCTATAGTAACTTTTGTCATCCTGGAAGCGAATTTGTTCTTTTAGGTGATTAATTACAGATTTTGGCTATCTGAAGGCATATTTAAACCTTTGGGTTGCAAATGCAACTTTATTCCGTCTGAGGGCGAATTTTTCCTTTGGGGGTGTATTAAAAATGTTCCTTTGGGGGGTATTGCAAGTTTTGACTGTCTGGAGGCGAATTTGTCCCTTTTGAGTGGTATTGTAACTTTTATCTGTCTGGAGGTAAAATTGTTCCTTTCGGGGTGTATTGCAAATTTTTGCCATCTGGAGGCAAATTTGTTCCTTTTGGTGGTTATTGGAACTTTTGTCCATCTGGAGGTGAATTTGTTCCTTTGGGGGTATTGCAACTTTTGCCCTTCTGGAGGCAAATTTATTCTTTTGAGGGGGTATTGCAGCACTTGTCTGTCTGGAGAAAAATATTTTCCTTTCGGGAGGTATTGCAAGTTTTAGCCTTCTAAAGCCGAATTTGTTCCTTGGGGGGTATTGCAACATTTGTCCACCTGGAGGCGAATTTGTTCCTTTTTGGGGGTATGACAACTTTTGGCTGTCTGAAGGTGAATTTATTCCTTTTGGAGGATATTGCAAGTCTTGGCCGTCTGGAAATGAATTTGTTCTTTTGGGGGGATATTGCAAGTTTTGGCTCACTGGAGGCGAATTTGTTCCTTTGGGTGGGTATTGCAAGTTTGATCCGTCTGGAGGCGAATTTGTTCCTTTCGGGGGGTTTTGCACGTTTTTGCTGCTGGAGACAATTTTTTTCCTGGGGGGGTATTGAAACACTTGTTTGTCTGGAGACAAATGTGTTCCTTTGGGGGGTATTGCAAGTCTTAGGGGCACTTTGCACACTACGACATCGCAGCTGCGATGTCGGAGGGGTCAAATCGAAAGTGACGCACATCCGGCGTCGCAGTCGATATCATAGTGTGTAAATCCTTTTTGATACGATTAAGGAGCGCAAAAACTTCCAAATCATATCATCGGTGTAGCGTCGGTCATTTCCATAATTTCGGAAGGACCATGTCACGATGTTGTTCCTCGTTCCTGCGGCAGCACACATCGCTGTGTGTGAAGCCGCAGGAGCGAGGAACATCAGCTTACCTGCGTCCTGCGGCTCACGCCGGCTATGCGGAAGGACGGAGGTGAGCGGGACGTTTACGTCCCGCTCAGCTCCGCCCCTCCACTTCTATTGGCCGCCTGCCGTGTGACATCGCTATGACGCCACACGACCCGCCCCCTTAATAAGGAGGCAGTTTGCTGACCAGAGCGACGTTGCAGGGCAGGTGAGTGCATGTGAAGCTGCCGTAGCGATAATGTTCGCTACGGCAGCTATCACCATTCTATCGCAGCTGCAACGGGGGCGGGGACTATCGCGCTCGGCATTGCAAGCATTGGCTTGCGATGTCGTACTGTGCAAAGTGCCCCTTAGCCTTCTGGAGGCAAATATTTTCCTTTTTAGGGTATTGCAACTTTTGGCTGTCTAAAGGCGAATTTATTCCCTTTTTGGTATATTGCAAGTCTTGGCCGTCTGGAGATGAATTTGTTCTTTTGGTTGAGATATTGCAACTTTTCTCCATCTGGACGTAATTTTGTTCCTTTGGGGAGGTATTGCAACTTCTCTTTGGGGGGTGTTGTACCTTACCTTTTGGGTTGTCTGGATGCAAATGTGTTTCTTTGGGGAAGTATTGCAAGTTTTGGCCATCTGGAGGCGAATTTGTTCCTTTGGGTGGGTATTGCAACTTTTGTCCTTCTGGAGGCGAATTTGCTTCTTTGTGGGGTATTGCATCTTTTCTCCATCTGGAGGCAAATTTATTCCTTTGCGTGGTTATCGCATGTTTTGGCTATCTCTAGGCAAACTTGTTCCTTTGGTGGGGTAATGCATGTTTTCGCCATCTGGAGGCAAATTTGATCCTTTGGTGGGGTATTGCAAGTTTTGGCTGTCTGGAGGCGAATTTGTTCCTTTGGGAGTGTATTGCAAGATTTTGCTGTCTGGAGGCGAATTTGTCCTTTGGGGGTGTATTGCAAGTTTTGGCTGTCTGGAGGCGAAGTTGTTCCTTTGGGGGGGTATTGCAACTTTTGGCAGTCTGGAAGCAAATTTGTTCCATTGTGGGGTTATTGCAATTTTTGTCCTTCTGGAGGCGAATTTGTTCCTTTGGGGGGTATTGCAAGTTTTGGCTGTCTGGAGGCGAATTTGTTCCTTTGGGGGGTATTGCAAGTTTTGGCGGTCTGGAAGCGAATTTTTTCCTTTGGGGGTATTGCAAGTTTTCGCCATCTGGAGGTTAATTTTGTTCCTTTAGGTGGGTATTTCAAGTTTTGACCATCTGGTGGCAGATTTCTTCCTTTGAGGGGTTTGCAACTTTCGTCTGTCTGAAGGCGAACTTGTTCATTTGGGGGGGTTATTGCAAGTTTTGGCCGTCTGGAGGCGAATTTGCTACATTGGGGGGTATTACATCTTTTCTTTCTCTGGAGGTAAATTTGTTCCTTTGGGGGGTTATTGCATGGTTTGGCCATCTTTAGGCAAACTTGTACCTTTGGGGGGGTAATGCAAGTTTTCGCTGTCTGGAGGCAAATTTGTTCCTTTCTGGTGGTATTGCAACTTTTTTCCTTCTGGAGACGAATTTGTTTCTTTGTGGGGGTATTGCAAGTTTTGTCCGTCTGGAGGCAAAATTGTTCCTTTCGGGGGGTATTGCAAGCTTTGGCCTCCTGGAGTCGAATGTGTTCCTTTGGGGGTATTGTCAGTTTTGGCCTTCTGGAGGGGAATTTGCTCCTTTGCGGGTTATTGCATTTTTTGACTGTCTGAAGGTGAATTTGTTCCTCTGGGGGTTATTGCATTTTTTGTTAATCTGAAGGTGAATTTTTTCATTTGGGTGGTATTGCAACTTTTGTCCGTCTGAGGCGAATTTGTTCATTTGGGGGGGTATTGCAAGTGTTGGATATCTGGAGATGAATTTGTTCTTTTGGGGAGCTATTACAACTTTTGGCCTCCTGGAGGCAAATTTGTTCCTTTAGGGGTTATTGCATTTTTTTGTCCATCTGGAGGTGAATTTGTTCTTTTAGGGGCGGTATTGTAAGCGAATTTCTTCCTTTGGGGGGTATTGCAACTTTTGGCTGTCCGGAGGCGAATTTGTTCCTTTGGGGGTGTATTGCAAGTTTTGGCTGTCTGGAGGCGATTTTGTTCCTTTGGGGGGTATTGCAAGTTTTGGCTGTCTGGAAGCGAATTTGTTCCTTTGGGGGGTATTGCAAGTTTTGGCCGTCTGGAAGCAAATTTGTTCTTTTGGGGGGTATTGCAAGCTGTGGCTCATTGGACATGAATTTTTTCCTTTGGGGGTATTGCAAGTTTTGGCCATCTGGAGGTTAATTTTGTTCCTTTAGGTGGGTATTTCAAGTTTTGACCATCTGGTGGCAGATTTCTTCCTTTGAGGGGTTTGCAACTTTCGTCTGTCTGAAGGCGAACTTGTTCATTTGGGGGGGGTTATTGCAAGTTTTGGCCGTCTGGAGGCGAATTTGCTACTTTGGGGGGTATTACATCTTTTTTTCATCTGGAGGTGAATTTGTTCTTTTAGGGGGGCTATTACAACTTTTGGCCTCCTGGAGGCAAATTTGTTCCTTTAGGGGTTATTGCATTTTTTTGTCCATCTGGAGGTGAATTTGTTCTTTTAGGGGCGGTATTGCAAGCGAATTTGTTCCTTTGGGGGGTATTGCAACTTTTGGCTGTCCGGAGGCGAATTTGTTCCTTTGGGGGGTATTGCAAGTTTTGGCTGTCTGGAGGCGAATTTGTTCCTTTGGGGGGTATTGCAAGTTTTGGCCGTCTGGAAGCAAATTTGTTCCTTTGGGGGGTATTGCAAGCTGTGGCTCATTGGACATGAATTTTTTCCTTTGGGGGTATTGCAAGTTTTGGCCATCTGGAGGTTAATTTTGTTCCTTTAGGTGGGTATTTCAAGTTTTGACCATCTGGTGGCAGATTTCTTCTTTTGAGGGGTTTGCAACTTTCGTCTGTCTGAAGGCGAACTTGTTCATTTGGGGGGGGGTTATTGCAAGTTTTGGCCGTCTGGAGGCGAATTTGCTACTTTGGGGGGTATTACATCTTTTCTTCATCTGGAGGTGAATTTGTTCTTTTAGGGGGGGTATTGCAAGTTTTTGCCGTATGGAGGCGAATTTGTTCCTTTGGGGGGGTATTGCAACTTTTGGCTATATGGAGGCAAATTTGTTCCTTTGGGGGGGTATTGCAGTTTTGGCCTTCTTGAGGCGAATTTGTTCCTTTGAGAATGTATTGCAACTTTTGTCCATCTTGAGTAGAGTTGAGCGTGGTTTGTGGTTCGTGGTTCTCCAGTTCGCAGCTCGAGTGATTTTGGGGGATTTTCTAGATCGAACTAGAACTCGAGCTTTTTTGCAAAAGCTCGATAGTTCTAGATACGTTCGAGAACGGTTCTAGCAGCAAAAAAAAACAGCTAATTCCTAGCTGGCTTTCCACTGTAATAGTGTAAGTCACTCTATGACTCACACTATTATGACATTTCAGTGTATAGTGTGCGGGAACAGCGCATTCAGATCACTGCTGTATGGATAATGGCGATCGCCATTTTTTTTTTTTTCCTTGTCTTCCTTCCCTAAGCGCGCGCGTGTAGTGGGGAGGGCCAGCATGTCAGCCAATCCCAGACACACACACAGCTAAGTGGACTTTTAACCAGAGAAGCAACGGCATGTGTGATAGGATGTCCATGTCACATGTCCCTGCATTATAAAACCGGACATTTTCCTCCAGCACGCCATTATCTTCATTTTGCGTCCTTGGTGTCAGACATCACTGGCGCAGCTCCTATCGCCGATACAGCTGTATTACACTCCATACACAGCGCTGGATAGCATAGGGATAGCACTTTCTATCAGTCCTTTTAAGGGCTCGTACCGGCAGGGTCAGAGCCATAGGTGACAGGTCCTGAAAACAGAGTTTAACAGCTACACAAGATGACAGCGTCTGTGTAGCTAAGGTCAGGGATTTCCTCGCTGCATTTCCCCATTAGGAGGGATAGAAAGGCAGGCTTCCTTTTCTCTACCCAGAGACCCACAACCCTGACACTGTACCCTCCTGCCCTTTGCACACTCCAACTCATTGTTACTAAGCCATTATACTAGCAAACACTGAGTGAACTTAGTGGCATCCTAAACGTGGCTATTGGACTTCTGTATAGTCCCACTAGTGCACAGATATTTGCAGCACGTCTGCCTGCATTGCACACTCCAACTCATTATAACTAAGCCATTATACTAGCAAACACTGAGTTAACCTAGTGGCATCCTAAATGTCGCTATTGGACTTCTGTATAGTCCCACTAGTGCAAAGATATTTGCAGCACGTCTGCCTGCATTGCACACTCAAACTCATTGTTACTAAGCCATTATACTAGCAAACACTGAGTGAACCTAGTGGCATCCTAAACGTGGCTATTGGACTTCTGTATAGTCCCAGTAGTGCACAGATATTTTCAGCACGTCTGCCTGCATTGCACACTCAAACTCATTGTTACTAAGCCATTATACTAGCAAACAATGAGTGAACCTAGTGGCATCCTAAACGTGGCTATTAGACTTCTGTATAGTCCCACTAGTGCACAGATATTTGCAGCACGTCTGCCTGCATTGCACACTCAAACTCATTATAACTAAGCCATTATACTAGCAAACACTGAGTGAACCTAGTGGCATCCTAAACGTGGCTATTGGACTTCTGTATAGTCCCACTAGTGCAAAGATATTTGCAGCACGTCTGCCTGCATTGCACACTCAAACTCATTGTTACTAAGCCATTATACTAGCAAACACTGAGTGAACCTAGTGGCATCCTAAACGTGGCTATTGGACTTCTGTATAGTCCCAGTAGTACAAAGATATTTGCAGCACGTCTGCCTGCATTGCACACTCAAACTCATTGTTACTAAGCCATTATACTAGCAAACACTGAGTGAACCTAGTGGCATCCTAAACGTGGCTATTGGACTTCTGTATAGTCCCACTAATGCACAGATATTTGCAGCACGTCTGCCTGCATTGCACACTCAAACTCATTATAACTAAGCCATTATACTAGCAAACACTGAGTGAACCTAGTGGCATCCTAAACGTGGCTATTGGACTTCTGTATAGTCCCACTAGTGCAAAGATATTTGCAGCACGTCTGCCTGCATTGCACACTCAAACTCGTTGTTACTAAGCCATTATACTAGCAAACACTGAGTGAACCTAGTGGCATCCTAAACGTGGCTATTGGACTTCTGTATAGTCCCAGTAGTGCACAGATATTTGCAGCACGTCTGCCTGCATTGCACACTCAAACTCATTGTTACTAAGCCATTATACTAGCAAACACTGAGTGAACCTAGTGGCATCCTAAACGTGGCTATTGGACTTCTGTATAGTCCCACTAGTGCACAGATATTTGCAGCACGTCTGCCTGCATTGCACACTCAAACTCATTGTTACTAAGCCATTATACTAGCAAACACTGAGTGAACCTAGTGGCATCCTAAACGTGGCTATTGGACTTCTGTATAGTCCCACTAGTACAAAGATATTTGCAGCACGTCTGCCTGCATTGCACACTCAAACTCATTATAACTAAGCCATTATACTAGCAATTTATGCTGCCAGTTTAAGGGCCGTAGTTGCATTGTCAGGGATATTTATTCTTTATTATTCTGCTGTTAATAAAGCTAGACCACCGCTGCAATCTACACCACCTCTCAATTTTTACTACCACATTTTCAGTGCACAATCTTGTCGCAATCAACATGAGTGGCAAAATGACAGATGCTGGTGGAAAGGGGAAGAGGCGTGGTGGAAAAGGAAAAAAAGGGTTTGTCCGTGGGGAAGGTGGCAAAGCTCCATTATCATCTGCTGAAGATAGACCATCTACCAGCAAAAGTAAGATGTCTACTACTTACCGTGGACAATCAGATGTGCTCCCTTTTATACGGACACGAACAATAGGAACAAAGGTAGATGATGGCCAATAAAGGAAAATGCTTGAATGGATCTCAAGTGGTCCAACAAGTGCCCTCTCAGCCACTTCAAGTACCGCATCCAAAAAACACCAGTCCTCTGAGTTGTCATCCCAATCAAACTTGCTTTCTCCCATCTCTGAAGTCTCCATCAGCCCTGCACAGTATGGTGGAACTGAGATGGCTGAGTCTGCAGAGCTGTTCAGTCACACTATAGCCTGGGAATCAGAGGTCCGCTCCCAAGCTACAGTGAGTACAGACCAGGAAATGGTCTGCAGTGATGTCCAGAATCTTTGTGACTCTGATTCAGGCCGTGAGGACCAAGTTTCTGAGCATAATGTTGACCCTTTGTCACAAACTGTAACACCTGTGGTTATAGACAATGAGGAACATACTGATGACGATGAGACGCAGATACCAGATTGGGATGACAACTTAAATATTCGGTCAGGGCAAGAAGAGGCTCGGTCTGAGGGGGAGAGGAGTGCAAACACAACAATTGATGATGAAGTTCTAGATCCCACCTACTGTCAACCCCCAGTCAGGCACTCAAGGAGGTCAACAGAGGTGGTGGAGGAGGATGCAACCGACGACGAAGTTACCTTGCGCCTTCCTGGACAGAGTCGGAGCACTGGTAGCACGTCTACAACTGCATCATCAGCCACCACTCTGCCTCTGAGCACTGGTCGGGGGGGCTCAGCAGGTCGCATGCCCTCTAAGCCTTGCCTAGCCTGGTCCTTTTTTGACATAGAAAAAGATCACCCAAATTATGTGATGTGTAAAATTTGTCGTGATTCTGTTAGTAGAGGTCAAAACCTCAGAAGTTTGACAACTTCTTCCATGAATCGTCACATGAATAAATATCATAGATCCCGGTGGGAAGCTCACCGTGCTGCAATGCGGCCTAGCAGAGCGAACCATCCACGGCCTGCCCCTTCCAGTGCATCCGCGCGCTCTTCATCTTCTACAACTGTGGGGACAGCTGTCACACCTGGTTTTCCACGCACAACTTCCACCACTGTAACCGCAACAGGCAGTTTGCTTGGTAGGTCGTCAGTTGGTTTGGAAGGGGAAACAAGTGAGTGTGTACAGCTCTCTCAGACATCGATAGCACCAACGTTGGATGAAGGCAACATCATGTCTCCGCCTGCACTTTCCTCACAAACCTGAATTTTTCCAGGGACACCCTACTCAACACCGTCTACACACAGCAGCCAGATCTCTGTCCCTCAGATGTGGTCAAATAAAAGGCCATTTCCTGCGACCCATGACAAAGCTAAGAGGTTGACTCTATCCCTCTGTAAGCTCTTGGCTACCAAAATGCTGCCTTTCCGCCTAGTGGACACACAGGATTTTAGAGACCTTATGTCTGTCGCTTTGCCCCAGTACCAGATGCCTAGTCGCCACTACTTCTCTAAGAAAGGTGTGCCCGCGCTACACCAGCATGTCGCACACAACATCACCGCTTCCTTGAGAAACTCTGTGTGTGAATGGGTGCATTTCACCACCGATACTTGGACCAGTAAGCATGGACAGGGACGTTACATGTCGCTGACTGGGCACTGGGTAACTATGGTGATAGATGGTGAAGGGTCTGCTGCACAAGTCTTGCCGTCCCCACGACTTGTGTGTCAATCCTCTGTCTGTCCAAGTTCCGCCACTGCTTCTGCCTCCTCCACCTCATCTGCGTCCTCCACCTTAGCCCCAAGCCTGCCTGGTCCGGCCACCAGCGTTCTCACTGCGCAGAAGGAATCACGCACCCCTCATTACTATGCTGGCAGCAGAGCGCAACGTCATCAGGCGGTCTTTAGCTTGACATGTCTTGGGAATAAGAGTCACACAGCTGAGGAGTTGTGGTCAGCTCTGCGGTCCGAGTTTAATAAATGGTTGTCTCCACTCAACCTGCAGCCTGGTAAGGCCGTGTGCGACAATGCTGCAAACCTGGGTGCGGCCCTTCGCCTGGGCAAGGTGACACACGTACCTTGTATGGCTCACGTGTTGAACCTTGTTGTCCAGCAATTTTTAACACACTATCCCGGCCTAGATGGCCTTCTGACCAGGGCACGAAAACTGTCTGCTCACTTCCGCCGTTCAAGCACCGCAGTTGAGCGACTTGCATCGCTCCAGAAGTCTTTCGGCCTGCCGGTTCATCGCCTGAAATGTGATGTGCCGACACGCTGGAATTCGACTCTCCACATGTTACAGCAACTGTGGCAGCACCGCCGAGCCCTGGTGCAATACGTCATGACGTAGAGCCTGGGCCAACGAGATGCAGAGGTGGGGCAGATCACCCTGAAGGAGTGGTCTCAGATCAAGGACCTATGCACCCTTCTGCACAGTTTCGACATGGCGGCGAATATGTTTAGCGCTGACAATGCCATTATCAGCATGACGATTCCAGTCATTTACATGCTGGAGCACACGCTAAACACTATTCGGAGTCAGGGGGTGGGACAACAGGAAGGGGAGGAACAACAGGAGGATTCATATGGGCAAGGGACAATTTTGTGACATAATTCCAGCCATAGAAAGGGACGCACGTATGCAGGAGTATCAGCAGAAGCTGTTACTCGATCTTAGCTCGGCTTTTCCACCAAACAATCGTGCAGGTGCAGGAAGTGAATCTCCCAGTTGTAACTTGACAAACATGGGATGGTCTCGTCATCTTCAACAGTCTACCCGTACCAGTAGGACTGTATGTGGTGCTGGTAACAGCAATTTTATGGAATCTTTTCATAATTTTTTTAGACCCTCCTTTGCAAGGCCACCAGAGACAACAAGTCTGACACATAGTCAACGTCTGGAGAGGATGATACAGGAGTATCTCCAAATTAACATCGATGCCATGACTTTGCAAATGGAGCCTTGCTCATTTTGGGCTTCAAATCGAGAAAAATGGCCAGAGCTCTCCAGTTACGCCTTGGAGACTTTGTCGTGTCCAGCTGCCAGCGTTGTCTCTGAACGTGTCTTCAGTGCTGCTGGGTGTGAGCTGACAGATAAGCGCACGTGTCTGTCCAGTGACAATGTGGACAGACTAACGTTCATCAAAATGAACAAGTCATGGATCCACCAGGAATTTACTACCCCTGTGTCATCCTGGGGAGAGTAAATGCTTGTGGATTTGGAATGTGCTTGATGCAAATTTAGCTGTGAAGTGTACAACTAGGGCACAAGTGCTGCCACTGAATGGGTGGGTGTGTGTGTGGCCCAATTTTTGGAAAAAGGGACACTCCGCTTGGAGTAACCCTTGCTTACATTGTTTTTAAAAGAAACCAAGATGAACAGAGCTGGGATCAGGAAAGACTTTGCTACCTACCCCGGTGTCATCCTGGGGACGGTTAAGTATGGCGTATTTTTGAATGTGCTTGATGCAAATCTAGCTGTGAAGTGTACAACTAGGGCACAAGTGCTGCCACTGAATGGGTGGGTGTGTGTGGGGCCCAATTTTTGGAAAAAGGGACACTCCGCTTGGAGTATCCCTTGCTTACATTGTTTTTAAAAGAAGCCAAGATGAACAGAGCTGGGATAAGGAAAGACTTTGCTACCTACCCCGGTGTCATCCTGGGGTCGGTTAAGTATGGCGTATTTTTGAATGTGCTTGATGCAAATCTAGCTGTGAAGTGTACAACTGGGGCACAAGTGCTGCCACTAAAGGGGTGGGTGTGTGTGGGGCCCAATTTTTGGTAAAAGGGACACTCCGCTTGGAGTAACCCTTGCTTACATTGTTTTTAAAAGAAGCCAAGATGAACAGAGCTGGGATCAGGAAAGACTTTGCTACCTACCCCGGTGTCATCCTGGGGACGGTTAAGTTTGGCGTATTTTTGAATGTGCTTGATGCAAATCTAGCTGTGAAGTGTACAACTAGGGCACAAGTGCTGCCACTGAATGGGTGGGTGTGTGTGGGGCCCAATTTTTGGAAAAAGGGACACTCCGCTTGGAGTAACTCTTGCTTACATTGTTTTTAAAAGAAGCCAAGATGAACAGAGCTGGGATCAGGAAAGACTTTGCTACCTACCCCGGTGTCATCCTGGGGACGGTTAAGTATGGCGTATTTTTGAATGTGCTTGATGCAAATCTAGCTGTGAAGTGTACAACTGGGGCACAACTGCTGCCACTGAATGGGTGGGTGTGTGTGGGGCCCAATTTTTGGAAAAAGGGAGACTCCGCTTGGAGTAACCCTTGCTTACATTGTTTTTAAAAGAAGCCAAGATGAACAAGTCATGGTTCAGCAAAGACTTTGCTACCTACCTGGTGTCATCCTGGGGACGGTTAAGTATGGCGTATTTTTGAATGTGCTTGATGCAAATCTAGCTTTGAAGTGTACAACTAGGGCACAAGTGCTGCCACTGAATGGGTGGGTGTGTGTGGGGCCCAATTTTTGGAAAAAAGGGAGACTCCGCTTGGAGTAACCCTTGATTACATTGTTTTTAAAAGAAGCCAAGATGAACAGAGCTTGGATCAGGAAAGACTTTGCTACCTACTCCGGTGTCATCCTGGGGACGGTTAAGTTTGGTGTATTTTTGAATGTGCTTGATGCAAATCTAGCTGTGAAGTGTACAACTAGGGCACAAGTGCTGCCACTGAATGGGTGGGTGTGTGTGGGGCCCAATTTTTGGAAAAAAGGGACACTCCGCTTGGAGTAACCCTTGCTTACATTGTTTTTAAAAGAAGCCAAGATGAACAGAGCTGGGATCAGGAAAGACTTTGCTACCTACCCCGGTGTCATCCTGGGGACGGTTAAGTATGGCGTATTTTTGAATGTGCTTGATGCAAATCTAGCTGTGAAGTGTACAACTAGGGCACAAGTGCTGCCACTGAATGGGTGGGTGTGTGTGGGGCCCAATTTTTGGAAAAAGGGACACTCCGCTTGGAGTAACCCTTGCTTACATTGTTTTTAAAAGAAACCAAGATGAACAAGTCATGGTTCAGCAAAGACTTTGCTACCTACCACGGTGTCATCCTGGGGACGGTTAAGAATAGCGTATTTTTGAATGTGCTTGATGCAAATCTAGCTGTGAAGTGTACAACTGGGGCACAACTGCTGCCACGGAAGGGGTGGGTGTGTGTGGGGCCCAATTTTTGGAAAAAGGGACACTCCGCTTGGAGTAACCTTTGCTTACATTGTTTTTAAAAGAAGCCAAGATGAACAGAGCTGGGATCAGGAAAGACTTTGCTACCTACCCCGGTGTCATCCTGGGGACGGTTAAGTATGGCGTATTTTTGAATGTGCTTGATGCAAATCTAGCTGTGAAGTGTACAACTAGGGCACAAGTGCTGCCACTGAATGTTTAGGTGTGTGTGGGGCCCAATTTTTGGAAAAAGGGACACTCCGCTTGGAGTAACCCTTGCTTACATTGTTTTTAAAAGAAGCCAAGATGAACAGAGCTGGGATCAGGAAAGACTTTGCTACCTACCCCGGTGTCATCCTGGGGACGGTTAAGTATGGCGTATTTTTGAATGTGCTTGATGCAAATCTAGCTGTGAAGTGTACAACTGGGGCACAACTGCTGCCACTGAAGGGGTGGGTGTGTGTGGGGCCCAATTTTTGGAATAAGGACACTCCGCTTGGAGTAACCCTTGCTTACATTTTTTTTAAAAGAAGCCAAGATGAACAAGTCATGGTTCAGCAAAGACTTTGCTACCTACCCCGGTGTCATCCTGGGGACGGTTAAGAATAGCGTATTTTTGAATGTGCTTGATGCAAATCTAGCTGTGAAGTGTACAACTGGGGCACAACTGCTGCCACTGAAGGGGTGGTGTGTGTGGGGCCCAATTTTTGGAAAAAGGGACACTCCGCTTGGAGTAACCCTTGCTTACATTGTTTTTAAAAGAAGCCAAGATGAACAAGTCATGGTTCAGCAAAGACTTTGCTACCTACCCCGGTGTCATCCTGGGGACGGTTAGGAATAGCGTATTTTTTAATGTGCTTGATGCAAATCTAGCTGTGAAGTGTACAACTAGGGCACAACTGCTGCCACTGAAAGGGTGGGTGTGTGTAGGGCCCAATTTTTGGAAAAAGGGACACTCCGCTTGGAGTAACCCTTGCTTACATTGTTTTTAAAAGAAGCCAAGATGAACAGAGCTGGGATCAGGAAAGACTTTGCTACCTACCCCGGTGTCATCCTGGGGACGGTTAAGTATGGCGTATTTTTGAATGTTCTTGATGCAAATCTAGCTGTGAAGTGTACAACTAGGGCACAAGTGCTGCCACTGAATGGGTGGGGTGTGTGTGGGGCCCCAATTTTTGGAAAAAAGGGAGACTCCGCTTGGAGTAACCCTTGCTTACATTGTTTTTAAAAGAAGCCAAGATGAACAGAGCTGGGATCAGGAAAGACTTTGCTACCTACCCCGGTGTCATCCTGGGGACGGTTAAGTATGGCGTATTTTTGAATGTGCTTGATGCAAATCTAGCTGTGAAGTGTACAACTAGGGCACAAGTGCTGCCACTGAATGGGTGGGTGTGTGTGGGGCCCAATTTTTGGAAAAAGGGAGACTGCGCTTGGAGTAACCCTTGCTTACATTGTTTTTAAAAGAAGCCAAGATGAACAAGTCATGGTTCAGCAAAGACTTTGCTACCTACCCGGTGTCATCCTGGGGACGGTTAAGAATAGCGCATTTTTAATGTGTTTGATGCAAATCTAGCTGTGAAGTGTACAACTGGGGCACAACTGCTGCCACTGAAAGGGTGGGTGTGTGTGGGGCCCAATTTTTGGAAAAAGGGACACTCCGCTTGGAGTAACCCTTGCTTACATTGTTTTTAAAATAAGCCAAGATGAACAGAGCTGGGATCAGGAAAGACTTTGCTACCTACCCCGGTGTCATCCTGGGGACGGTTAAGTATGGCGTATTTTTGAATGTGCTTGATGCAAATCTAGCTGTGAAGTGTACAACTAGGGCACAAGTGCTGCCACTGAATGGGTGGGTGTGTGTGGGGCCCAATTTTTGGAAAAAGGGACACTCCGCTTGGAGTAACCCTTGCTTACATTGTTTTTAAAAGAAGCCAAGATGAACAGAGCTGGGATCAGGAAAGACTTTGCTACCTACCCCGGTGTCATCCTGGGGACAGTTAAGTATGGCGTATTTTTGAATGTGCTTGATGCAAATCTAGCTGTGAAGTGTACAACTGGGGCACAACTGCTGCCACTGAAGGGGTGGGTGTGTGTGGGGCCCAATTTTTGGAAAAAGGGACACTCCGCTTGGAGTAACCCTTGCGTACATTGTTTTTAAAAGAAGCCAAGATGAACAAGTCATGGTTCAGCAAAGACTTTGCTACCTACCCCGGTGTTATCCTGGGGACGGTTAAGAATAGCGTATTTTTGAATGTGCTTGATGCAAATCTAGCTGTGAAGTGTACAACTAGGGCACAAGTGCTGCCACTGAATGGGTAGGTGTGTGTGGGGCCCAATTTTTGGAAAAAGGGAGACTCCGCTTGGAGTCACCTTGCGGTGTTTTACATGATTTTAGAAGGGCATGCCATGCCTATATCTGTGTCTCGTCCTCTTTCTCCTCGTAACGCTGTTTTGTTTTCACATGGGAATTTGTCCTTGTCACTTTCCCATGTGTTGTGTTGTGTTGTGAGTTGTTTATCACCTTTTGGACACCTTTGAGGGTGTTTTCTAGGTGTTTTTATGTGTTTGTGATTGCCTGCCATTGTTTCCTATGCAGTTCGAGTTCGGTTCGTCGAACGTTCGACAAACCGATCTCAAACGGGACCTTCGTTTGGCGAACCGACCTCGAGCCGAACCGCGACCGGTTCGCTCATCTCTAGTCTTGAGGCGAATTTGTTCCTATGGGGCAGATTGCAACTTTTGTCCATCTGTAGGCAAATTTGTTCATTTAGGGGGTATTGCAGTTTTTTGTCCATCCGTAGGCGAATTTGTTCCTTTAGGGAGGTATTACAAGTTTTGACCATCTGGTGTGGAATTTGTTCCTTTGGGGGGGAAGTGCAACTTTTGTCTGTCTGAAGGCAATTTTTTTTCCTTTGGAGGTTTTGCAAGTTTTAGCTATTTGGAGGTGAATTTGTTCTTTGGGGGTATTGCAAGTTTTGGCCTTCTGGAGGCGAATATTTCCTTTGGCTGGGTTTGCAAGTTTTAGCCATTCAGAAGGGAATTTTGTTTCTTTGTTTCTTTGGGGGGTATTGCAACTTTTGTCCATCTGGGGGCAAATTTGTTCCTTTGGGAGAGTATAGCAACGTTTGTCCATTTGAAAGTGAATTTGTTCCTTCCAGGGGTATTGCAAGTTTTGGCCATCTGGAGGGGAATTTTTTTTCTTTGGGGGTATTGCAACTTTTGGCTATCTGGAAGAAAATTTGTTCCTTTGGGGCGTTATTGCAACTTTTGTCTGTTTATAAGCGAATTTGTTTCTTTGGGGGTTACTGCAACTATTGTCCTACTAAAGCCAAATTTGTTCCTTTTGGGGGGACATTGCAAGTTTTGCCTGTCTGGAGGTGAATATGTTCCTTTGCGGGAGTATTCAAAGTTTTGGCAATCTGGAGGCGAATTTGTTCCTTTGGGGTGTATTTCAACTTATGTACATCTGATGCCGAATTTGTTCCTTTAAGGGGGTATTGCACGTTTTTGCTGTCTGGAGGTGAATTTGTTCCTTTGAGGGGGTATTACAAGCTTTGGCCTTCATGAGGTGAATTTGTTACTTTGGGGGTATTGCAAGTTTTGACTATCTCGAGGCGAATTTGTTTGTTTGGCTAGGTGTTGCAAGTTTTAGCCATTCAGAGATGAATTTTGTTTCTTTGTTTCTTTGGAGGGTATTGCAAGTTTTGGCCCATTGGAGGGAAATTTGTTCCTTTGGGGGGAATTGCAACTTTTGTCTGTTTGGAAGCGAATTTGTTCTTTTGAGGAGATATTGCAATTTTTTTCCTTTGTGGGTTTTACAACTTTTGTCCGTTTGGAAGCTAATTTGTTTCTTTAGGAGGGGTTTTCGCCGTCTGGAGGCGAATTTGCTCATTTGGGGGTATTGCAAGTTTTGGCCATCTGGAGGCGAATTTGTACCTTTGGGGGGTATTGCACCTCTTGTCCGTCTGGACGTGAATTTTCTCCTTTGGGGGGGTATTGCAAGTTTTGGCTGTCTGTATGCCAATTTTGTTTCTTTTGGAGTATTGCAACTTTTGGCAGTCTGTAGGCAAATTTGTTCCTTTGGGGGGTATTGCAACTTTTGTACGTTTGGAGGCGATTTTGCTCCTTTGGGGGTATTGCAAGTTTTTAGCTGTCTGGAGTTGAATTTGTTCCTCTTGGGGGTATTGCATGTTTTGCCACCTGGAGGCAAATTTTGTTTTTTGTGGGGTATTGCAACTTTTGGCTGTCTGAAGGCAAATATGTTCCTTTTGGGGGGTTTTGCAACTTTTGTCCTTTTGGAAGCAAATTTGTTCCTTTGAGGGGGTATTGCAAGTTTTGACCTTATGGTTGCAATTTTTTTCCTTTGGGGGATATTGCAAGTTTTGATCTGAAGGCAAATTTTGTTTCTTTGGGGTGGGTATTGAAACTTTTGGCTGTGCTTTGGCGAATTTGGCTAATTTGTTCCTTTGGGGGGGGTATTGCAAATTTTCTGTCTGGAGGCGAATTGCTCCTTTTGGAGGTATTGCAACTTTTTGTCATCTTGAGGCGAATTTGTTCCTTTTGACCACCTAGAGGCAAATTTATTCTTTTGAGGTGTATTGCGACTTTTGGCCTTCTGGTGGCGTTTGTTTCTTTGGGGGGTTATTGCAAGTTTTAGTCATGTGAAGGCGAAGTTGTTCAATTAGGGAGGTTTGCAACTTTTGTCCGTCTGAAGGCTAATTTATTCCTTTGGGGGGTATTGCAAGTTTTATTCATTGTAATTATTATTTTATTTTTTTTCGTTACACTGTTTACCTATTGGATTTATTTTTTTTATATTTTGATAGATCAGATATTTCTGAACTCAGCGATACTGAATATACGGTATGTATTTTTTATTTGCTATGTTGAAATGTATGTGGTTAAATTGACCTGGCAATTTTATTCTCCAGGTCAGTACGAGTATATTGATATCAAATCTGTATTTTTTTTTTTAAGTGGTACAAAAAAATTCTGAAATTTGTAAATTAGATACTGTAAATTTCACTTTTGTTACCATTTTCTGTGACCCGAAATATTTTCATTTTTCAAGATCTGGTGTTGTATGGTGGCTTACCTATTGCACCATTAGCTGTCATTTTTATAACACCATTTTGACATACATTCAATGTTTTGGTCACCTTTTATTGCATTTTATTGCATTGTGGTGGCGGCCCCAAAGAAAGTAATTCTGACGTTTTTATTTTTTCTTGTCACCCTATTTACCGGTCAGTTTAATTTATTTTATATTTTCATAGATCAGGCATTCATGTATGCATCAATACCAAATATATTTATTTATTTTTTTAATTATTATCTTTAATGGTGCAAAAGTGGGCTGAATTGAATGCTTTTCTTTTATTTTTGTCTTTTTTTTTAAAACCTTTTACTGTATTTAATAGTATCGTTAGGGGACTTGAACCTGCGATCATCTGATTATCAGCACGGCTCTAAATAACAGAAATCATGGGCCAGCATTCACAGGATGATCATAGTGACAGGCACAATGTCTTCAGCAGATACATGGATATTATGACAAGCCATTGGTGCCCAGCAGTCACATCACACGCAAGCTGTTGGGCAGGAGTAATGACAAACTTCTCTACTGGTGTGTGTTAAATGCTGTATTTAACTGATTACCAGCAGCAGGCGGATTTCTAATCCACCAGCGGCTGTTAAAGGCACTCGATGGCTGAATAAATAAGCTGTCATGTGCAGTGAAGGATATAGGCTCAGCGTGTGAGCCTGCATCAAAGGCATGTGTGTCGCCCACCGCTTCACTTCCAGGGATGCTGCAGGGACACTCTCTTGGGGATCTTCTCTGGCGACAGATAAGTCGGGTTCACTTGCATAGGAGTCGTGATGCCACTCTCGGTTTGCGGTGAGGGTGGTGAACGCCACTGCAGTTTAACTATCATCTGGGGCTGATGGTGTCTGCAGTCTGGTGTTATGGCCTCCCGAGAGTCCATACCACCAGACTCGGGAGTCTAGAATGTCTTTAACGGCTTTTACTCACTTTCAGTGGTTAACGTGAGGTAACCCGGGCGATGCTGAGACAGACCAGGTGGAACCAGGCTGATGTAGGGGTGACTGTTAGCTCGCCTTCCTAGCACTTCTTGTTTTGGACAACCCCTGACTTAAAGTACTGTGGGATGCATCCAGGGAAGTCGCAGCTGCCTTTTCTCCCCTTTCTGGCCCATTTGCTGGCAGCGTGGACCAAGGTGGATAGCTTCAGGCTCGATCCTCCTTATGGGCCCTCTCGTTGCTGCTGATGCTTGGACTCTGTTTTGGTTGGTGTGGGACTTGTTGTCCACCCCACCTGCAGGTTTAGCAGACCACTAAATGGATGTCTGGCTCTAGGGACCTGTTCCCCGTGCATGCCTAGCCCTCCAGAAGTCTCCGTACACGACCAGCTGACTTCTTTAGCATCTTTCTGTCCAACTTCTGGTGACTGTTCTCCCCCGCCAACAGCTACTACACATGCAGGGACTGACTAGCGTGTCCGCTCTCCTGCGTCTCCACTTCAGACTCGGCTGGCTCCTTTGCTACTCCTGTTTCTGACTGCCACTGCAACCTCGCTTCCAGCCTCTCTACCGCATCACTAGGTGAGATGTGGAGGCCACGCCCCCTCCTGGGTCTGCCCAGGGATCCCCTCTAAGGTGTGTGTGAGACCTGGTCACTATGCGTCTGTGTTTACACACCCTATTCAGCCTTTAGGATTACCTGTATGCACTCACCCAGCATGGGTGTAGTACTCAGTGGTGCCCGACCAGGTCAGAGGTTCCACACATGGACACAACTTCTGACTTATGTGTACGTCAAAAGTTGTGAAGAGGTTACATTTCTGGATTATGTTGATCTCATTTTAGGAGTTTAAAAAAATGGCTTGCATGTCATACAATACAGTAAGCAAATTATCTGTGACTCAGCCTTGGATTCAAGATTTTGCATTAGTTTCAAAAATTGCGATTTAATCCGGCCAGCCCTGTTTGCAGTGTGAAGAATAAAAAAAAGTTGCTATAAAGTGCTTTTACTGCAATATATCTCAGATAAATCAATATTGTCATATTGGTATAAAACTTTCTTTTGAATTACTTAAATCTTTTAATTATTATCAGGGACTTATACTAGCACTCTCATTTTCAGTCTGTTTGAACGCTAAAATTCATAGACCACAATCAGGTTAGGCCTTTTTTTATTCCTAAGGGCTCATTCACATGACTATTCCGTCTGCCTTGGTCAGTTCTGTTTTTTTGCAGACCCACAGACTGGACCATCTTTTCAATGTCTTTTGTGTAGGATCGTATGCCACACGAAAGCACTTCTGTGTGCATCCGATCCTACAAAAAAACACATCGGATGCCGTATGTCCATTCCGTTATTATGAAACATGTCCTATTCTGTTCCAAAATAATGGACCGTATGCAAACCAAAAAAAGGTCCATGGAGCCTCTGTTAGGAGTCTCGACACAGGAGATAGCCAGATATCCCTGCTGGAAGGACCTAGCCAAGGAGTGACTCTTTTTAGGAAATCACCATAACCACCATATTAAGTGGCCCTTTTAGTGAATATCCAACTCTTTGACAAGTTTAAAGATATGGCAATGGAAATACCAAGGCCAGGTATCCATCCACATAATTTTCCAAAAAATGATCTGGCTCACTAATATGGTGCTCAGGAGAAAAATTAGTCCACATGTAGAAAAAGCTCCGGCACACAATGATGTATCAATTAATATTTTATTTTCATAAATTGATAATTCAGATATAGATAGATGGCGTTTCGGCTGATGCCTTCTTCACAACTGAAATTCATATAACAAAATAAAGTATAACAAGAGAAAATCAGTACCAATATTCATTCATATTTCATATTAATAACTATCAAGTGAATCATAACTTGATATAATAAATTTTCCTTTTTACCTAAATGATGTATTGAATAATATCTGAGAAGAACGTCAGGCGCATGTAATCATTTATATCTGGAAAAATAATAACAATGCCCACATTTCAGGAATCATAGAAATCATAAGGATACCCTAATATATACTTTAGAATAAATATCATATCTATTGTTTATATTATAAAGCGTATCACTACTGTCAGTCTATATACTTCACCTGGGCATAAACCCAATCAATAATGGAAATAAGAAACAAGAAACATCTTTACCTTCATTTTGAAAAGACAATATATAATCATAATGCCCAAGGGGGAGGTGATTATGGTGTTGGACCGCTATAAGGCTAAAAAATAAAGTAAAAGAATTGCTATCAGTATATCAGAAAAAATTCCGATTGAAAACGCATAAATAATGTTATTATAGGTCCAGAGTGACAAAGTGCCGCTCAAAAAGGGGTTAACAGAGGAGATGAACGTGACATACCTGTTTAGCCGAGGATCAGCGGTGAAGTGAAGTGAAGTGGCCGTGCTGGGGTTTAAATGTGCTGGAGGGGCGGGCATAATTAAATAATTTCCTGTGTGTGGAACGCATAAGGACGAATGGCACGCAAGCCGCGCGTGCGCAGTGTACCCGGAAGTGCGCGCATGCGCAGAAGTGAAAATCTGGTGTAAGTGAACTACGGCTCCCGGAGTTTCATTATAGAGCGAGATGTATTAAGTGCGCATCTGAAAAAGAGAAGGAAAGATGAATAGGGCTTTTAAGACCAGAATAATTCTATATGAACATAATCAATGAAGCGATTTGCATAATCGTGAGAAATAAACAGCATTGGCTATATTCACATGGGTGCCCATATAAATTAACAAGCACCCATGTTATGTGATATATATATATATATATACACCATAGTGCAATATATGACAACACACATCATACATGGTAATATAAAGCAGCTATGACACGATTAACTCTAAGCACTAAAAGAGAGTCACAAAGCAATTATCTAAGTTATATAGAATTCTAACTGTAACATATATACATATGTGTGTGCAGGCACTGCATGTGTCCGCACACTCACATGTATACCCATAATTCTCATCAACACATCAATGAATATCTATACAAAATCTACACAATAAACTATATAAAGACCTCCAATATTTTATAAAAGACCGCAATATTGGAAATAGGACAGGACGGACCCCACATCAATAATTCTCATATTCTCTGTTAAGTCCAAAAGGGGAAAGGGTGTGTAGGGTGTGGATCCAATAGGAGTCCCTTTCTTTTAGTTTCTTAATCCTATCACCCCCACGTCTCAAAGGTGGAATATGCTCTAAGACCTGAAATCTCATCTGAGAAATCGTGTGCCCGCACTGGATGAAATGATGTGGAATAGGCAACATAACTAATTTACATCGTATGGTGGACTTATGTTTCCCAATGCGGTCTCGGACATGCTGGGTAGTCTCCCCAACATATCCGAGACCACACGGGCACTTTATCAAGTATACTACATATGACGTATCACAAGTGAAAAAGTCCTTAAGATAGAAGACCTTTCCAGTGCGAGGATGAGTACATTGATTTCCTTTGATAATATTAGAGCAATGAGGACAATGTAAACAGGGATAATTGCCCTGTTTGGGTGTAGATAAGAAAGTTTGTCTCAATTTAACAGTTTTGGACCCTATGTCCGCCCTTACCAATATGTCCCTGAGGTTAGGAGAGCGTTTATAACTGAAAAGAGGTAAGGAAGAAAATTCTGTTATTTGTGGATAAGAATTACGTACTATCTGCCAGTGTCGAAGAATAATATCTTTTATAATGGGATGAAAAGGATGAAATGTGTTGACAAAGGTAATAAATGTTCCTACCCTTTTAGGTCTAGTGATTAAACTATAACTTGAATAATAAGCAGAATCCACTATAGATGAAGGATAACCACGTTGTAAGAATTTATTGGACATTTCCTCATGTCGTATTAATCGTTGATCCTGAGAAGAAACAATCCTTGTCACTCTTTTATGTTGGGATATTGGTAATGCGTTTTTCAAATGTCGTGGGTGACTACTGGTATAATGTAAAAGGCTATTATGGTCTGTCGGTTTCACGTAAATGTCCGATGTAATGTTACCACTTGGATTCATGTTTATACGTGTATCAAGGAAATTAATACTAGATGGATCCACATGTTGGGTAAAGGATAAGCCATCAACTCTAGTATTAAGGTAACAAAAAAATTCATCAAAAAGTGATTGGGAACCTGAAAAGACGATAAATATATCGTCAATGTACCTTTTGTACATTAAAATATGATTTTGAAATATAGGATGATTATATACAAATTGGGATTCAAAATGCGTCATATAAATATTCGCATAAGGTGGTGCGACATTTGAACCCATAGCCGTTCCTTTGGGCTGAAAATAAAATTGATCTGGAAATAAGAAAAACATTTTTTGTAAAACAATATCCAGTAAGTCAAGACAAAATTGTTTTTGTAATGAGGAAAAGTCACTGTAACATTCCAAAAACCACGACATAGCCTGTATACCGAGATCATGTTGTATATTAGTATACAAGGAATTGACATCAAGGGTGGCAAGGAGTGTACCAGGAGGAAGTGGGCCCAAGGATTGCAATTGATGTAAAAAATCGTCTGTATCTCTTAGGTATGAAGGAGTCTTGGATACCAATGGAGTCAGGATACGATCAAGTGTAATAGCTAACGGTGACAATAATGAATCTATTAAGGCCACTATTGGGCGTCCAGGCGGTTGCCATAAATTTTTATGCACCTTAGGCAAGGTGTAAAATACCGGTATAACTGGATTTACCTTGTTTAAATAACTAGCCAATTTCGTATCAATAACTCCATGAGTAGAATAATAATGAATTTTATCCAGTATTATTTTTTTAATGTCACTAGATGGATCACGCTGTATAGGTAAGTAAGTGGACGTATCAGCCAGCTGAGTCAATATCTCGGAAGTATAATAGCTTTTATTCATCACAACTAAGGCTCCACCTTTATCGGCTGGTTTGATAACTATTGAGGTATTATTTTTAAGGGACTGTAAAGCCTGTGATTCACCTGGAGTTAAATTATTTTTGATGTGAAACTCTCCATTTTTGACTCTATCAGTAAACCTATCAATATCAGATTTAACCAGCGAGATAAAGGTCTCAGCCGGATGGTAAGTCCGTGGTGGCATAAAACTGCTGGGAATTGTAATATTCAAATCACGGAAAGAGAACTGTGGTTCTTGTGTACTTGAGATAGTAGGACTACAGTCATGAGATGGTTGATTGAAGTGTACTTTCAATCTAACAGATCTATAGAATTTGTTCAATTCTTGTTCTAACCGAAAAGTGTCAAAATTTGGTGTGGGACAGAAACTTAAACCTTTTTGTAATACAGTGGATTTGAGGGGGGATAAGGTATAGGAGGAGATATTGAGAATGAGGTCCGTCCTACCTGGGATCTCGTGGACATCCTCTCTCCGGGATGTGTATCCCCTCTTCCCCCTCCTCGTCTTTTTTGGAAGGTGCGTCGTGGTCGGAAAAAAGACGTACTTTGTGATTCCATCTCACTGCCTGAACTGGCTGAGGATGAATAATCCGTCCTCATTGGAAAACGTCTTCGTGGAGCTATTTCGTCACAGCGCCACCTGTAGACTTGGCCACGTTTATAGTCCTCTTCGTCTCTGGTGAATTTGTTCCGTTTACGTTCCTGCAAGGTTTTTTTGTATTCCAAAATGGTCGAATCCATTTTGGATTTCATATTATTCAAATCAGCGGGAGAAAAAGTATTAGCAAGTTGTCCTTCAATGGTAGAAATTTGTTTAGAAATGGTATCCAATTCTTTATGCAAATAATCGATGGTTAAAGTCATAAGATCATAAGAACATTTGTTCAATATTTGCTCAAAGATGGTAAAAAAATCAGCATTATCTGAAAAAAGTGTTGGGCGTAATGAAACACGCAAGCCTCGTGGGATACGCTTCACCTTATAGTATTCTGCCAAAGTAATGACATGTAGTTCTAGGGCCGTTTGCCGTTTCAATTCGCGTTCATAATCTTTGGTCCTAGTTTCTTCACTCAGAGTAAAGAGAAATTGGCCTGTAGTCGTTACCCGTGAATGTATAGATGAAGTTTGTTCGTCATTGTATGAGAAAGTGATGGAAGACATTCTTCACTTGAAAAATTGGTACTGTAGGAGCTCAGATCCCAAAAATATCAATGTAATTTTCCAAAAAATGGTCTGGCTCACTAATATGGTGCTCAGGAGAAAAATTAGTCCATATGTAGAAAAAGCTCCGGCACACAATGATGTATCAATTAATATTTTATTTTCATAAATTGATAATTCAGATATAGATAGATGACGTTTCGGCTGATGCCTTCTTCACAACTGAAATTCATATAACAAAATAAAGTATAACAAGAGAAAATCAGTACCAATATTCATTCATATTTCATATTAATAACTATCAAGTGAATCATAACTTGATATAATAAATTTTCCTTTTTACCTAAATGATGTATTGAATAATATCTGAGAAGAACATCAGACGCATGTAATCATTTATATCTGGAAAAATAATACCAATGCCCACATTTCAGGAATCATAGAAATCATAAGGATACCCTAATATATACTTTAGAATAAATATCATATCTATTGTTTATATTATAAAGCGTATCACTACTGTCAGTCTATAGACTTCACCTGGGCATAAACCCAATCAATAATGGAAATAAGAAACAAGAAACATCTTTACCTTCATTTTGAAAAGACAATATATAATCATAATGCCCAACGGGGAGGTGATTATGGTGTTGGACCGCTATAAGGCTAAAAAATAAAGTAAAAGAATTGCTATCAGAATATCAGAAAAAATTCCGATTGAAAACGCATAAATAATGTTATTATAGGTCCAGAGTGACAAAGTGCCGCTCAAAAAGGGGTTAACAGAGGAGATGAACGTGACATACCTGTTTAGCCGAGGATCAGCGGTGAAGTGAAGTGAAGTGGCCGTGCTGGGGTTTAAATGTGCTGGAGGGGCGGGCATAATTAAATAATTTCCTGTGTTTCTTACTTCCATTATTGATTGGGTTTATGCCCAGGTGAAGTCTATAGACTGACAGTAGTGATACGCTTTATAATATAAACAATATATATGATATTTATTCTAAAGTATATATTAGGGTATCCTTATGATTTCTGATTCCTGAAATGTGGGCATTGGTATTATTTTTCCAGATATAAATGATTACATGCGTCTGATGTTCTTCTCAGATATTATTCAATACATCATTTAGGTAAAAAGGAAAATTTATTATATCAAGTTATGATTCACTTGATAGTTATTAATATGAAATATGAATGAATATTGGTACTGATTTTCTCTTGTTATACTTTATTTTGTTATATGAATTTCAGTTGTGAAGAAGGCATCAGCCGAAACGTCATCTATCTATATCTGAATTATCAATTTATGAAAATAAAATATTAATTGATACATCATTGTGTGCCGGAGCTTTTTCTACATAAGGTATCCATCCACAGACAGCTGTTTTGGGGTATTGCCCCTCATCAGTGTGAAGTAGGATTCTGGCTAGATGTGAGCAAATGCCTAGTAGACCAGCAAGACAAAACAATCACTGATCTCGGGGAGACCAGTCAGAGAAAACACTGCCGACAGCCAGCAAAGGCGCTCAACACAGTGAAATCCTTGGTGCATTAAATCAAAAAAGTTACATGGAACCTCTGTTAGTAGTTTCAACACAGAAAATAGTCAGATATCCCTCTGGGAAGGACCTAGCTAAGGAGTGGCTCTTATTAGGAAACCACCATAACAAGTGGCCCTTTTAGTCAATATCCAACTCGTTGACGAATTTAAAAATATGACAAGGGAAATACCAAGGCCAGGTATCTATCCACAGACAGCTGTTTTGGGATATTGCCCCTCATCAGTGTGAAGTAGGATTCTGGCTAGGTGGGAGCAATGCCTAGTAGACTAGCAAGACAAAACAATCACTGATCTCGGGGAGACCAGCCAAGAGAAAACACTGCCGGCAGCCAGCAAAGGCGTTCAACTCAGTGTGCGCCTAGGATTTCACTAGACCTCCCGCCGGGTCATACAACCAACTGATGTGCTGTAGCTGGGCTGCCGCGAAGTAAACCCATAGATTCGGGACTGCCAACCCACCAGATCTCTTGTCTCTTTGCAGCGTTTCCAACCGTATTCTAGGCACCATTCTACCCCAGATTAGTTCCCGGAAGAGATTATTTACCCTATGAAAATCTCTCTAATGTATCCAGACTGGTGAATTGTGAAGAACATACAAGAGTTGTGGTATTCAAATAATTTTTATCAGATTTGCGTGTCCCACTACCGACAACAGCAACTTGACCTAAGCATGTGACTTGTTTTGAAACTTTTTAACGATCGGCACAAGGTTCAAGTTTTCATTTTTTTCTATATTCATGGTGATGTTGATTCCTAAATATTTGACCAGTGTCACCACATCTAGCCCTGCACTTGCATAGATTGGAAAATCATTGCTATCCACCGGGAGCAGAGCTGACTTATGCCAGTTAACTAAACCAGAGTATGTCCCAAACTCTCTAATCACATCCATCGCTATCTTTAGACCCAATGAAGCATTGGCCAGAAATAGTAGCTTGTCATTGGCTTACAGGACTACCTTTTCCTTCACCCCCCCTCTACGGAAGCTCACTATCCCAGGATGATTCCAAATAATCGCCACTAGAGTTTCTATTGCCAGAGCAAAGAGCAAGGGGGTAATCGGGCAACACTGTCTTGTGCCACTTTTTAATGCAAACCCCAGAGACAGCCCCCCTGTTACGGGGGGCTGTCTGATAATAACCGAAAGGAGTATCAGACAGTCAGGGTCCACCGTGCAAAGACTTTGCTGCAGACTATGGCAGAGTGCAATACCTCTGTTAACTCACAGAAGGATATAATAAGTAAGTAAATATAATAAGTAAAGCAATTCTTCCCTTACTTGGAGGGTGTGTGGAATGATCTCTGTTAATAATCACAGAGACAAAGGCAATGTGTGCGAAATGGCACCTACCTAGGTCCGCTCTTCTAGTGGTGCAAAAGAGACGAACAGCAGCATAAGCCGCACAAAGCTCCTACCTGCGTTCGCTCCACTAGTGTGCGAGGACACGAACCACTAGATATGGCACCTGCCTAGGTCCGCTCTTCTAGTGGTGCAAAAGAGACGAACAGCAGCGTAAGCCGCACAAAGCTCCTACCTCTGTTCGCTCCCCTAGTGTGCGAGGATACGAACAACTGCCAGACGCAGTATAAGGAACGTTACCCTAGCGGCAACGTCCACCTACGAGTAGAATCACAAGGCCCAGCCAGACCATGTGCCTCAGGCACCTGCCTATGTCCGCTCCCCTAAGAGGTAAGGATACGGACAGCAGCCGAAGCTGTAAGGTATAAGAACGCTACCCTGCCGGTAGCGCTCACCTAGCATAGACAGAGGAATGCCTAGAGGAACGCGCACAGAGCGTCTACTCATATGCATGAACCAAGAGGACTGAGCACCATGCGGCGTGTGTCAGGGTCTTATATAGACTCTGTGCCTCATCCAAGATGGAGGACACCAGAGCCAATCCGCTGCCAGAACGACAGGAGTGACGTCATGCTGGCCTATCACCGAGCAAGACGTCACAAGCACATGACCAGCGACCAATCGGCATAGAAGGTGTCAGAGACATGTGACCTCGTGTCAGCGATGATGTCACCCGCACATGTGCAATGGCTCCAAGATTGGACTTAGTCTCCGGCGCTCGCACATGTGCAGTAGCAAGAAATCTGGACTTAGTCTCCAGCGCTCGCACATGTGCAGTAGCAAGAAATCTGGACTTAGTCTCCAGCGCTCGCACATGTGCAGTAGCAAGAAATCTGGACTTAGTCTCCAGCGCTCGCACATGTGCAGTAGCAAGAAATCTGGACATAGTCTCCAGTGCTCGCAGCAACCGTAACACCCCCCATTCACTCTAACCCTAGCCCTAGAACTACCATAATGCAGCTTGAACCAAGAGATAAAGGTTGCCCCCAGACCGGCTCTATCTAGTTCAGCCCATAAGTATTCCCACTCAACTGAGTCGAAATCCTTAGTGGTATCAAGAGAGCACACAACCCTATCCCCTGCATTGTCCACTGGTAGTTGGAGATTAAGATATACAGTGGAACCTCGCTTAACGAGTAACCCAGTTAACGAAAATTTCGCTTAACAAGCAAACCTTTCTGTAAATTTGTAACTTGGTTTACGATAAAGCTTTGCTGTACGAGCAAAATACTCACCGCACACACTTCCAATTCTGTACATCCACCGTGCTCTGACCCGCTCTTGCAGTCCACACAAACGCACATAAGCATGCACAAAACACACACAAAGAAACACGCACGCACACACATACAGTATTATGCTCACCTTACCTTCCATTCCATTGCCGGCCGCATGGTTCTTGTAGTTCGCCGGTACATTGCGACGAGGGAGGAATCCTCGCGGCAAACTACAAGACCCAGGAGGCCGGCGATGGAATGGAAGGTAAGGTGAGCATAATATGTGTACCTTCTGTTCCATCGCCGGCCTCCTGGGTCTTGTAGTTCGCCACTCCAGGGTGTGTATTGGTAAGCATCGCGATGAGGCAGTAACTTCCCCTGTCAGCCGCTACTCAAAGGCAGCGCGCTGACCAATCAGAGGCAAGCAGCTCCTGCCTTTGACGTCAGCACTCTGGGTGCGGAAGTTCCTCCCTCATCGTGATGGTTACCCGATACACAGCCCGTACTAGCAAACAGCAAGTCCCAGGAGGCCGGCGATGGAACAGAAGGTAAGGTGAGCATAATATGTGCGTGTGCATGCGTGCTTGTGTGTGTTTGTGGGAGTTTGTGTGTGTTTGTACGTGTTTGTGCATGTGTAGAATGGCACAATAGGGGATCAGTATGGGACATTTAACAAGTTGTGGAACGAATTGTCTGCTTTGCAATGATTTCCTATGGGAAATCTTGCTTTGCTGAATGAGTAACTTGGTTAACAAGCACACTCCTAGAATGGATTGTTCTCGTTAACCAAGATTCCACTGTAATCTATGGATATTTATCACAGTTGATCTGGCAGGCATGAACCCAGATTGAACCATATGCATAATATGAGTGATTACATTACTTAATCTTGTAACCAATACCTTGGCTAAAATTTTTATGTCAGTAGACAGCAAAGACATAGGCCTGTACAAATCTGGGAGAAGAGGGTCCTTGCCAGGCTTAAGAATCACCTCTATCACCGCTTCCTGCATAGATTGGGACAGGGACCCCTCCATGATCACTTTCTGAAACGTAGTCAGCAACTGACGAAGCAACACATCACCATTTTTTGTTATAATTTTCCGAAGGCAATCCATCTAACCTCGGTGACTTGTTGTTGGCCATGGATACCACCGCCAGTTCCACCTCATCCAGCTGTATTGCCTTATTTAAATAGTCCCTATCCACATCCAACAATGTGGGTAGAGGAATTCCATTAAGATACGAATATACATGCGCCCTGGACTTCTCGATTCCAGAACCATACATCCCTTCATAATAATCTGCAAACACTGTTAGAATATCCTGCGGTTGATTAAGTATGTTGTCTTCTCTGTTGCTAATGGTCCCTATGGATGAAGATCCCAAGTGTGCTCACGCAATTAGGGCTAGCAAATGCCCGGCCTTTTCCCCCCTCTTCAAAAAACTCTGTCTAGAAAACAAGTTTACTTTTAGTCGTTTCCGTCATGTAAGCATCATATGCAGCGCGTGCTCCCTTCCATTCCGCCAAATCCTCCCCTGACCAGACAAAATGTTCCTTTGTGATTCTTACCCTTTCGTGCAGGAAGACTCCAAACTGACGCGTTTTTGTTTTAGATCAGCTAATTTCCTGTATTAATATTCTACCTAAAAAAGCCTTCATAGATTCCCAGACGATGGTCTGCGAAGCCGAACCAGTGTTGTTCTTGAAAGATGTACAATAGCTTTCTCTACCAATTGAGTATCTATAACTTGAAGCCAGAATGGATTCATAGACCACACCGTCTGAGATCTAGCAGGGTCAGTCGGGCAAGAGGCAAAATTTCATAATTAGGGGAGAGTGGTCTGACAGCAGCCTGGGCAAGTATTCAATTCTTTTTATCAAGGGTATGATGCATTTTGACTGGCTATATGGGAAAGAGTATTGTGGGATGTGGAATGGCAGGAAAATTGTCTATCCTTCGGATGGCAGCTACGCCATAGATCTATGAGGGAAAGTTCAGGTAGCAGACCCCCAAATTTAGATCTCAGGTCTGATGGATGTACAATGTTATTAAAATCTAACATGCAAAGGACCATTGCACCCGCTGCATTATCTATATATTTTATCACTATGCTCAAAATAGTGCTGTTATAGCGGGGCGTGATGTATACTGCCAGTAACAGGTATTCTTTAGTATATAGTTTATAATGTACCGCTACCAATCTACCCTCCACATCTGGCCCCGAGGAAATCAACTCAAATAGTACATTTTTGTGTATTAAGATACTAACCCCTCTGGAGTAACTGGAGAAAGTGGAGTGGAAGCTATGGCTGATCCACTTTTGTCTTAAGCAAGAAGTTTTATTCCTCCTCCAAATGATTTTCCTGCAAGCAAGTCACCCTGGGAATTTGCCCTTGCATATATTCCATGATTGCCATGCGCTTTGTAGCATCCCCCAATCCCCGAACGTTCCATGTTAATATACTAACCTCCCCATCATATTGAGTCACTACATATAATACTAACATCCATCTCAAAAGAAAGCACCTATACGCAGAACTAGGCATATCAAAAAGGAGAAGAAAAACATTAGTGCCGCAAAACAGCTATGTAAATCACATTTCGAGCTTTAGATCACCCTCCATTTCTCCTGAGACCTATGCCAACACCTGCAAAGGGATACATGACATGAATACAACAACAAACACAGTACACAGAAAGTTAACCTTATCAAAACCCTGTACCACTGCTGTCCAATCAAATGAAGAGGGAGGATAATGGGGGGGGGGGGCACCAGTCCATCCTTCAATGGTACTCAGAAGGAAGCAAGTGAAAAAGTCCAAAACTGGGTTACCACTCAAAAACTAACTGCCTTAGGGTTACCACTCAAAAACTAACTGCATGATGTACAGGATAAAATGACAAAATATATGGGACCACTGGGCTGTGGATCATTTTCCTATAATCAAATCAAAGTAGTCAGGCAATAATAAACTAAGAATCACAACTTGTGCATGTAGATTCACTTCAGTTACTGCTGTGGTCTGCGAAGCCATTGGCCATTTTGGTCAATGCAGTGGAGGGTGTCTTAGGATTTTCAAAAAAGGAGACTGATCCCAGAGCAGCAACTCACAGCCGTGCCGGATAAAGCATGAAAAATGGCACCTGTAAAATTTTCAGTTGACGTTTCACATGTACAAATTGTGCTCTGCGCTTGGACACTTCAATAGAGTAGTCGACAAAGAATGAAACCCTGTGGCCATTAACGGATATTTCTTTTTTAGCCCGAGCGGCTATCAGGATAGCATCTTTATCTCTATAATGGAGTAGCTTGATCAATACTGGCCGGGGAGGGGGGGGGGACAGGTAGGACAGTCTGGTAGGGACCCTGTGCGCTCTCTCCACCACATGTAGCCGAGACGCTGTGTTATTGCCTAACAAATTGCGGAACCAGTCCTCAAAATATTCTGTAGGATTATTTCCCTCTGTTTTTTTGGGGATACCTATCACACGCACATTATTTCTCTAGAGCCAGTTTTCAAGATCATCGGCCTTAAGTTGCAGAGACAAAATCTGCTGGTCATGTCTTCAGGAATCCCGGGTCACCTGTGGAAGGGAGTCCTCCAACCCACTGACCCTATCCTCCACCTCTATCATTAGCTTTTTGCAGTCCCTGCCACGTAAAGGATAAATCCTCTCTAATCTGGCTCATCTGAGAGGAAAGGGCTGTCAGAGTGGATCCATATTGTGTTACTGCAGTGAGCACGTCCCTAAGAGTGGGTTCTGGGTCTGCTGGCATCTGTGGTCCTGCTAGAGTCTCCTGACCAGGCGCTGCTGCTCAGGCCCAAACTACACCTCCACTGCATGGTGCCTGGATTGTGTGTGACTGTGGCTCTGCAGCGATACTGCTTTTACCATTGTGCTGGGAGTTGATGGCCTCACAGGAAGCTGCGGTCTCCATGGTGTCCTCCTCTGAGTCTGCATATAAGTGTGCAGTGACGGAGTGGCCGGGGAACACATCCTCCAGGGGTAGAGGATCCTTACGTGCTCCTCTGGCATAACTTGCCAGGCACACGGTACCCTTACTCACTGCGGGGGAGGCCAGCACCATCTTGGATGTCTCCTTCAGCGCCAGCCGTCTCCCGTTTATGCCTGCCCTGTTTTCCAGCCATCCGGGAGTTGCCTCTCGGTCGCCACCACTGCTGCTGGGTATCATGCTACCTGTTCTGTCATATTGCAGATGTGCAGATGCTCAGTGATTGTGGATATAGGCAGTTACATACGGAGCACTGCTGACCTGTGTCCGCTCACATGCCCGTCCAGGTCAGTGCCGGCCTTTTTCTATTATAAGCACCACCTAAAGATCCTCTTTCCGCACGTACTTACACATGGTGAGCTGGACTTTGTCTACTGTGTATAACATTTACAGCCTGATATTAAAATAGGGGGTCTGAATATATTTTTTATATATTTTATATAGAATACATCCCACAAAATGCTACTTTCAATTTCCCCCACTCAGGTGTTATTCTGAAAAAAAGGCTTGCCAAGTTTAGCAAATGTCTAAATCTTTAACATTAAGTATATTCAATGATACAAATAGTGAAATATCCAGCCATAAATAACCTGAAGAGTTTTTATTTTAAAAATCATATCCAAATAACTTTTATTGCATTGGGAATTTTAATATTATAACCTATAATAAATTAGTGTACAGACGTTTAGTGCCTGTAGCCGCCTGCATCGTGGGTAACTTGCAGGGTCAGCATTTTCCTTTTTTGGCCTGTTTAGATTTAAGGGTCTTTATATTTAATGAGTTTACAATTGGATAACACTATGTTCTGTATACCTGAGCAATTGCCTTACATCAAACCATTGATTTTAGTGTTACATTAACGTTTGCAATAAAAACACAGTTATAGGATAAAACTGGAAAAAGATCTAATGAAGTAATGATATTTTACACTGTAGATAAAGCATTCAATTATAGAGCCAACACAATTAAAAAAGTGCAATTTGGTTTTTCTCCATTTAGCAGTCAATAAAGCAGAATGCTACAAGGTTTTAGCAATTTATTCCTCAAATTAATTGTAAGATTTCCTCTAAGCCTCTGGGGAGCTAAGATTAGTACTTTTACTGTTTTATGAACTCCAATTAGTCAGCCATATTAAAAACATTCTCTCACTTTACTTTTACATTTATATTCCGAGTTGGTAAATTGAAATCTGACTTCAGTCCCTGATTGATTGTATGTAGCAGAGATGGGCTTTCTGCTTTATCATTGCCTTCAAACAGCCATCCTAGTAATAAAACTTCAAAATGTCAGAAGATAATGTTTATAAACTCTGGGATGACATGTCTCATGATGCACGAAGCAATCAGTCACTTCCTCCAGATGACCAGATGATAATGATTTATGGTCCCATTTCCATCAATGTATGCCGTTATTGAAGTTATTTTTTTGGCTGTTCTTGCTGCCGTCAAAAACTAATCGATAAATGTCCCCTTTATACGGTGTGATGTATTACAATTTATTAATAACTTTTTGAAACAAAAGCATTTAGTATCTTACAGCAACCAGACATTTGTTTTATTGAGGTGCACATCTTTATTATTTATTAACCTCGGGGACTTTGTTTCTAAGTAATAAATCATATTTCTAAAAAATACGCTTTATATACTTGTATTAAAGAGATTGCTCAGATTTGATAGCCACTTTTTAAACTGTGGTTTTACTAATTTCTCTTAAAACCAGAAAAAAGTTTGGTCTTGCTGTCCTCATTCCCCACAAGTTATATAGTGCAGTAAAATGCTCAGGAACAGCCCAAAATCTCACACATTGTAATTTGACATTCACTATTTTTAAATGTGTAGCTCCATTTCATCAGAATCCAGCCAGCACTATAGATGCTGGAATTTCCTTTACCCACTTCCTTTCCAGCATATGTGTCGCCCAGGGCTATGGAGTACTCGGTCCCGGGCCATATATGTACGGGGGGTGATGTGTCATGGTTGTATAATGGCCGATGCCTGGTTATGTGACCCTGGGGATGATTTTTAAAAGGGGTATATATACAGGGGAGTGAAAGAGTTTGTATTGTGACACAACTTGCGGGTTGCAGTTATGGTGATAGAACCGCCGCTGCACAGTCTGTTACTTCTGGGGCTGATGGTGGTGGCAGCCTGAATGGTAGGCCCTCCGCAAGTAGGGTTGGGCCCCAGGGAGTAAATGTAGGGGTCCGTCGCAGAAAGAAGGGAGACCCCACGATGGGGATGCAGTGCAACTTCTGTTTGCTCACAGTGTTGTTGAGCTGTGGCATTGAGAATGGCTGGTTCAGACCCCTGGTCCCTTTTGTCCCTATGCCGGTGTGGTAACCTGGTAGTCTCTTTTCCGGCACCTCTCAGTTGTTGGTGGGACCCCGTAGCCTGGAGCGTTTGTGGGTCCCTTACTGTCTGTTGGCAGTCTCTCGTCCGTACGGCGGGCAGTGCAAACCCTGTAGGATCAGTGTTCTGTTCCGGTACCTGGCTCAATCTTTACTACTGGTGCCCCTGGATTCTTGGGTCAGTGAGGTCCGTGAAGGTCCCCTCACTGTGCAGGTATTTTTTCAGGTTGCCTGAAGCTGTCACCTGACCTAGGGCCCTGTGCCCTGTCGGTGCTCTGGTTCCAGAGGTACCTGGCTGTACCGTCCCTGGCAACCACTCTCCTTGCCACCTAGGTCACTTTTACACAACCCTACTGGACTCTCCTGTCTGACTGTCTTAGTGTCTGTCTGTCCCATCCCACCAGGCTGCCATCTAGTAAACTGTACTGGCTCCACCTCTGGGTGGCCATCCATTTGGTCCCCGACTAGTCAGTCATCCCTAATGGGGAGTGGGAAACTGGGGATGTTATGTGTTTTGGTGGTACCAACATTGGTCTTCCAGGTCCCTGGGGGTATACAGTGCATCTTTGTCAGGATGCAGTACCTAGTAGTGCCCTGAGGGGTTCAGGGTCGCTACACATACATTGCAGATACCGTTGTCTGATAGATTGCTTGCCCCAAACATGAAACCCAGTTCTCTTATGCCTGTGAACAGTAAGCATGAGCAGGGAGACAAAGACTTGCCTCCTATTCTTGCAGTTTCTCTGTTGTTAGAGATGAAGTAAAGATCAACTCATGAGAACCACAGTGTATATGATAATTTTCCTTTAAATTGTACTTATTATTTTACCTAAAACCAGAATAAAACTTGGCATTGCTGCCCTTATCCCTCAAAACAAGTTAAAACAACTATTAGTGCACACACCTGTCTACAGTTAGGTCCAGAAATATTTGGACAGTGACACAATTTTCGCGAGTTGGGCTCTGCATGCCACCACATTGGATTTGAAATGAAACCTCTACAACAGAATTCAAGTGCAGATTGTAACGTTTAATTTGAAGGTTTGAACAAAAATATCTGATATAAATTGTAGGAATTGTACACATTTCTTTACAAACACTCCACATTTTAGGAGGTCAAAAGTAATTGGACAAATAAACCAAACCCAAACAAAATATTTTTATTTTCAATATTTTGTTGCGAATCCTTTGGAGGCAATCACTGCCTTAAACATTGTCACCAGATTTCAGCTCAGGAGACACAAAGAGTGTATATATGCATATTAATAAATTCAATAACTTCTTTTAGGATAAAACCCAAACTTTATTGAACAGTCAAATATACAAATATTAAAATTAAACAGGGAGACACACCTTGTTGAAGGACGGTTATAAGCCCCTATTCTATACACACATCAGTATTGATCATCAGATATAAAGTCAAGAACACTAATTTTTTATTTATTATTTATACACCCAATCAATTATAGTTAATCTAGGATCGATATTATTGCCTAGGTATTAGTGCTATACAGCTGCAGTATACTGCTACTTTTATTTCAATTCTATGCAGCACTCCAAAAAGGTCAAAATAATTCCATTCACCTGACACCATGAATTGTCATAGCTTGCACATAGACAGAGGCACAGACGGCAACGCGTCAGATGGATTTTTTTATATTATTGTTATAACCATACAGACACTGCTTTATCCTTGCGTTTAGGTCAAGTGCCTACAATTCACAGATTTAATTTACACGCGTGGATAAGTCAGTTATTGAATAGTATATCATTCCTATTGAACTTATATTCAGATCGATGCGCTGTCATCAGTGCACTCACACCATGTGCATCTACTACCCCAAAAGAGTTGCAAAAGCATGTATAGATGTTACAAAAAATAATTTTTTAGTTTTTTAGTTGTTATATCGCATCGTGGACGTGCATCTTTAAATACTGGTACACATGTATATTTGTAGATATATTTTTTTCAGATATATTCAGTATATTAGTTTATATTTAAATCTTAATATCTACAAAATCATGCATGGTTTCAATGAATTAAAAAAAAAAAAAAAAAAAAAAAAAAAACAAACATATGTCCAGTTATAATCACAACATTGCAGTCCAGCTACATATAGTTCATATTCCCAATGCACCTCCACGTTGCTTTATTACCAATAAATTATAGTTAATCTAGGATCGATATTATTGCCTAGATATTAGTGCTATACAGCTGCAGTATACTGCTATTTTTATTTCAATTCTATGCAGCACTCCAACAGGGTCAGAATAATTCCATTCACCTGACACCATGAATTGTCATAGCTTGCACATAGACAGAGGCACAGACGGCAGCGCGTCAGATGGATTTTTTTATTATTGTTATAACCATACAGACACTGCGTTATCCTTGCGTTTAGGTCAAGTGCCTACAATTCACAGATTTAATTTACACGCGTGGATAAGTCAGTTATTAAATAGTATATCATTCCTATTGAACTTATACTCAAATCGGTGCGCTGTCATCAGTGCACTCACACCATGTGCATCTACTACCCCTAAAGAATTGCAAAAGCATGTACAAATGTTACAAAAAAATAATAATTTTTTAGTAGTTATATCGCATCGTGGACGTGCATCTTTAAATACTGGTACATATGTATATTTATAGATATATTTTTTTCGATATATTCAGTATATTAGTTTATATTTAAATTTTTATATCTTCAAAATCATGCATGGTTTTAATGAATTAGAAAACATATGTCCAGTTATAATCACAACATTGCAGCCCAGCTACATATAGTTCATATTCCCAATGCACCTCCACGTTGCTTAACCACCAATAAATTTGCAATACACAGAAAATCACAAGCATAGCCAAATGCTGCAATAAACCGGGCTAGCCGCCATTGTATTAATTGGAATATACCAAATACACCTGTCCACAATCAAGAAGCGTGCATATATATCTAGCTGCATATAATTTTATATTTCCAAGACACATCTACGTTATCTAATCACTAGAAAATTTACAGCATACATATAGTCGTATACAAGACCAAATGCTAAAAATAAACTGAAATAGCCACTATTGTATTCATTTGAAATATAGCAAATACATATATTCACAGTCACCAAGCATATATAAATATCTAGTGGTAAAGCTTAATTTAAACAAGTGTGCCTGTGAAAAAAGCCATATTTGCTAAATAGCAAGGATATATAGTTGTTTTTAAAGCACATATACCAAACTGACGTGAATTCATTTACCTGAGTGTGGGGCAACCCGTCCTTCCACCTTTGACGTACGTTTCACTAATGCTTCTTCAGAAAGCAACGTGCGTCAAAGGTGGAAGGACGGGTTGCCCCACACTCAGGTAAATGAATTCACGTCAGTTTGGTATATGTGCTTTAAAAACAACTATATATCCTTGCTATTTAGCAAATATGGCTTTTTTCACAGGCACACTTGTTTAAATTAAGCTGTACCACTAGATATTTATATATGCTTGGTGACTGTGAATATATGTATTTGCTATATTTCAAATGAATACAATAGTGGCTATTTCAGTTTATTTTTAGCATTTGGTCTTGTATACGACTATATGTATGCTGTAAATTTTCTAGTGATTAGATAACGTAGATGTGTCTTGGAAATATAAAATTATATGCAGCTAGATATATATGCACGCTTCTTGATTGTGGACAGGTGTATTTGGTATATTCCAATTAATACAATGGCGGCTAGCCCTGTTTATTGCAGCATTTGGCTATGCTTGTGATTTTCTGTGTATTGCAAATTTATTGGTGGTTAAGCAACGTGGAGGTGCATTGGGAATATGAACTATATGTAGCTGGGCTGCAATGTTGTGATTATAACTGGACATATGTTTTCTAATTCATTAAAACCATGCATGATTTTGAAGATATAAAAATTTAAATATAAACTAATATACTGAATATATCGAAAAAAATATATCTATAAATATACATATGTACCAGTATTTAAAGATGCACGTCCACGATGCGATATAACTACTAAAAAATTATTATTTTCTTGTAACATTTGTACATGCTTTTGCAATTCTTTAGGGGTAGTAGATGCACATGGTGTGAGTGCACTGATGACAGCGCACCGATTTGAGTATAAGTTCAATAGGAATGATATACTATTTAATAACTGACTTATCCACGCGTGTAAATTAAATCTGTGAATTGTAGGCACTTGACCTAAACGCAAGGATAACGCAGTGTCTGTATGGTTATAACAATAATAAAAAAATCCATCTGACGCGCTGCCGTCTGTGCCTCTGTCTATGTACAAGCTATGACAATTCATGGTGTCAGGTGAATGGAATTATTCTGACCCTGTTGGAGTGCTGCATAGAATTGAAATAAAAATAGCAGTATACTGCAGCTGTATAGCACTAATATCTAGGCAATAATATCGATCCTAGATTAACTATAATTTATTGGTAATAAAGCAACGTGGAGGTGCATTGGGAATATGAACTATATGTAGCTGGGCTGCAATGTTGTGATTATAACTGGACATATGTTTTTTTTTGTTTTTTTTGTTTTTTTTTAATTCATTGAAACCATGCATGATTTTGAAGATTTTAAGATTTAAATATAAACTAATATACTGAATATATCTGAAAAAAATATATCTACAAATATACATGTGTACCAGTATTTAAAGATGCACGTCCACGATGCGATATAACAACTAAAAAACTAAAAAATTATTTTTTGTAACATCTATACATGCTTTTGCAACTCTTTTGGGGTAGTAGATGCACATGGTGTGAGTGCACTGATGACAGCGCATCGATCTGAATATAAGTTCAATAGGAATGATATACTATTCAATAACTGACTTATCCACGCGTGTAAATTAAATCTGTGAATTGTAGGCACTTGACCTAAACGCAAGGATAAAGCAGTGTCTGTATGGTTATAACAATAATATAAAAAAATCCATCTGACGCGTTGCCGTCTGTGCCTCTGTCTATGTGCAAGCTATGACAATTCATGGTGTCAGGTGAATGGAATTATTTTGACCTTTTTGGAGTGCTGCATAGAATTGAAATAAAAGTAGCAGTATACTGTAGTCGTATAGCACTAATACCTAGGCAATAATATCGATCCTAGATTAACTATAATTGATTGGGTGTATAAATAATAAATAAAAAATTAGTGTTCTTGACTTTATATCTGATGATCAATACTGATGTGTGTATAGAATAGGGGCTTATAACCGTCCTTCAACAAGGTGTGTCTCCCTGTTTAATTTTAATATTTGTATATTTGACTGTTCAATAAAGTTTGGGTTTTATCCTAAAAGAACTTATTGAATTTATTAATATGCATATATACACTCTTTGTGTCTCCTGAGCTGAAATCTGGTGACAATGTTGTAAGTGTCTAAATTGAGTGATGCTTCTTATTTTGAAGTTGGGACTTATGTGTTAATTAATCACTGCCTTAAGTCTGGAACCCATGGACATCACCAAACGCTGGGTTTTCTCCATCTTAATGCTTTGCCAGGCCTTTACAGCCGCAGCCTTCAGGTCTTGCTTGTTTGTGGGTCTTTCCCTCTTAAGTCTGGATTTGCGCAAGTGAAATGCATGCTCAATTGGGTTAAGATCTGGTGATTGACTTGGCCATTGCAGAATGTTCCACTTTTTTGCACTCATGAACTGCTGGGTAGCTTTGGCTGTATGCTTGGGGTCATTGTCCATCTGTACTATGAAGCGCTGTCCGATCAACTTTGCGGCATTTGGCTGAATCTGGGCTGAAAGTATATCCCGGTACACTTCAGAATTCATCCGGCTACTCTTGTCTGCTGTTATGTCATCAATAAACACAAGTGACCCAGTGCCATTGAAAGCTATGCATGCCCATGCCATCACGTTGCCTCCACCATGTTTTACAGAGGATGTGGTGTGCCTTGGATCATGTGCCGTTCCCTTTCTTCTCCAAACTTTTTTCTTCCCATCATTCTGGTACAGGTTGATCTTTGTCTCATCTGTCCATAGAATACTTTTCCAGAACTGAGCTGGCTTCATGAGGTGTTTTTCAGCAAATTTAACTCTGGCCTGTCTATTTTTGGAATTGATGAATGGTTTGCATCTAGATGTGAACCCTTTGTATTTACTTTCATGGAGTCTTCTCTTTACTGTTGACTTAGAGACAGATACACCTACTTCACTGAGAGTGTTCTGGACTTCAGTTGATGTTGTGAACGGGTTCTTCGTCACCAAAGAAAGTATGCGGCGATCATCCACCACTGTTGTCATCCGTGGACGCCCAGGCCTTTTTGAGTTCCCAAGCTCACCAGTCAATTCCTTTTTTCTCAGAATGTACCCGACTGTTGATTTTGCTACTCCAAGCATGTCTGCTATCTCTCTGATGGATTTGTTCTTTTTTTTCAGCCTCAGGATGTTCTGCTTCCCCTCAATTGAGTGTTCCTTAGACCGCATGTTGTCTGGTCACAGCAACAGCTTCCAAATGCAAAACCACACACCTGTAATCAACCCCAGACCTTTTAACTACTTCATTGATTACAGGTTAACGAGGGAGACGCCTTCAGAGTTAATTGCAGCCCTTAGAGTCCCTTGTCCAATTACTTTTGGTCCCTTGAAAAAGTGGAGGCTATGCATTACAGAGCTATGATTCCTAAACCCTTTCTCCGATTTGGATGTGAAAACTCTCATATTGCAGCTGGGAGTGTGCACTTTCAGCCCATATTATATATTAAATTGTATTTCTGAACATGTTTTTGTAAACAGCTAAAATAACAAAACTTGTGTCACTGTCCAAATATTTCTGGACCTAACTGTATGTCCAGACATTGCCCTGATACTATTGCTCAGTAACAAGTCATCCATATTAGATAGGTGATTCTGTTTCCTTGACATTTTGCTAGCACTAAAAGTGTTGGAACTTTCTGTAATGTTCACTGCTGAGAATTTTACTGTGACTAGCGAAGGTGGACCTACCGGACCACGTGAACCCTTGTCCTACCCTCTTGTAGGGTAGAAGACTGGGACTGTGGCAACTGATCCCTAGGACAGGGGCGGACACAGAAGCAGGCAGGACAGAGCCTCAAGTGCAAACAGGGACCATCTGGGTGGCTCAAAGCAGACAGTAAAGGCAGGACAGACATGCAGAGTCTCTAGCACTAGCAGGGCAGGACGGGCATTCAAAGTCACTAGCACCAACAGGGCAGGATGGACTGGTAACAGGTGGCAATAGGCAGGATGGGGTGGGACCAGGTGCAGGCAGGAACAGGACTGGGACCAGGTGCCAACAGGCAGGGTCGGCTTGAACCAGGTGCAGACAAGAACAGGACTGGAACCAAGTGCCAACAGGCAGGACAGGCTGGAACCAGGTACAGAGAAGACAGATACAGGACGGGACCAGATGGGATGGGAAGGACAGGGTGACCTAACAACTAACTAGACAAAACTCAACTAAGTAAACACACGGTGTTTAACAGGCTGAACAGACAACTCCCCTAGTTGAAGCATGCTTTATATACTCAGTGCCTCTCAGCGATAGGCTGAGAGGCACTTCCTAGGAGTGGCACACTGGTCCTTTAAGAGAGAGGCAGCAGCAGTTGCGCACTCCCTAGGAGTGCTCCCAGAGATCCTATGACGTGTGCACAGACTTTGGGATGGGGAAGGAGGAAGCGCCCACATCGAGTAGCACAGGGATATCTTGCAGCATAGAGGAAGCTGGGTGTGGCGGTAAGAGCTTCCTTGAGGAGGCGGGAGCAAGGAGTGCAGGGACACAGCGCTATACTTTATTTTCCCTCACTTCACAAAGTACATTGTATTTGCCAGAGGTGTATCTAGGCTATCCAGCACCCGGGGCAAGAATTCAGTTTAGCGCCCCCCCACACCAAGCAGTTTGGGTGGTCATCATGTGACCAATCATTCATATGTGATTTGCACATTTATAGTGAGGTGATGACAAGCTTCTTTTAATAATTCTCTCAATGTTCAATGAGAAACACAGAAAGAAAAGCCAGTTGTGAAATGCAAGTATGAAAATCACATATGAGTGGAGTGGCCATTTGGTGACTGCTGGACCCAGCAAGCAGAGCTGAATCCTGACAGTGAGTATATTACAAGCTGTTAGAACTGAGGATACTACACTGCTTAATTTTATAGGGGTTGTCCAGGTTTAAGATGAAAGTCTGCAGTGACTCTATTCGTGACTTCAAGCAACTGAAATCTTACAACGCATGCTCTGCACACTTTTAGGATTCTCCGGTGTCAGTGACGAGAGTGGACGATCATGTGAGCACAAGTAAGAGATTTGTATACTCCTGGCCACATTCTGATTTGATGTGTCCTGCCTCAGTCAATTCATTTTCATTGAGCATGTCTGTTCAGCACGTGACCACATCTATGTAAATCTCATACTTGCAGCTTCATAACCTCCCATTCTCACCGCCGGAACCAGAGAATCCTGACAGCATGCAGTGTGTGCACTGTGAGAAGTCTGCAGTCACATAAAGTGACACATAGTGACTGCAGGCTCATCACAAACCTGGACAACCTCTTTAATGCTCCTAACAGCATAAATAAAAACATAGTAACCCTTAACTTGTCAGATGGCACAAGACTTTATTAAAGAGATTGTCTATTACTTTAACATTGATGGCCTTTCCTTAGGATAGGTCACCAATGTCTGATTGGTCGCGGTCCGACTCCTGGTACCCCAGCCAATCGCCTGTTCTAGGTGGCATGCCGGGGGTGGCATGTGGCCAGAAGTGCTCAGTTCTGGATCTGCTCAATCTTCTGATCAGTGGCATCAGCCTTCTATTACAATGAATGAGGCGAATGTGCGGTACCTGGCCGCAGATACAATCAGAGGATGGAGCAGATTCAGAAATAAGCATTTCAGGCCACTTGAACCAAGAACAGCTGATCAGTAGGGGTCCCATTGCGCTCACATCAGAAGCAATGTGCAAGTGGGACTAAGACCTAATGATGGTACATAGTCAATATCACAAATAAACATTTACATTCAAGTACCTTATAGATGATGTTGTCTCTGAGTCATTTTTTTCTATTCTTCATCTTGTCCTGAGCCATGATGACTTTTCACATTCACATTTCGTCTCTGCAGACTTCCATCTTCTCCAGTCTTCCCCAGCACATCCCGGCACGATGCCCCTAAAAATAGCAGAATGATTATAATACTCCTATTTAAAAAATATCTGCCCTACACTGTACCCCAGAATAAATAATGGCCCCTCACTGTGTTCTCTGCACAAAATATGATCCACAGTGTCCATCTTATGATACATGCTCTCCACACTGCCCTCTCCTTTCCATACTGAGCCCACTCTTCACACTGTCCTTTACACTGTGTCCCCCTATATTGCCCAGTCTTTATACTGTGCTCTCTCATCACACACCCATCCTCACTATGACCTCATACTGTACCCACAAGCTATTCCCTCTCCATACCGCCCCACCCGCCACTACCCAGTCTATTCTGTGCTCCCTTATATTTTTCTCATCTCTTACTGTCTTCTCACTACCTACAGTGTGTCCATATACTTTTACCCCTCACTCCCCATACCATGTCGTTCTTTATTCTGTGTCCTAAAAATGTATTTCCTGTTTGCTCCCCATTCCCCCCAATTGCTCCACATACGATGTCTATATACATTCCCCCCTCACCCTCGCTCCCTATACTATGTCTGTATACATCACCTCCCACTCTCTCTCCCCATACATCACCCCTCACCCTCACTCCCTATACTATGTCTGTATACATTACCCCTCACCCTCATTCCCTATACTATGTCTGTATACATCACCCCTCACCCTCTCTCCCTATACTATGTCTGTATACATCACCCCTCACCCTCTCTCCCTATACTGTCTGTAAACATCACCCCTCACCCTCTCTCCCTATACTATGTCTGTATACATCACCCCTCATCCTCTCTCTCCCCATACTGTGTCCACAGATACTTCCCTTTCCCCATCCTCTCTTCCCACCATACTGTGTCCACAGATAGTTCTCTTTCCCCACACTCTCTTCCACATACTGTGTCTACAGATACTGACACTTCCCCACCATCTGTCCCCCATAGTGTTACCACAGATACTACCCCCTCCCCACCCTCTGTCCCCCCATTCTGTGTACATACATAGTTCCCCCCTCACCCATACTGTTCCTCTTCGTTGGTGTCTTCAGCTCCACAGTGGAGCACTTATCAGCGCTCTCTGCCATCTCTGCGCTAAGGCCCTGACTTCCAGGTCAGCAGTGTGATCAGCTGATCTGATCACACTACAGCCGTCGCTCTGACCCAGAAGTCAGGGCTGTGAGCACTGCTTCAATTGTCCTTGCAACTGACAGATAAAACGATAATTGATCAGCTGGGAGCCATGCGCTACACTTCCACTGAGTCTCGGTTGTCAGCTGTTAGGGGCGACAACACACAGATGCCGAGGAGACTCAGACCGCCACATCAGGTGCCTCAACAGCGCCCCCCTGACAGCTGCGCCCAGGGCAGATGCCCCGCCAGCCCCCATAGATACGCCACTGCATTTGCTTTCATCCAGTGGCTTGCCTGCTCGAAACTGAAGACGCCCTTGCTATTATGCCTGTAAGCAGGTTGACAGACAGGGGAACATGAGCAGACACTTGATAAAAGGTAGTGAACAGCCAGTTAGACAGAAGAAGCAACCACATGTGTTTGGCATTTTGTAGTAAGTTTTCAGGCTGGAAACATTCCCTCCTAATGAATGGTATATTGCATTGATTGGTTTTTATTTTGGTAGTCTTTTTTAACCCCTTAAGGACGAAGCCAGTTTTGTACTTAATGCCCAGGCCATTTTTTGCAATTTTATAAAGAAGATGCAGTGGATTCTGCGCCTGCAGTCCATGCTACATTCCTCCTCACATTTGTGCTACTGAGGAAGGTCCAATTTGGGCCGAAAACGTTCTTCAAGCACAATAAATATACTTTTTCATCACACTCTGGGAGTGCCTTGTTACTTCTTATTTTTTGCAATTTTGACCAGTGTCCCTTTATAAGACAATAACTCTGGAATGCTTCAATGGATCCTGGTGATTCTGAGAATGTTTTTTTGTGACATATTGGGCTTTAAGGTAGAGGTAAATTTAGGATGATATGTTTTTATTTTATTTGTGAAAAAATCTGAAATTTGACAAAAAAATTAAAAATTTTGCAATTTTCAAACTTTTAATTTTTGTGCCCATAAACCAGAGAGTTATGTCACACAAAATAGTTAATAAATAACATTTCCGACTTGTCTACTTTAGATCAGCGCAATTTTTGAAACAAAATTTTTTGGGGTTAGGAAGTTACAAGGGTTCAAAGTTCATCAGCAATTTCCCATTTTTTCAACAAAATTTACAAAACCATTTTTTTAGGGACCACATCCCATTTGAAGTGACTTTGAGAGGCCTAGGTGACAGAAAATACCCAAAAGTGACACCATTCTAAAACCTGCACCCCTCAAGGTACTCAAAACCACATCCAACAAGTTTATTAACCCTTCAGGTGCTTCACAGGAACTAAAATAATGTGGAATGAAAAAAAAAACAATTAACACTTTACCTAAAAATGTTGCTTTAGCACTAATTTTCTTACTTTTTCAAGAGGTAACAGCAAAAATTGGACCTCACACTTTGTTACCCACTTTCTTATGAACGCGCTGATACCCCACATGTGGTCAGAAACCTTTGTTTGGGTAAAATGGGAGAGCTTGGAACAAAAGGAGCAATATTTGAATTTTGGAAAGCAAAGTTGGCTGAAACAGATTGCGGGCACCATGTTGCATTTACAGATCCCCTAAGGTACCTAAACAGTAGAAACCCCCCTCATGTGACCCCATTTTGGAAACTAGACCCCTTAAGGCTTCTATTGAGGGGTATAGTGAGCATTTTGGACCCACAGGTACTTCACAGATTTTGATACCGTTACATTGTCATATTGAAAATTGTCATTTTTTTCTCAAAAATGTTGCTTTAGCATCAATGCACTCACTTTTTCAAGAGGTAATCCCAAAAATTTGACCCAAATATTTGTTACCCACTTTTTTATGAGCGCAATGATACCTCACATGTGGTCTGAAACCTTTGTATGGACAAATGGGAGGGCTTGGAACGAAAGGAGCAATATTTGAATTTTGGAAAGGAAATTTGGCTAAAAAAGATTGCGGGCACCATGTCGCATTTGGAGGACCCCTAAAGTACGTAAACAGCAAAAAACCACCACAAGTGACCCCATATTGGAAGCTAGGCCTCTCAAGGAATTTATCTAGATGTTTGGTGAGTACCCTGAACCTCCAGGTGCTTCACAGAAGTTTATAACGTTGAGCAATGAAAATAAAAAAATAAAATTTTACCACAAAATTGTTACTTCAACCAGGTAGCTTTTTTTTCTCAAGGGTAACAGGAAAAAAATCACCATGAAATCACAGCTGCAGAGTGCGAGCAGCCCGCACAGCGTCTCTGAAGGCAAAGCAGGAAGTGGAGCTGTCAGCCGCGCTCTGCACATGTGACTGGCGTGCACTGTGAAGGAGGAGGGGGCCGCGGGGGATCAGCACTCCGACAGGTACGGTGGACACCGGGGAACACCGTGGGGGAATAGGGGGTGACCTGCCAGGGCCTGGGGAGCAGTTTTCTGTCGTATGTGTCATAGCACATGCGACAGAAACCAGAGGAACAGGGTAAATGCGGCCGGCGCGCTGCTGTGCGCGCCGGTGTGCGCGGCGCCATGTTAGATTTTTGGGAGGAAGGGGGGGTGGGGGGACACTTTGGCGACAGCGGGGGGACCGGAGAGGACCGGGGGATGAGATTTATCTCCCATCTGACATGTTTGTTTATGCCAGATGGGAGATAAAGGATTTTTTACCGGCGCGGTCATTTACTGTAAGGTGATCATCGGTAAACGGTGTGTACCGGTAATCACGTGAGCGGGGACCGGAAAATCCGGCCAGAATCATGATCTCCAGGGTCTCAGCTACCCCCGGCAGCTGAGACCCTAGAAGTTTTCCAATTCTGGTGGGCGCTAGACCCTTTTTTCTGACCGCCGTTAAAAAGCGGCGGTTTGGAAGAAGTACCCTAATTTGTCGCCGTTAAAAGGCGTATCGGTGGTCATTAAGGGGTTAATAATCACTTATTTTGTAACTTTTTCTCTAACAGTAAAGCTCCTACCAATATGATTTTTGCCAAAATGGTTCCCATAGGAAGATTCTGTTTTCCATGTTTACACCACCTTAAGGTTAGAAATCAGATATAACATTTCTAAAATCATAACTTCTCTTAACTCACTATTAGTTAATTGGGCAATTGCAATGCTAAACATAGCCTCGATATTTAACACATCTTACTGTCTGGGATAAAACATATACAGTGTAAATAGCAGTATTCTTACAATGGGATTGGGATGAGTCACTACTCGAAGACCTGGGCAATGTTATATTCTTAAAATGAATCTCTCAGCAGGTTTTTGCTACCTCATCTGAAAGCAGCATGATGTAGGCAAAGAGACTCTGAATCCAATGATGTATCACTTAGATTACTGGGTGCAGTCGATGTGACACAATCAGAATTTAGCCATGTAGCAGAGCTGAGAGAGCTGTCCCACCCACACCAGGCTCTCTATAGTGGTTGTACATTGACAGCGAGGTGTCAATCAGAGGGAGGGGTATGCTGAACTGTCGTGCATGTGACATTGTAGTCCGATCAATGATACCTTAAGGCCATGTGCGCACTAGAACTTGAGTTTTCTCAAGGAAAATCCGGACCCTCTTAAAGAATCCCACCCCTGCGGTAAAAAACCTCTCCAAAAACACAACGAAATCTGCATGTAGTTTTGCCGCGGTTTTTCCGCAGGTTGGTCCCTGCGGATTTTTACCATTATCTATTGCAAAAACTGCAGGTACCTGTGGAAAATAAGTGACATGCACATTAATTCCGCAGCGGAAATTCTGCGGGTAAATCTGCAGGTATAAAAAAAGCGCAGTGTGCGCACAGCATTTTTTATACCCATAGGTTTTGCTGGGGAATGACTGGAGAAATGTTAGACATATTTTCTGCAGCAAATACGCGGCAACTCCACGGTAAAATCCGCAGTAAATCCGCAGTTTGCACACATAGCCTAAGTCCTACTTCTGTCCTGCCACTTAAACAAGACTGGCATCCCTAAATTCTCTGTGTTAACACCTATGGCATGCTGTCTTCAGCTTACAAAGCAAAAACCTGCTCAAAAACCCTCTAAAGAATCATACAGTATGTCAGTAGAATTAACACTAGAAGTCCCAGAAATTTCGAGCTCCCCCCTGAAGTCCCAAAAGAGGGTCAAATGACCCTTAGTCCAAACTGACAACTCTGATGGCTCCAATTAGCATCCTTTCATTTGTAAATGTGGCCATTGCCTGAGGAATCTGCAGGGGGCAATTGTGTTGATCCACCTCAACAAAGGTCTTGTAAGAGAGTGTAAACAAAAGAATTCATTCGACCTGTCTCTGGGTTCCAAAGGTAGAAATGTTAAATGACCCTTCTCTGGGACATCTAGTGTTAAGGATCAGGAGTTTGGATGGACAAATAGTTGAAGAATAATGAGGGCATGAAGCAAGACTGTGATCCAAGATCCAAACATGTTCTTCAGAATGACTGTGAAGACACAATTATAGTTCAAAAAAGTATTGACTTTACTTTAGCAGAAATAGTATGACTCATAGCGCCTGATGAATTTCACTGAGTAAAGGGATGATGTAGCATATATAGAAAAGAGCTCACAGAAAAAAATACTACTTATAAAATATAGAACATTTATTTGATAAGCATTACAATAGTTTTAACTTGGAAACCCTAAGCATATAGAGGAATCTGGAAACAATATACATTTCACTGAAGTTCCCTATAAATTCCCCAGGTGCCCTTCCTACCTGTGGAGTTTGGCACCCCAGAGACGCAAGGGATGCCCCCGCTCAATCAAGACTATCCCTCCATTGTCCCTAATAGGCCCTGTAGCTAATAGTGTATTTATCAATATAAAGATAAACCAGATTACCAAGTTACTCAAAATAAATTGTTTGCTACAAGTATAGTAACCAGCAAACAAAAGATACTTTTAGTTATGAGGTGTTAAATCGGTATATACACAAATAGGAGAAGAGGAGCAGGCAAAATGACAGATAAACTAATTAATGGAATTAATATGGAGATACTTTAGTGAGATGATATCTAGATAAAGATCTATTCATTAAGCGCACACTGCTTTTTTTGCTGCGTTTTTGCTTGCTTTTTGGTGATGTTTTGGGTGCAGTTTGTGATCCTAAGGCTATGTTCGCACGTTGCGTTTTTTTCCGCGTTTCTGCAGCGTTTTTGGCAGCAGCGTTTTTGCGCAAAAACGCATGTGTTTTTGTTTTCCAGCATAGTCTATGGGAAAAGCAGAAATCCTGTCTGCACTTTGCTTTTTTTTCAGCAGCGTTTAATTTGCATATTGGTGGTCAAAAACCATGCTGAAAAAGAAGCAGCATGTCAGTTGTTTTTGCCATTTCTGCAGCGTTTCCTTAACATTGGAGTCAATGACAAATGGCAAAACGCATGTTGAAGTGAATATTCTGCGTTTAATGTGCGTTTTACATGCTTTTTACCTGCGTTTTCCTAATCAAAAACGCAGGTGCAGTAGGGAAAGAACCCAGGCACAAACGTCATTACCTACATCACTTCCTTTTTACTATAAATACAGAGTTGAGTATGTTTCAGTGCCTGCTACTATTGTGATTTATCATAATATAAATACTTTGAGCTACTGAAATATAAAATGGCTTGGTTCCAGCGAATGAAGATCGATGTGGCAAAATTAATTGCTATGGTAAGTACATGATTTTTTATCATTTTCATACATATTTATCTTTAATTCTAGTTTTTAACTTATTGCTAAATGCCTTTAAAAATAAACTTAATATTCCTTGACAACTACACAAATTGTTGCAATCCTACAACTAAAGTAATTTGTGTGTTTAACATGTTAGAAATACATACCTTCTTTAATTGTTGGATATGTGCTATGATGTTTGTTTTTTGATTTGGCTACACAAATGTTATAATGATTATGTTAACCTTTAAAATCTTAGAAATTTAGTAATCACTTCATTACAATATTTTGGACTTATGTAACAGGTTGAATCCATGCCATGCCTATGGGATCCTACATGCCCTGAATATATGCAGAAAAACAAGAGGATGGACTGTTGGGGAACAATTTGTGCTGAACTGTTCCCACAATGGAATGAGGCTGATGCAGCCTTACAACATAAAATTGGTATTTTTGTTGTTTAAATTAATTAATTTTTATTTTTACTCTAATTTTTTAAATTAAATTATCCTTTGTGTTTTTTTTTTTCCTTGAAAAATTTAAATAGAGCTTGACGTGCGAAAAAGGTGGCGTTCAGTAAAGGACAGATTTCACAAGCTAAGGAATGAGGGCATGAAAAGTGGCAGTTCACCGAAAAAACCCAATTTCATCTATTATGATGAACTGTCATTTTTATGCACAAGTCGGAAAACTAGAGAGTAAGTATTCATGTAACAGTATGTAAACATTGTTTTATAAAAATAATGTTATCATCACAATAAATTACATTGTATTTAATTGATTTTTATGTTTTCTTTGCCTTCAACAGAACTTCTGGAAATGTAGCAGCAGACACACCTGTTGATGATGAAGAAGGGCAAGAGAGCCTTCATCAACAACACCAGGAAGGGCCATCAGGCAATATCAAACAAATTTTCTCTGAAAATGAAGGGGAGATAGAAATTAATTGTGTCCCTGAAAAATCACCACCTAGACCTACACCAATTACCTCAGGTCCCACAAAATATATAAAGCCAAAAAACAAAAGAAAAACACCAAAAAAATACAATTAGAGGAAGCAGTTATTTGTAACGAAACATTAAAATTATTAAATACTACTGCCCAAGAAGATGACATTGATCATTTTGGCATTAGTATTGCAGGTAGAATTCGAAAAATTAAAGATGTTAAGAAAAAAAATACATGCATGACAGCCATATGTGGGATGCTGAGTTGCTATGAGGAAGAGGGTAGTGATGAGCGAGTACTAAAAAGCTCGGGTGCTCGAAGCTCGGGCCGAGCCTCCCAAGATACTCGTGTACTCGGCCCGAGCAACGAGCCCAATGTTATCCTATGGGAGACCCGAGTATTTTTGTGAAATGACCTCCCGGCAGCATGGAGAAACCCTAAAAATGGCACAAAAGTCTCAGAAGAGTGCTCAAATGACATGGCAACAGCATGGGGAAGACCCCTTGAAGCATTTATCACTCAAAAGTCACAGCTGTGAACAATTTTGTCCGCGTTTTACGCCATTTTTACGGACTCATCAGAAAACCTTCCAAAATGACCCCAAAATGATTTTTCATGGCGGAAATGTTAAGGGCACATACCCAATAGTGAGATAGAGCTGGTGTATGTTACTTTTTGAGATCAATACATGAAAGATTTTACGTGAAAACATTGTGTGGCACTCCGATGTCCCTGAGAAGAGACGTACATGAAGGCCTCTTGAGTCTAATGTGCCCATTTTGAGGAAGTGAGTCTTTGTAGTATTTTCCTTTGCCAGGGCAGTCCTAAATTGTGAGGTTCACCAATGCCCCTGCATACAGACGTGCATGAGGGCCTGTAAACCTGAAGTGCCCATTGTAAGGAAGTGGGTGTATTATAGTATAGCCCTTAGGCAGGGCAGCCAAAAATTGGGAGGCTCCACGTTGTCCCTGGATAGAGACGTGCATGAAGGCCTGTAAACCTGAAGTGCCCATTGGAAGGAAGTGGGTGTATTATAGTATAGCCATTAGGCAGGGAAGCCAAACATTGGGAGGCTCCACGTTGTCCCTGGATAGAGACGTGCATGAAGGCCTGTAAACCTGAAGTGCCCATTGGAAGGAAGTGGGTGTATTATAGTATAGCCCTTAGGCAGGGAAGCCAAACATTGGGAGGCTCCACGTTGTCCCTGGATAGAGACGTGCATGAAGGCCTGTAAACCTGAAGTGCCCATTGGAAGGAAGTGGGTGTATTATAGTATAGCCCTTAGGCAGGGCAGCCAAAAATTGGGAGGCTCCACGTTGTCCCTGGATAGAGACGTGCATGAAGGCCTGTAAACCTGAAGTGCCCATTGGAAGGAAGTGGGTGTATTATAGTATAGCCATTAGGCAGGGAAGCCAAACATTGGGAGGCTCCACGTTGTCCCTGGATAGAGACGTGCATGAAGGCCTGTAAACCTGAAGTGCCCATTGGAAGGAAGTGGGTGTATTATAGTATAGCCCTTAGGCAGGGAAGCCAAACATTGGGAGGCTCCACGTTGTCCCTGGATAGAGACGTGCATGAAGGCCTGTAAACCTGAAGTGCCCATTGGAAGGAAGTGGGTGTATTATAGTATAGCCCTTAGGCAGGGCAGCCAAAAATTGGGAGGCTCCACGTTGTCCCTGGATAGAGACGTGCATGAAGGCCTGTAAACCTGAAGTGCCCATTGGAAGGAAGTGGGTGTATTATAGTATAGCCCTTAGGCAGGGCAGCCAAAAATTGAGAGGCTCCACGTTGTCCCTGGATAGAGACCTGTTAGGTTCTTAGTGCCTCCGTGCTTGCATTTAAAAACCGCACGTGTGTGCCTGTTGGTGGCAGCTTTCCGCTGCATTTGTGTGAGTTTTGCAAAAACTTGGATATAACACACAAGTCTAGTGAATACACATCAGCACAGCATTGCAAAATGCGCAAGGGCGTTGTCAACGAACAAGGAAGTGGACGTGATGGTGGTGCAGGCAGACACCGAGGTTGTGTGCAAGCTCTAATTTCGCCACAACAAAGGGCCACATCTAGTCGCTCGCACGTCCTGTCCCAAATTCTTGGGGACCGCAGCAGTACACCGCTCTTGAACCAAGACCAGTGTCAACAGGTTGTTAGTTGGATAGCGGATAATGCTTCCAGTCAGATTGGCACCACCACAAACACTCTGTCTTCCACACGGTCAAGTGTCAGTAGCCGTGATACTGCACCGCACATTTCAGAACCTGATCCTCCTTCCTACCACCAGGCCGAGTACACGTCCACGGACATTACTGATCCCACACTTGGACACTCGGAATAGCTGTTCGTTCACGTTTCCATTCACAAATTCTGGCCTCTCGCCAGCTCCTGTTGAAGTGGGCCATGACGAGATTGTATGTACAGATGCACAAATATTTGAGCAGCCACGTTTTCACGAAGTTGGCAACGTGTCTCAACAAGGGGTGGACGATGATGAGACACAATTGTCAGGAAGTCAGGAGGAGGAGCAGGGTGCGGAAGAGGAAGACGACGTGGTGGATGATCCAGTAACTGACCCAACCTGGCAGGAGGATATGCAGAGCGAGGACAGCAGTGCACAGGGGGAGGGAGGCGTAGCATCCCAACAGGCAGTAAGAAGCAGAGTGGTGGCCCCAGGCAGACGTCAGGCAACTGTTCCCCGGAAAAACACGACACAAGGTGCCTGTACAAATGTTAGGTCTTCCCGAGTCTGGCTGTAATACTATTGTATGTATTGAGGATTTCGATTGCGTTAGGGCAATGACAACCAGAGACGAGTTCTTGGTGCAAGACATTTATAATATGCAACCAGCAAATATGTACATAAACGGAACAAAAACACAGTAGAACATAAATACAGGAAATACCTTCCAGGGACTGAGCGAAAGGGAATTCCCGGGACCGCGCACCGGACTCCCCCAGGGAGACCACCAACAGCAAACCCCTATACAGGGACTGTCTGGCAATCACCCCAGAAGCCCTAAATGCGCAGCAGCCGGGACACAAAAGGGCAATAGGTAAGTCGAAAAATGTCTGTACGTGATGTGAGTCCAGAGTGGTATTAAACGGAAGGAACCGGGCAGAAGTTCCGACCAAAGACGGCAAACGGAGTCCAGGTACAGCTAGATGATACCAGATGAAGTCCAGAGTCGGTGTCGGTTGTTTTCCAAGAGGATCCGAATAACAATCAGGAACCAAAAGCAGCAGGGCAGGAGCACACAGGAAGCAGTATACTCAGGCACTGGACTAAGCTTTAGGGGCGGCTTTTAAACAGATGGACAGGAAGTAGGGCAACAGAACAGAAAACTCCATGTTAACAAAGGGCAAGCTCTTTCAAAAGAAAACTGGAAAACCCGGAACTCTGACACTGGCAGTTTTTTAAGTTGGCTCCAGATGATTCTAAAAAAGCCATTTGCAACACCTGCCATGCCAGCATCAGCAGGGGTACCAAAACTAGCAGCCTGACCACCACCAGCATGATCAGGCACATGTCAGCCAAGCACCCGACTTTGTGGGAAGTACAACAGAGTCGAGGAGCAGTGCTTGCTGATGTCACTGCTACGTCTTCGCTGGTTGTGCATGCGAGCCAATCCCCTGTCCATGCTGCCTGCGAACAAGCCTCCTCCACTCCTGCACCTGCAGTTGCCTACGCAGAAAGAACACCATCATCAAGCACGTCCTTGTCCCAGCGCAACGTTCAGTTATCCATTCAGCAAACCTTTGAGCGCAGGCGCAAATACACTGCCAACACCCCACATGCCACAGTTCTAAATGCTAACATTTCGCGACTGCTTGCGCTGGAAATGTTGCCTTTTAGGCTGGTTGAGACAGAAGCATTCCGCGAACTGATGGTGGCAGCTGTCCCACGTTACTCGGTCCACAGACGCCACTATTTCTCCCTGTGTGCCGTCCCCGCATTGCATAACTAACCACGTGTCACAAAACATCACACGTGCCCTGAACAACGCTGTTTCAGCCAAAGTCCACCTAACCACAGACACGTGGACAAGTGCATGTGGGCAAGGACGCTACATCTCGTTGACGTCACACTGGGTTAATATTGTGCAAGCTGGGACCCAGTCTGAGCGAGGGACGGAACACGTCCTTCACACACCAAGTTTTGCAGGCCCTACCTCAGTCAGGGTTTCACACACACTTTACAGCTCCGGAATGTCATGCTCCTCAGCCTCCTCCTCCTCCTGCGCATCCTGATCCACTTTACCCTCCACACCAGTCCCAAGCTGGAAGTGTCGCTGGCGGAGGAGGGGACGGTGCGCTCTCCCACTGCTCGGGTCCGGCTGACGCAGCTCTACGGCTGCTGCTGCTCGTTGGCTCGAGCGATGGCCGGATCCCGGGGACTCGAGCGGCGCTACTCGCCCGTGAGTGAAAAGGGGTGGTTTGGGTTTTGGGGATATTGTCCGTGACGCCACCCACGGTTGTGGTGATTGTGTGGACACCACCGCTGCTCTGGACGGGGATCCCGGGAGCCTGTGACAGGGAGCAGCTTTGTTGTTATTTCTCCCCTCCGTGGGTAGGGGGGTTGGTTGTCCCGGGGCCTGGTGATGGGGTAGAGATGGATGACAGGCGGGTTGCGGGGCCTGATGAAGTGCATGGTCGCAGGGGCAGCGCTGTGCCGCACGGCACGGAGGTACTCACTCAGCCCAATGATGATGACACAGTTCAGGGTAAAACAAGTGGCTGGATGGACGGGTCACTCGGACGGCTGCGGTTGTTCCTCCCTGCAGGTTAGTGATGACTGTCTCTCCCTGCACCTAAGTTAAGTGTTGGTAGTGATGGTTTCCCAACGGTAACCCGCTCCCTGACCTGGATATGGGCCGGAGGAGCCCCTTTTGCCCACAGGCGCTGGCCCTGGGAGACGGTTGCCCTTGGCGGTGGCTGTGTCTCCCCTTCACGGTTGTACGGTTGCCTTCTATCTGGACTTGGCTGTTTGGAAACCCTGAGGTCCCCTTCAATAACGGATTTGGCAAATTCACGGCGACACCAAGCCTTGCCGGGATCCGAAAGTCCTCTGCCAATGGTGCTGGCTTCTCTTTGTATACCGGTCCGGTACGGCCGGGTCACCACCCGTCCACGGTCCTTACGGCAGACTCCAATCGGCCTCCACTGCAGACGGTCACCACATCCTGCCAACCTTGCTGTCCTGTCCGGGCCACACACCCGGACCAACTTCAGGCTCTTTGCTGTCACTTTTCTCCTCTCTACTACTTTCCTCCTTCCACTTCCTTAGCTTAACTCTCACTGCCTGTGTTTTCCCTCCTCCTCGGTGGGTGGAGACCAACCGCCTGGCTCCACACCCTGGTGTGGACAACAGCCCCTGGGGAAGGCAACAAGGATTTTGTGTTTTGACTATGATATGCCTGCAGGGAGTGTGGGGTGTTTAAGTGTTGTGCTCTGTGGCCCCTGGCTTGTCCAGGGCGACACAGAAGCACTGCAGCACTGCCTCGGCGAAGCGGCAACAGGCAGTGCTGAAGCTAATCTGCATAGGTGACAAACCCCACAATGCAGAAGAGGTGTGGACAGCTCTGAAACAGCAGGCAGATCACTGGCTCACAACTCTGAACCTAAAGCCAGGAAAGGTCGTGTGTGACAATGGCCGGAACCTGGTGGCGGCTTTGAGGCGAGGCCAGCTGACACATGTTCCATGCGTGGCCCATGTGCTCAACCTCGAGGTTCAGCGGTTTCTAAAGTCATACTCAGAGCTGTCTGATCTGCTGGTAAAAGTTCGCCGCCTGTCTGCACATTTTCGAAAGTCACCTACTGCTTCAGCCGGCCTTGCCGGCTTAAGACGCCGTTTGCATCTTCCGGCACACAGACTGGTGTGTGATGTCCCCACGCGTTGGAATTCAACTCTGCACATGTTGGTCAGGATATGTGAGCAGAAGAGGGCAGTTGTTGAGTACCTGCATCACCTAAGCCGTCGGGAAATGGGTCAAACTCCACACATAACACCTGAGGAGTGGAGATGGATGTCCGACCTATGCACCATCCGCCAAAACTTTGAGGACTACAACAAGATGGTGAGCGGCGATGACGACATTATTAGCGTCACCATACCGCTTCTCTGCCTTCTAAAATGGTCTCTGCTCAGAAAACAAACATGATGCATTGCAGGCGGAGCGCGATGAGTTTCAGCAAGAAACAGTAGTGGGTGTGGGTGATGAATGATAACACACAGCCCAGCCTCGTCTCATCACAACGTGCAGTGGAGGACTATGACGAGGAGGAGGATGAAGACATGGAGCAACTCTCTGGCCAAATTGAGGATATGACATGCAGTCATATCCTCGGTTCAGCGTGGCTGGCCAGAGGACAGGGTAGATGATGAGGAGGAGGAGGACAGCATGTTCAGTCATCGTGTTGGTCAGGATACTGAAGTGATGGCTGTTAAGAGTCTGGCACACATGGCTGACTTTATGGTAAGCTGCCTGTCTCGTGACCCTCGCGTTAAGAACATCTTGGCCGACAATCATTACTGGTTGGTAACACTGTTAGACCCACGCTAAAAGGAGAACTTTTTGTCTCTTATTCCCGAGGCGGAGAGGTCAGGCAAAATGCAGCAGTTCCAGAAGGCCATAGTCACGGAAGTAGGCAAAGCATTCCCCTCACAAAACGCTAGCGGCATAGGTCATGAATCAGTGGACAACCGAGGCGTACAGCCGAGAGAGGCACAAGTCCAATCCGCCAGAGGTAGGGGAACAGTCTTTAAGATGTGTGACAGTTTTCTCAGCCCCTCACGTACCACAGCCCCTGAGGTGCGGGGTAGTGCCACAAGAAATCCTAAGTTTGCCCAGATGCTGAAGGAGTACCTTGCAGATCGAACAACTGTACTCCGACATTCCTCTGTGCCTTACAATTATTGGGTATCCAAGCTGGACACGTGGCATGAATTGGCTCTCTACGCCTTGGAAGTCCTGGCCTGCCCTGCTGCTAGCGTTTTGTCAGAGCGTGTTTTTAGTGCCGCAGGTGGAATCATTACAGATAAACGCACCCGCCTGTCAACTGAAAATGCTGACAAGCTGACTCTGATCAAGATGAACAAGGGTTGGATTGGGCCAGACTTCACCACACCACCAGCAAATGAGAGCGGAATTTAAAGTTTGCCATGTACCTCCACTCACCCATGGGTACACACTTCTGGACTTTGGATAATCGCTGGACTGCTCCTCCTTCTCCTCATGCGCCACCATGATGATGACCGTTACAAATTGCAATACTTAGGCCTTTGTTTCAGGTATACCCCCAGTGGTAAATTTTTTCGCCCATTCTTTGCAGAATGGACATTACAACGACAGGAGACCCGCTCCTTTGCAATGGGAACAATGTTTTGAGGCCCTCATGCACGTCTCTACCCAGGGACAACGTGGAGCCTCCCAATTTTTGGCTGCCCTGCCTAAGGGCTATACTACAATAGACCCACTTCCTTCCAATGGGCACTTCAGGTTTACAGGCCCTCATGCACGTCTCTATCCAGGGACAACGTGGAGCCTGACGCTGCCACCGACTGCCACACACGTGCTGTTTTTAAATGCAAGCACGGACGCAATAAGAACCTAACTGGTTTTTAGGAGCGACAATTACTGAGAAGTCTGACACTATCAGACACTGCTGACTGACGTGTATTATACACTAGACTTGTGCGTTATATAATAGTTTGTGCAAAACGCGCACCTGTACGCTGCCACCGACTGCCACACACGTGCTGTTTTTAAATGCAAGCACGGACGCAATAAGAACCTAACTGGTTTTTAGGAGCGACAATTACTGAGAAGTCTGACACTATCAGACACTGCTGACTGACGTGTATTATACACTAGACTTGTGCGTTATATAATAGTTTGTGCAAAACGCGCACCTGTACGCTGCCACCGACTGCCACACACGTGCTGTTTTTAAATGCAAGCACGGACGCAATAAGAACCTAACTGGTTTTTAGGAGCGACAATTACTGAGAAGTCTGACACTATCAGACACTGCTGACTGACGTGTATTATACACTAGACTTGTGCGTTATATAATAGTTTGTGCAAAACGCGCACCTGTACGCTGCCACCGACTGCCACACACGTGCTGTTTTTAAATGCAAGCACGGACGCAATAAGAACCTAACTGGTTTTTAGGAGCGACAATTACTGAGAAGTCTGACACTATCAGACACTGCTGACTGACGTGTATTATACACTAGACTTGTGCGTTATATAATAGTTTGTGCAAAACGCGCACCTGTACGCTGCCACCGACTGCCACACACGTGCTGTTTTTAAATGCAAGCACGGACGCAATAAGAACCTAACTGGTTTTTAGGAGCGACAATTACTGAGAAGTCTGACACTATCAGACACTGCTGACTGACGTGTATTATACACTAGACTTGTGCGTTATATAATAGTTTGTGCAAAACGCGCACCTGTACGCTGCCACCGACTGCCACACACGTGCTGTTTTTAAATGCAAGCACGGACGCAATAAGAACCTAACTGGTTTTTAGGAGCGACAATTACTGAGAAGTCTGACACTATCAGACACTGCTGACTGACGTGTATTATACACTAGACTTGTGCGTTATATAATAGTTTGTGCAAAACGCGCACCTGTACGCTGCCACCGACTGCCACACACGTGCTGTTTTTAAATGCAAGCACGGACGCAATAAGAAGCTAACTGGTTTTTAGGAGCGACAATTACTGAGAAGTCTGACACTATCAGACACTGCTGACTGACGTGTATTATACACTAGACTTGTGCGTTATATAATAGTTTGTGCAAAACGCGCACCTGTACGCTGCCACCGACTGCCACACACGTGCTGTTTTTAAATGCAAGCACGGACGCAATAAGAACCTAACTGGTTTTTAGGAGCGACAATTACTGAGAAGTCTGACACTATCAGACACTGCTGACTGACGTGTATTATACACTAGACTTGTGCGTTATATAATAGTTTGTGCAAAACGCGCACCTGTACGCTGCCACCGACTGCCACACACGTGCTGTTTTTAAATGCAAGCACGGACGCAATAAGAACCTAACTGGTTTTTAGGAGCGACAATTACTGAGAAGTCTGACACTATCAGACACTGCTGACTGACGTGTATTATACACTAGACTTGTGCGTTATATAATAGTTTGTGCAAAACGCGCACCTGTACGCTGCCACCGACTGCCACACACGTGCTGTTTTTAAATGCAAGCACGGACGCAATAAGAACCTAACTGGTTTTTAGGAGCGACAATTACTGAGAAGTCTGACACTATCAGACACTGCTGACTGACGTGTATTATACACTAGACTTGTGCGTTATATAATAGTTTGTGCAAAACGCGCACCTGTACGCTGCCACCGACTGCCACACACGTGCTGTTTTTAAATGCAAGCACGGACGCAATAAGAACCTAACTGGTTTTTAGGAGCGACAATTACTGAGAAGTCTGACACTATCAGACACTGCTGACTGACGTGTATTATACACTAGACTTGTGCGTTATATAATAGTTTGTGCAAAACGCGCACCTGTACGCTGCCACCGACTGCCACACACGTGCTGTTTTTAAATGCAAGCACGGACGCAATAAGAACCTAACTGGTTTTTAGGAGCGACAATTACTGAGAAGTCTGACACTATCAGACACTGCTGACTGACGTGTATTATACACTAGACTTGTGCGTTATATAATAGTTTGTGCAAAACGCGCACCTGTACGCTGCCACCGACTGCCACACACGTGCTGTTTTTAAATGCAAGCACGGACGCAATAAGAACCTAACTGGTTTTTAGGAGCGACAATTACTGAGAAGTCTGACACTATCAGACACTGCTGACTGACGTGTATTATACACTAGACTTGTGCGTTATATAATAGTTTGTGCAAAACGCGCACCTGTACGCTGCCACCGACTGCCACACACGTGCTGTTTTTAAATGCAAGCACGGACGCAATAAGAACCTAACTGGTTTTTAGGAGCGACAATTACTGAGAAGTCTGACACTATCAGACACTGCTGACTGACGTGTATTATACACTAGACTTGTGCGTTATATAATAGTTTGTGCAAAACGCGCACCTGTACGCTGCCACCGACTGCCACACACGTGCTGTTTTTAAATGCAAGCACGGACGCAATAAGAACCTAACTGGTTTTTAGGAGCGACAATTACTGAGAAGTCTGACACTATCAGACACTGCTGACTGACGTGTATTATACACTAGACTTGTGCGTTATATAATAGTTTGTGCAAAACGCGCACCTGTACGCTGCCACCGACTGCCACACACGTGCTGTTTTTAAATGCAAGCACGGACGCAATAAGAACCTAACTGGTTTTTAGGAGCGACAATTACTGAGAAGTCTGACACTATCAGACACTGCTGACTGACGTGTATTATACACTAGACTTGTGCGTTATATAATAGTTTGTGCAAAACGCGCACCTGTACGCTGCCACCGACTGCCACACACGTGCTGTTTTTAAATGCAAGCACGGACGCAATAAGAACCTAACTGGTTTTTAGGAGCGACAATTACTGAGAAGTCTGACACTATCAGACACTGCTGACTGACGTGTATTATACACTAGACTTGTGCGTTATATAATAGTTTGTGCAAAACGCGCACCTGTACGCTGCCACCGACTGCCACACACGTGCTGTTTTTAAATGCAAGCACGGACGCAATAAGAACCTAACTGGTTTTTAGGAGCGACAATTACTGAGAAGTCTGACACTATCTGGACTGTTTTACACTGTGTACACCAGCCCCAGATATGATGAAGGCTGGTATACGGTCACCACTACCCTGCCTGCCTGTATACTGCTACAATAGTCCTGACAAGGACTCTTCTGGTCACTAGCCTGTATTCCGACCTGGCTATACCCTGCCTGTATATAGCAACAATAGTCCTGAGAAGGACTCTGCTACTGTACTCCGACCTGGCTATACCCTGCCTGCCTGTATACAACTAGAATAGTCCTGAGAAGGACTTCTGGTCACACTGTTTGCAGCCCTGCTCCGGAACTAACTATAAAGGGCCGCAAAGCTTTCCCTGAATCAGCGACACTCTCCCTACACTCACTGTCAGAATAGCTGTGAGCAGAGCACAGCGCGCCGGCCTATATAAAGGCTCGGTGACGCTGTGCAGGCCGGCCAATCACTGCAATTCCACAACTAACAGGGCTGTGGCATTGCAGTGGTCTGCCAGCCAATCCCTGCATGAGGGCTGGCTCTCAAAAGAGCGCCAACATGCAGAAATGAAGACCACGAGTAAAGCACGAGTATCGCGAGATTACTCGGTCCCCGCCGAGCAGCCCGAGTACAGTGATACTCGTGCGAGTACCGAGTAGTGACAAGCATGCTCGCTCATCACTAGAAGAGGGTATTTTCCCTTCATCAGGCTCCATAATTTCCAAAATCGAACAGATTTTTGACGAAGTCAAAAACCCACCAACCCAAAAGAATACTGCAACTATGGTCACCAACCCAACCTACATACCAAAACCTTATTCTGTAAATCAAAATACCTATAATCAAAATGTGCACCAACAATATTTGCAACAAGCCATACAAACTCAAAAACCCCAATCTAGCCAAATGAATATACACCCCCCATTAAATGTAAATTTGCAGTCACAACAACAACATCATGGATATTTCAGTAGCCAATTATTTTTGGATCATTGATTTCATAATGTTAGAATCTTTTTTTTCTGTGTGATGTTTATAAAACATTATGTATTCTTCATACATATAAATTATATGTTGTACATATGTTGTAATGTGCTTTAAAAAGGCTTTATGACGTTAATAAAGCTTTGTAAAGAAATAAATTAATTTTTTGATTCAAATTCTGTGTTTGTATACTTAAATTTTGCAACATATGAAGTGTTTTCATGTTCAAACTTGATGAATTTAGAGTTATCATTGCTTCAGGAAATGACATCATAACAAATTAACATGAACTAGACAGGAAAGGCAGACATTTTTGTTTTTGAATCATTTAACTTTATTTTTGAGTCCAATAACATGACAAACGCATATGCGTTTTTTTGAAGAAAAACGCATGTAAAAAGCGCTAAAAACGCACTAAAAACGCGGTAAAAACGCATGCGTTTTTAGCGCTAAAAAATGGTCAAAAGCCATTTGGTCAAAAACCAAGGGAAGGAAAACGTGCAGAATAAACTGCAGGTACTCCGACACAACGTGCGAACATAGCCTAAGGCTATGTGTCCACGTTGCTTTTCCCTACTTGCAGTTCTAAATGCACGTTTTGTCCTTAATTGAATTAGCCAAAGTTGCCTTTTGCAGAACTTTCGCGCTGAAAACGCATGCGTATTTGCCGCGTATTTGATGCGTTTTTAGCGCTTTTTGAATGCTTTTTCAAATGCTTTTTGACACATGCGTTTTGAACATCAAGACACTGATAAATAAAGTTACAACAGTCAAACCTAATGAAAAAAGAGAAAAAAAAGGGGCACATAAATATTTGTATGAAAAAAAAGAAAATAGCAAGATTTAATAGAATAATAGCGGTTATTTAATAAAAACCGGAAATATAGCAATAAAATGATGTTTCTTTAAATAAATTGTCGGACTATGTGTGTGTGTAAAGGGACATATGAAATCATTATTTTGATGTGCAAAAAGCATGCGTTTTAGTAGTCCAAAACGCATGTTTTCTGCACCTAAAAAGCAGGTAAAACGCTGGAATTTTGATGTTTCTTGGTTACTCCCTGTTTCTCATTGACTTCTATGTTATCTAAACGCACCTCAAATGTCAAAAACAATTGACATGCTGTTTTTTTAAACGCATGGTTTTTGTCAAAAAATATGCAAATTTGACGCAGCGTTTTCAAATGCATGGTGGGCACAGGAAAACCCTATTTCCCATAGACTTTGCTGGGAAATCAAAACGCAGCCATTTGGGCACTAAAAAGGTGCAGTTGAAAACGCTGCAGAAAAGCATGAAAAAACGCACCGTGGGCACATAGCCTAAAATGCATATAGTCCTTCCCCAGCAAAGTCTATGAGAAATCTGAAAGGCTGTGTGCACATTGCTTCTTTTTGCCTCTAGTTTTGGTTGCAGAAAAAAAGAAGCTGCATGTCACTTCTTTTCTGTGTCTTTCCCTGTGTTTTGCCATTGACAATGTTAAAAAAAATACAAAGGTGAAACCGCACCAAAATGCAGCAAAAACACACTGAAAACATGGCAAAAACGCATGGATTTTTTAATTTGTTTTTCTGCCAGATTGTGCGTTTTTCACTGAAGAAACAAAACTGTTGTGTGCGCACATGCCCTAAACCTGTGGGGTCTTAAAAGCTACACATCACCTCCCCTCTCTGCAACGTAATTTTGGGGTGCTCATAGGTTACGATGGCAGCAAGGGGTTTATTGAATGAAGACCCTATTGAATCTTTATGTGGTCTATTATCATTAATTCATAAAATGAACTGGATAGCTTTAATAAGGGAGTCAAAGTGCCAGACTCCTGCTCACTGTTATTTATTGCCTTGCCTTTGCTCTTGACATTGAATATTGAAGGATGACGACTTGAGGGTGTGGTGAGATGTAATTTACCTTTAGGTATTGCAGTTAATAGTGAAACTGATCAAATGATCACTGGTTTGAGTCCCTTAAAGCGGTTGAAAATTAGTGAAAATTATAAATATAAAAAAAAATAATAAAGACATTGTATTTACTCCAAAATAGTATCAATAAAATTGGAAACTTTCCATAAAAAAATGTGCCCACATATTAATCCATCAACAGAAAAAAAGGTTATTGGTCAGAGAGAGTGGCAACACAATTTTTGTTTTTTTTTTAAAAAAACTAGCAAAAAGAAGCCTGGAACTTTGCCTTTATCATAACCATATTCCCTGTATAACAATGTTACCACAAGTGTCATTTTTATTTAATTAATTAATTAATAGTAGACATGAAAATAAGCAACTTTGAGATATATCTTGTCATAGAAATCTGCTTCTTTCTGTCAGAATTGATCAGTCGTTATCAAAATGCTCAATTCTGAGCTAAAATCTGTATTCAGTGAGGAATTTCCCATTACTGAGATAGGAGATGGCAGCTGGTACTGATGAGATTCTATGTAGATAGAAGAGGGAGGATGGGGTCTGCATCTAGCTCCTCCCTCTGCTTTTAGCTCCTCCCTCTGCCTCTAGCTTCTCCCTTTGCCTCTAGCTTTTCCCTCCTATTGTCTTTATAGATTCTCATCAGCAATAGCTGCCTTCTCCTATCTCAGTAATGGGAAAGTCTTCAATGACTAAATATTTTATTTTACAATTGAGAATTTTGATAATGACTGTTTAATTCTGACAGAGAAAGAAGCACGTGTGTCTGATAAGATATAATACAAAGTTGCTTATTTTCATGTGTACTATTGATTTATTACATAAAAATAGAAACGACGGTTACACGTTAAATATTCATTGCAAAACAATAGTTACAATTGAATTTTTCACTATTCCACCTGCTTTTTTCGCATTCTTCAGTGCAATATTTGACAAATATTAATAATATTATTGAATACAACCAGATCACTCCCAAAAAATAAGCCATGTTGATGGAAGAATAAAAAAATGTATAGTGCTAGAAAAAAAAGAAGGAAAAACCTAAAGTACAAAAAACAAAATTAAATCCTACAGGAAGGAGTTAAGACGGCAGTCAATTATACTACTAATTATGCTCTTTTATTGAGGCCAAAATATACAAAAAGGAACTCTCTTAATGTCTATTTTACTAATGATAGCCTATGGGTGCACTAAATGTTTAGGTGGGGATTATTAGCTGGTATGAATGACGAAAGTAGAGGCATACTATGGCAAGAAACTTGACTAGAGTGGTTAAACAAATTTTTTAAATTTAAAGTGGCAATGACATGAATTTTTTTTTCTAAGAACGAGATTAAATGGAGCCCCTGGGATAATTCAAACCGTCCTAGACACACATCAGTATTGGCTGCAGACTGAAGACATACAGCACCCAACTGACAAGTGCTGTATCACACATACCCTGTCAGCAACCAGTTGTATGGTTACGATATGTGAAGAAATATGTTTTAACTCATGTTGTGCTCAGCTAGGACATCTCCAATTTAATCCTCTTTCTCATCTGTCATTCTGATAGCACAAATACTGACTGCCCCCAGTTGGAAAACATATAAACACTGAGCAGGATAAAGCTGGTGGTAACCCCCTATGTGCTCAATTAGGAAGAGATGTGTTTTTTTTATATATGACGTCAGTTGAGATACGCGTCTCAGGAGCTGTATCTCTTCAGTCTGAAGCCCGTAGTGATACTTGATTAAAACAGGCTGTAGTTTGAGTTAAATCAGAGATGCCATTTTAGCTCATTCTTGAAGAACCCCTTTAAATCTAGTTAAGTAGTTAGTTACATGTGTGGGACAGCCATATTCCATGATAAAATCATGTAATAATTTGTAATAATCTTGTATTTATTGAGGTTCTATTTGGCAATATGGAGGAGCATACACCTTTTTCACAGCCTTGTTTGATCACATTTTCCACCATGGCAAAATGGAGAATTAAAGAATCAGTTTTCAGTCCACTTTTATAAATGTCCCCATTACTCACACTTTCCTAAATGAATAGCTCAATACTTTTACCAATTTATGTTTTGTGTGAAATTGGTAAATTCTTCTGAGCAAAATGAAAGATAAATGGTTCTATTTTTTTCTCCATTACATTTCTGCACTTTTGCGGACATTTGAAATGGTTTTCCAAGTGATACAGAACATGTGTAATTCATTAATTTATTTTTTTTAAAATGAAAAATGCCAACTGTGATTCTTTTTAAAATGATATCTGTGGCATTTAATGTTCAGTAGAGCTGATCCGTAATAGCGCGGACTTTTCAACGTTCTTTGGTCTTCTCATCCCCTGTGGCTAACAGTACGTTTTCTCACTGTCACAAGTTTTCATTTGTGCACTGTGAATGTTTTTTTTATACTTATTGGAAATGGCAGCATAAAATTGTCTTCACAGCTGCTGGCACAGTAAAGATGCATAAGCCGCCTTTCTTTAGCAGTCATGGAATTTGTTCATGGTTCAAGAAGCAAAAATGAGAAAAAGGTCTTGCAGAACGGCATTTGAACAAATACCAGCAAGAAGAAAGTGCACTGCCACTGCTTAAATTGTCTAGTTTATGGAGATAAGTAATGTATCTTTCAATTTCCTGATTGTTTTTCTGCAAAAGTTACATAATAATTATATTTTTACTCTACATTAATATATATATATTCACTTTAAATAAAAAAAATACATAAAATATAAATAAATAAATAGTAAAAATACAAACAGTATTGGTTATTCTGGTACAGAGTAGGTGTTAAACACAAGGTTTCTCAAAGTACTTCTTCCCTTTGCTCAGCTTCACACATCTTTGGAATGCCAATTACAAGGTATGCCTCAGCAAGAGTTAGGCTATGTCCGCACTTTGCGTCGTGCTACTTGCAGTTCAAAACGCATCCTCTGGCAGTAATTGATTTTGCCAAAGTTGCTTTTGACCACAAATTAGCGCTAAAAACGCATGCGTATTTATCGCGTTTTAGCCGCGTTTTTAGCGCTTTTTACATGCTTTTCCATTGCGTTTGTAAAGATGCGTTTTGAACATAAAGACACTGCTAAATAAAGTTTAAACAGTCAAACACAATGAAAAAATGGGAAAAAAGGGAACACATATATTTTTTCAAATTCTAAAGATTATAGTTATATCTCATAATTATAGTGGTTTTATAATATTTAGCAGTAAAATAGCATTAAATTTATATTTTCCATTTTTTAATTGTCGGACTGTGTGTGTGTAAAGGGACATATTATTCCATTAATTTAATGTTAGAATAGCTTGCGTTTTGGTAGTCCAATACGCATTGTTTCAGCAGGTAAAAAGCAGGTAAAACGCTGGAATTTTGATGTTTCTTGTTTTTTGCTACTTCTCATTGATTTCAATGTTAGCAAAACGCAGCCCAAATGGCAAAAACAATTGACATGCTACTTCTTTGAATGCATGTTTTTTTCAATAAATTATGCAAATTAAACGCAGCGTTTATAAACTCTAAGTGCGGACAAGAAATCACCATTTGTCATAGACTATTATGGAAAATCAAAACGCATGCCTTTTGGCAAAAAAAGGTGCAGTTCAAAACGGACCTAAAAAGCACCTGAAACGCAGGTGGAAACGCAAAGTGCAGACATAGCCTTAATTTGTGGAATCACCAGCTTCAGAAAATGTTTCTGACCAACAAATGATTTTTGCAGAGGCAATGTTGGTGTTAAATATCAAAATTGGTGGTTTTTAACATTACTACAGCAGTGTACTGGGTGCAGACCCAGAGCTGCTTAGATAAACACAACAGGTGCCAAGTGAAACATATACATTGACAAGGAAAAGGGTAACAATGTTTTCAACTTTTGTGTTTCAGGTTTCATAACTAATAGGAATGAGCGAATATATTCTTCACTATTCGGTATTCGACAGATAATAGGGTATTTGAGGTATTCACTATCCGACGGCTAATATGGTATTCGCTCCGATACTTTCATTTTTGTTTCTGGAATTCCTGGCTCCATTTTCCAGCCAATGAACACATCTGACGTTGCTTGCCCTCACAGTAACGCCGCAGCCATCTTTGTTGTGGTGTTACTGTGATGGGCTTGGCCGCACAGCGTCATAGGGGCTATATAAGGCAGCCGCCATTTTCTGTGCACGCATTAATTCCTGAGCTGCCGTTGTAGAGAGACTGTACTGTGTGCGGTACAGCGTTTTTCCAACCAGCTAATACTAGTCCTTCTAAGTGCTGAAGATATTTAGCATTACCTGTTAGCGACTGAGTAAATCATAGAAACAGGTATAGGAACAGTGCAGTTCGTTCTATGAGATAGTGTTCCTGCTGGCCAATCCAAAATAAGGGCTGAAGATATTTAGCATTAGCTGGTAGCGACTGTGTAAATCATAGAAACAGGTATAGGAACCGTGCAGTTTGTTCTATGAGATAGTGTTCCGCTGCAGAATCCAAAATAGTCCTTTTAAGGGCTGAAGACAGTGTCCATTGTGCTAGCAGCTGTGTAAATCATAGAACTGCTGCTGCAAAAATAAAAAAAAACCTTTTATTAGTGCTGAATATGGTCTGTTACTGCAGTGTGTGATATAGGGACAGCTAGGGACAGCTTACTCACAGGCAAGGAGAGATTTAAAGCTGTCCTGACATCTGCTACTAATAATCAACAATCTCAGGACTGCTATATCCCTTGTGTCTGTTAAACAAGCAATAGGTATTACAACTTGCAAAAAAGTCCCAAAATTGTAAAATCAAAAGGTTCAGGTGCAGTGTAGTGCCTGTCAGCCACAATCTTAATTCACAGTCTGAGTGTTAGCCAATTTTTATTAATACTTGGTGTCAGTGGCACAACTTCTGCCTCAAGGCCAGTATCTTCCTACCAGCCACCTAGCATAGTTTTGGGGGCTTCATATCTTACAGAACCTACCTAGTGGCTTGCTGCAGCTAACACACAGTCTCAGTGTTCCCCAATTTTTATTAATACTCGGTGTCAGGGTCACAACTTCTGCTTCAACGCCAGTACCTTGCTAGCAACAAGTTAGCATATTTTGGGAGGCTTCATATCTTACAGAACCTACCTAGTGGCTTGCTGCGACGAACACACAGTCTCAGTGTTACCCAATTCTTATTAATACTCGGTGTCAGGGTCACAACTTCTGCTTCAATGACAGTACCTTCCTAGCAACAAGTTAGCATATTTTGGGGGGCTTCATATCTTACAGAACCTACCTAGTGGCTTGCTGCAACTAAAGCCTGCTTTACACGTTGCAATTTCGCATACGATATCGTATGCGATTTGCAGCGCCCCCATCGTATGTGTGGCACGTTCAATTTGTTGAACGTGCTGCACAAACGATTAACCCCCGTCACACGCACTTACCTTCCATACGACCTCGATGTGGGCAGCGAACGTCCACTTCCTGGTGTGGGAGGGAAGTTCGGCGTCACATCGACGTCACACGGCAGCCGGCCAATAGATGCGGAGCTGAGCGGGACATAAACATCCCGCCCACCTCCTTCCTTCCGCATTGTGGGCCGGGAGCCGCAGGACGTAGGTAAGATCTGTTCATCGTTCCCAGGGTGTCACACACTGCAATGTGTGCTACCCCGGGTACGATGAACAATCTGACGTGCAATTCTAGAGAAAGGTACGATGTGTATGCGATGAACGGTTTAACGTTCAATGACAATCGCACGTACCTGTCACACACTGCAATGTACTTACAATGCTGGATGTGCGTCAGTTACGACGTGACCCCGCCGACACATTGTAAGATACATTGCAGCGTGTAAAGCAGGCTTAACACACAGTCTCATTGTTACCCAATTTTTATTAATACTCGGTGTCAGGGTCACAACCTTTGCTTCAAAGTCAGTACCTTCCTAGCAACAAGCTAGCATATTTTGGGGGCTTCCTATCTTACAGAACCTACATAGTGGCTTCCTCTTATTAAAAAACAGTCTCTGTGTTACCCAATTCTTATTAATACTTGGTGTCAGGTGCACAACTTCTGCCTCAAGTCCAGTACCTTCCTATCAGCCACCTAGTGTAATTTTGGAGGCTTCATTTCTTACAGAACCTACATAGTGGCTTGCTCTTACTAAAACACAGTCTAAGTGCCAAGAATCAATACTAAAATAAAAGTATTGTCAAACCCTGTTTTCTTTTGGGGCTGATAGACATTCACAACATCTTTGTCGACTCCTCCAAGTGGTAGTTTGTCCAATAAAGGTACCTTTTGGTTTTTAGACTTACAGAAACAGCTATTGTGAGAAACTATTAACACAAGTTTAACAACCCGGCATAAGTGTTGTTCCACTGCCTGTAGAAAAGGTCACATTACAGTATTCACCTTCAAATAATCAAACTAAAAAAATGGGAAAAAGAGGGGGTAAGGGCCATGGACAAGGTGGTAGTGACAGTGGTAGTCACCCAAGCAGTGTGAACGAGCAAAAGAAAAAGGTTCCTGCTTTATCTACCGCTGCCTTCCTATCCCAATTTTCTTGTCCACGTGGGAAAGCACTCTTGTGCCCTGAACAGTGCGAACAGGTAACGAGTTGGCTTGCATAAAATGCCTCCAGTTACTTGTCGAGTAGCAAATCCGAAGGGTCCACACAGACAGACTTGAGTAGCCCAGAGGCTGGCCCATCAAATCCTCAGCCTGGTCCTCTTTCCTCACAACATCAGTATTCTAAGAAAACATATGACACCAAAGCAAGTTACTCTGAGGAACTGTTTACGGGACTGTTACGAGGGGGACCCGGGGAAGCGTGCCAAGATGGGGAATGGACAGCTTCCGCCGGTCAAGGTCTACTGTGCGGTGTAAGGGACCGCTGCTATGGTGGGTGAAGAGTGAGCGGGTTGCTGCTAGCGATCGTCTGGAATGTCACAGACGATCTATGTACACCGGTCTGCCCTAACCCGTGTGGGTTGTATGGCAGGGATCACACGGCTCGGTGTACCTGTTGCACGGGGAAGCACAGAGGTGCCCACGCACGTGTGCCAGTGGAAGTCACGAGAATATGGCACGAGGGTAGCACAGAGGTGCCCACGCACGTGTGCTTTCAATAACCAGGTGAGTCCGGTGGAGACTCGAGGAGCTCACCTGGGACAGGAACACGGCCTGTTGAAGGAGCTACTGCCGGAGCAGCAAGGCAGGGACACGGCCTGCAAACCAGGTACTGCCTAAGCAGCAAGGGTCAAGCCCACAGAAGACGATAATGCCTGAGCAGTGGAGTGGCAGCACGCTGCCAGACATCCAAACATAGAAGGACGGTCGCGCGCCGCCATGATGGCAGGAGGAGCTTTTAAGGAGGTGTAGCTCCAGCCAAGGGCGGGCGCGAGGCGGAGATGACGGACTTGACCCAATCAGGATCCACGACATCCCAGCCTGGCCAGTCAGGATTCACCACGTCACCAGCCTTGTCATCAAGCCGTGTGACGTCAGTGGGCGAATCAGGATCCACCAAGCATAGCACATGCTCACCCTCCTGCCTCTGGGAAATAGAGGCGGGATCCTCGGTCTCATAATGTGTAGAGATAACGGGAGTCTCACTGCTTCCCTGAACAGCAAACCTCTGCACATTGCGCAACCTCACAGACCTTCGAGGCTGCTGAGCAGGAGGAGCTGCGGCAGGCAAGGAATGGGAGACCGCCTCATTTCTTGCAACAGGAGTACCACTAGGTGTCACCCTCGTGCTGCCTCTCTGAGGAGGTTTCTCCTGCACTCTGCGCAGTCTGGCAGACCTTCGGCGCTGCTGAGCAGGAGCGCTCGTGGCAGGCAAGGAGACTGTCTCATTCCTTGCCACAGGAGAGCCACGAGGTGTAACACGGGACCCTTTGACCTTTCTTGCCTCTCACTGCGCAACACCACCAACACAGATGAGACTGTGGTGTGCAATGATGCACATATCTTTGTGCATCCAAGGCCAGAAGAAAGCCATGTTGTTGGCCGTGACATGCTGGGCAATCAGGTGGAAGTGTTGGAGGATGATGAGACACAGTTGCCCTCAGGTCAGCCTGAAACCTTCATTCCCGAAGATATTGACCTTTAGGAATTTGAAGACGACATGGTCGATGATGAGGTGATGGATCCATTATGGACGGGTAGCATGGATTGCGAGAGCAGCAGTGCAGAGGAGCAAGTCCCCATAGTCATCAAAAAGTCTTTAAGATATAGGGTTTCGACCATTTCCAGAGGTCAATCGACTGTGCACATGACGCCACCACCTGTGGCATCTCAGAGTCCAAGGGTCCGTGCACCACCTGTGCCATCTCAGAGTCCAAGGGTCCGTGCACCACCTCAGCCATCTCAGAGTCCAAGGGTCCATGGTACGATTGTGTGGGAGTTTTTTTCCAAGAGTCCTATGGACCAAACGGTTGCCATTTGTCAAATCTGTCAGACCAAGCTTAGCATAGGCAAAAATACTTCCAGCTTGGGCACCTCCAGCATGAGAAACCATATATTAGCCAAGCACAGCTTAGGTGAAAATCACGATTTCCAGACTCAAAACCCTGCCACTTCCCCTGGGCTGCCTGCTTCCCAAAGTGGTGTGCAAGAAGGTGGCACTGATTCCTCTTTCTCCCAACCTGATGTTGGCCAAACTCAATCATCAATGACATCAGCTTCGATGGCCCAGAGTTCCGTTCAGTTGTCCTTACCACAGACCTTTGACAAGAAGCGAAAATACCCCGTTACGCACCCAAGGGCAGAAACCATAACTGCACACATTGCCCGATTGATAGTCCTTGAGATGTTGCCATATCAGCTTGTGGGAACAGAGGCTTTCCGCGACCTTTTGGCGGTGTTAGAACATCGGTACTCTGTGCCTATCAGCCACTATTTTTCTCATTGTGCAGTCCCCGCGCTCCACAATCAAGTGTCTGTAAACATGAAACGGGCTCTCACCAACGCCATAACAGGGAAGGTCCACTTAACCACAGACATGTGGACAAGCAGAAGTGGACAGGGACGCTACATCTCACTGACGGCACACTGGGTGAACCTGGTGGCGGCTGGTACAGAGTCTGACCCAGCAACACCCCGTATAATTCCCACACCCATAATAGCGGGGCCCACTTCATTCACAGTTTCAGTAGCCTCCTACACAGCAACAACTCCCTCCTCCTCCTACTCTTCATCTGGCTACTGTGCATCCTCCTCAACATCCGCCGGTGTCCTACAGTCGACATCATTCCGCAGCTGGGATCTCTGCAGCACTGCCTCGGCTAAGCAGCAACACGCTCTACTGAAGCTCATCTGTATCAGTGACAAATCTCACACGGCACCTGAGCTTTTGAAAGCAATAACTGAGCAGACAGATGAGTGGCTTGAGCCTTTGGATCTCCGTCCAGGGATGGTAGTGTGCGATAATGGTCGTAATCTGGTGGCAACTTTAATGCTTGGAAAGCTTGTACACTTTCCTTGTATGGCCCACGTTGTAAATTTAGTAGTTCAGCACTTTCTGAAGAAATACCCTGGGATACCAGACCTACTTACCAAGGTACGACGTATTAGCGCACATTTCCGCAAGTCATCTCCCTCTTTTGCTGGCCTGGCAGTGCTGCAGCAGCGCTTACACTTGTCTCATCACAGACTAATATGTGACCTCCCTACAAGATGGAATTCAACCAATAATATGTTGGCCAGGATCCATGAGCAGCATAGGGCAGTATCCCAATTTCAGCTGGAACATGCTCGTTAGACAAAGCTGCCAGACATAAGTACTGCCGTGTGGGTGTGGATTGCAGACATTTGTTAGGTCTTGGAGAATTTTGATTACTGTACCAACATTGTGAGCAGTGAGGATGCTGTTATGAGCATTACCATTCCACTGATTTGTTTATTGAAACACTGTCTGGATGGTCTGACTGACCAAAGTTTTCATGCACCTGAGTTGTCTGTGGGTCCAGACTTCAAAATGGTTGCTAGTAATCCACACAACCTCGGCCAACAACTCAGGCCACCTTTGCTCAGCATCATGAGGATGAGGAGGATGATAAAGAACAGGAATGCTTTGAAGTTGGTAACCAAGAGATTGACAACCCAAGCTTCAGGGTTGACCAGCATGGATGACCTGAGGAGGAGCAAGAGGAAGAGAGAAAGAGTGAGGAGAAGAGGAGGTTTAGGGAGACAGAATTAATTCTTAGCAGTGACACACAAAGGTTTCCAGTTCGGAGTCTGGGACACATGGCACAGTTTATGTCACACTGCCTTTCTCATGACTGTCGGTTAGTCCATATTTTGGCAGACAACAAATACTGGTTAGGTACCTTTCTTGACCCACACTACAATATCAAATTTGCTTTGCTACTTGTGGAGGCAAATAAGGATTGTACTTCGGAAACATTCAAGAGGGCTGTAGTGGAGCAGTTAATGAAACGATTACCCTCAGATCATGCTGGCGTTAGAGGTAGCTTGTCATCTCACGCAACAGGATTACAAAAGAGGGCTACGCATAGTAGGAGCAACACAGGCGGGGGACTATTGTGCCAGAACTGGTCCATTTTCCACAAACCGTCAACAGCAAATCAGATACCGGTTGGGGGAACGATGACAAGGAGGAAACAGTTAAGTAAGATGGTGAGGGACTATGTAGGTGACCGTATTAGCGTGCTTTCCGAGTCTACTGTTCCCTTTAACTATTGGGTTTCCAAGCTCAACACTTGGCCAGACCTCACGTTATACGCCTTGGAAGTGCTAGCTTGCCCTGCTGCGAGTGTCTTGTCTGAGCGTGTTTTCAGCTCAGCGGGATCAATAATAACAGATAGTTGCACACGACTATCCACGGAAAGTGCAGGCAGTTTGATGATGATCAAAATGAACCATAGATGGATTGCCCCAGAGTATCTTAGGCCGCCTGTTAACATGACCCAATAATAAGTGTAGCCCCAAAATTTTGAATTTCTTAAGTTCAAATAAGTTCCATTGTTTCTCATTCAAGACTATTTTGTCTTCTATCATCTAATGACACCACATGACTAATGTAACTTGTTATGCTGCTGTCATGTAATTGTTTGGCTCAATCACCCAGGGCAATATTTTTCAAGCCTTTGTACATTATGCACTGGCACAAGCAATGTCGAGGCTACACTGTCTAGAACAATTGGTCAGGCAGTCTCTATTTGTGTTCTTTATTGATGCTGTGCTCCACGGTGTGTTACACATGGCCCTCTGCCAAATCAGATTTTTTTTTAGCTCCTTGGCATGTTATGCCCTGTTGCTTATGTTACAAATTTTTTAATAAAAAGCTGTTGAGAGTACCTACTGATGCAGTGCTCCATAGTGTCTGAACCATTATCCCATTATGGGGAAACTGAATGTATTAAACTCCTTGGCATGTTATGCCCTGTTGCTCATGCTACCAATTTTTTAAAAAAAAAAGTCTGTTGGGAGCTGTTAGGAGTACCTTGTGATGCTTAGCTACATGGTGTCTGAACCACTACACACTAGGGGAACTGAATGTATTAAACTCCTTGGCATGTTATGCCCTGTTGCTTATCCTACCAATTTTTTTTAAAAAAAGCTGTTGGGAGTACCAACTGATGCAGTGCTCCATGGTGTCTGAACCATTATCCCTGGGGAAACTGAATGTATTAAACTCCTTGGCATGTTATGCAAATCCTACCAATTTTTTAAAAAAAAGCTGTTGGGAGTACCTTATGATGCTTTTTTTTCATGGTGTCTGAACCATTACACCCTAGGGAAACTGAATGTATTAAACTCCTTGGCATGTTATGCCCTGTTGCTTACCCTACCAATTTTTTTTAAAAAAAAGCTGTTGAGAGCTGTTGGGAGTACCTTCTGATGCTGTGCTACATGGTCTTTGAACCATTTTCCCCTGGGGAAACTGATTTTTTTTTTAAATCCTCTGTGTTAGCTAGTAGAATAAAGCCTGAGTTCCAGAGTGAAACAACTGCCATTTCCACGGTGCTTCATGCTTCCCAAACTTCACACTAATGATATATGGGATGTAGAAAACTACAAATAACTGCCACCCCTCCCCAATGTATGTTACAGGGCCCACCTGAGAGCCCTAAGAAGTCTGAGATTTTAGAACAGCCAATGGCCCTTAGAGGGCTACTGGAGCTGGTGGTGCTGGTGGAGGAGGAAGAGGGCAAGGTCAACATCCCAACAGGCACATTGTAGCTGACCTCTTTGGGGTATTTTGCACGTTGCAACATCGCACGTGCGATGTCGGTGGGGTCAAATCGAAAGTGACGCACATCCGGCGTCACTTTCGACATCGCAGTGTGTAAAGCCCAGATGATACGATTAACGAGCGCAAAAGCGTCGTTATCGTATCATCGGTGCAGGCTCCGATTTTTTCATAATTACACTGCCATGACAGGTACGATGTTGTTCCTCGTTCCTGCGGCAGCACACATCGCTGTGTGTGAAGCCGCAGGAGCAAGGAACATCACCTTACCTGCCTCCCGGCTGCATTGAGAAGGAAAGTGGTGGGCGGGATGTTTACATCCTGCTCATCTCTGCCCCTCTGCTCGTATTGGCCGCCTGCCGTGTGACGTCGCTATGACGCCGCACGACCCGCCCCCTTAGGAAGGAGGCGGGTCGCCAGCCACAGCGACAATCGCAGGGCAGGTGTGTGCATGTGAAGCTGGCGTAGCGATAATGTCCGCTACGCCAGCTATCACAAGATATCGTACCTACGACGGGGGCGGAGACTAACGCGTGCGACATCGCAGCATCGGCTTGCGATGTCGCAACGTGCAAAGCCCGCCTTTAAGTGCTGTCAAATATGTCCCAAAAGAGGAGGTACGAGACAGACACCAATATAATGTATAAGTTTCAGCCCTTTCTAATCGAAAAAGGAAAAATGTAAAAAACGAAACTTGTGAACATATGCTAAAGTGGTTTTTTTGGGAGGTCAGGGCTTGATTTGACGTTTTATTACAGTCATTAGGCACTAGAAACTGTTTCTTAGCAATTTCCCCTCTTTTACTTTGGTTTGAGAGCTGTTCTGGCGACTATGCAAATGCCGCGTGCTGCACTGAATACGTTATTCAAAAACACCAGAAATGCAGTGAGGCACCTTCTACAGGCTGTGCCCATAGTGTTTCAGCCTTTTCCCATCCATTTCAGCCTTTTCCTCGGTCACCACAGGTCACCGACAGGTCCGACGTACAATGATTTTGGTTTCCCAAAGACTTACATTGGGGGTCGAATATTCATGAATACTCGAATAGTGGCGAGGTATTCGCCGGATATCCGTCGAAGCGAATAATAGAGTATTCGATCATCCCTATTGATTACCCTTTTCTATTTTAATTTTATATGACTACTCTCAAGGAATATTTTTTGTGCATCTGCAGTGTTATTCAAACACAGCGACCTACACTCTATCTTTCTATCATCATCATTTCATTTATTTAAACTTATTAAATTCTACTAAAATTCATCAAAATTTATTACAGTGTATTACTTTATATACTTACAAAAAATATCTATTTCCCATTTTAATTAATATTTTCTTTTTCCTCTATTTTTTCATTTTTACATTTTATAACCATGCCCCATCTGAGCACAT